>NC_091997.1:69296880-69596880 GCF_044704955.1 Pristiophorus japonicus
GTGTCAACATGTCTGAGTGAGTTAACATCTTTACTCCAGCCTCAGTAATTAGTCAGTAACTTGTGTTCTAACACTTGAAACAGTGGCAGTTTTTGCAACACTTTTGGGTCTTTCGTTAACCGGTTGTGTGTGTATCATGTTTGTGTGTAAGGTACTCTGGTAAGCATTGACCACACTTGATCAGCTCTAATGGACGGGCCACATTGTCCGCATGCCCGACACTAGACTCTCGAAACAAGCACTCTACTCCGAGCTCTGTCACGACAAGCGAGTCCCTGGAGGGCAGAGAAAACGCTTCAAGGTGGGGAAGTGGAGCCGAGTCCATGATCAGATCAGCCATGATCTTCATGAATGCGGAGCAGGCTCGAGGGGCCATGTGGCCTACTCCTGTTCCTATTTCTTATGTAAGGGCACCCTCCAAGCCTCCTTGGAAAAAATGTCACATCCCCACCGAATCTTGGGAATCCCTGGCCCCAGACCGCTCAAAGTGGAGGAGAATCATCCGAGAAGGCACCGAATGCCTCGAGTCTCTTCGCCGGAAGCAGGCGGAAACCAAGCACGAACAGCGGAAGGAGCGCACAACAACCCAAGCACCCCACCCACCCGTCCCTCCAATCACCGTCTGCCCCACCTGTGACAGAGACTGTAGGTCCCGCATTGGTCTCATCAGTCACCTGAGAACTCCTATTAGTGTGGAAGCAAGTCATCCTTGACTCCGAGGGACTGCCTAAGTTGAAGTAGTATGGTACTCTGACCAGCTGAATAAAGAAAGTGGAATCACTGGCAATTGCAGGTAGGTTTGGGAGATACTGGTCAAGCTTGGCAAATCGTTTTGCTTTCTATGTTGTGTTTTTAAAAAAAAATTTAAAACAAAATTATTCAGTCATGCCCAGGATTTGCTCCACTGAAAACCTCTGAGTGTATGTTAGTACACAGATGGGACTTATACCGGCTAGTTGCTCCACCACCTCCTGCTATTTCTCAAAAACCCCCCACCAGATTGACAGACTTCTTGATACAGCAATATCTGGTCTAGCTTTTAACTCTACGAGAGCTCTGTTCACAAATTGATGCTCTGCTCCTGTGGGGTTTGTGCAGAAACATTAAATCGTACTGAAATATTCATGTGTGAGTGCATTTAGCTGAGAGCGATTGACGTGCTGCTCCCTGGAGGCCAGAAGGAAACAGTACGGGGGCCTCTCACTCCAGCAGACACCCTAAGCGCTCATCTTAAGGGTAATTACATGGCCTCCCTGATCAAAGCCGGAGAAAATCTTCTTAAGAGTGGGATGGGATAAGTGCTGATCTGGCGTTGCCTGGGCTCCATATTCTCGACATGTATTAAACTGAATATAACAGCTTGTGCAAGCAACAATAGAAAACTTAGCGCAACTTGGTCTAAGGACAGACTGGTGCATTTAACACACTGTTCTTTTTCGTTCTTCGCCCGCTAATTCAGAAATTGGCCTATCCTCTCCCGTATTGTTCAGTAAGGTTTTGGGGGAATCCTTCCCTCGTAGAAGGTAAATTTGAATGTGTATCGCAACAATTGTCTTGGTGTCTGTTCTTTCGCGCTACTGTAAGGGACAGAACTCTAAAGCATTCCCAAGTAAATAGTCGCAAAGGAGCTCTTTTTTTTAGGAAGTTGGTTTAGTGTTTCTCGTGTTAAGACCATCTACAGGTAAAGTCAACAATAACTTGTATTTATATAGCGCCTTTAACATAGTGGAACGTCGCTTCACAGGAGTATCATGAGATGAAAAATTTGACACCGAGCTGCTTAAATAGAAATTAGCGCAGGTGACCAAAGAGGTAGGTTTTAAGGAGCGTTTTGAAGGAGGAAAGAGAGGCGGAGAGGTTTAGGCAGGGAGTTCCAGAGCTTGGAAGTTACCAAAAAGGGAGCTAGCTGGTGTATATACTTTGAGTCCACATTATTTCTCATGTGTCACTATGCATGTCTTCCTACCCCATCCCATCTACCAAAGCATATGTTTAATGTATCCTGTTTCATGTAAACAGGAGCTTGGATAGATTGACTGAAGTACATCTATTTTTAAAAAAAAAATGTTTATCCATGCCATTTTCTCCTCTGGCATGAAAGAACTGGCCACTAAGCCGAGTTCAGTGCTTTGACCTCTCTTTTTCAATGTGTTTTTGGAATATAAAAATAGTGTGGTGTTTGCCTGGGAACGTGCAAGTAATAAATAACCGTCCCACAGGTCTTGCCTGCATGTGTAGCACGATTCGATAAAACATCTGTCTGTTATAACTCCCATCATAACTGAAGCAACAGTGGGGAAGGTTGGAGATATGTTGTCTTAATAGAGTCAAAAATAAATTGAGGCAACGGTTTTGGAGAATTCTGATGTCCAGCGCTGTCGGGATTCTCATCCTCGATACGAGGGACTGCCTGATACTATGACTTTCACGTGGTTTTGTTGTACAGTTCCATTGGTTATAATGTCACTGGTGGAAGAAATTGGAACTCCCTCCCTAACAGCACTGTGGGAGCACCTTCACCACATGGACTGCAGCGGTTCAAGAAGGCGGCTCACCACCACCTTCTCGAGGGCAATTAAGGATGGGCAATAAATGCTGGCTTTGCCAGCGACGCCCACATCACATTAATACATTTTTTCAAAAATCCACATCATTTTCAACTAAATGGCTATTATGGTCTCCTTTACCAAACAACGCAGAATCAACTAATGCAATATGTTCTCTGCAACTGTGCATAAGTAATAACCTAAATAGCTCTGCAAGGTTTGGGACCTTGCTTGTAGGCTGGTGCTGGGAACACCTCATTCTCCCCTCTTACCTTCATCCCCCCCCCCCGCCCACCTGTGCTTTTCATCATTGTGCATTATTCTGGCTAAAGACTGCCCTAAGTGGAGGAAGTGCATCCGGGAGGGCGCTGAGCACCTCGAGTCTCATCGCCGAGAGCATGCAGAAATCAAGTGCAGGCAGCAGAAAGAGCGTGCGGCAAACCTGTCCCACCCACCCCTTTCCCTCAACGACTATCTGTCCCACCTGTGACAGGGACTGTGGTTCTCTTATTGGACTGTTCAACCACCTAAGGACTCATTTTAAGAGTGGAAGCAAGTCTTCCTCGATTCCGAGGGACTGCTTATGCCGATGATTATTCTGCCACCCAGGATGGAATGGCGTACTAACCGATTTCTGAACAACCTTGGTTTCATTAGCCTCTTGTACTCCAGTTGATAGCCTGGCTCAAGTGAGGAAACTCCCAAAGCTTTAAATAACAGGTAGTCCTGCTGCTGAAATGGGAGACTTCCAGTTTGAGATGCATGCTTTACTAACTGGTTTCCCTGCTGGGTAGTTTGACTTGTTTTTCCTCTCCAATAGTTTGCGTTTAAAATATCAACAACAACTTATATTTATATAGCGCCTTTAATGTAGTAAAATATCCCAAGGTGCTTCACAGCAGCATTCTCAGACAAAATTTGACACCGAGCCACAAAAGGAGGTAACCAAAAGCTTGGTGAAAGAGGTAGGTTTTAAGGAGCGTCTTAAAGGAGGAGAGCAAGCTTGAGAGGCGGAGAGGTTTAGGGAGGGAATTCCAGAGCTTGGAGCCCAGGCAGCTGAAGGCACGGCCACCGATGGTGGAACAATTAAAATCAGGGATGCTCAGGAGACCAGCTTTGGAGGGCCCAGAGAACTTGGAAGGCTGTAGTGCTGCAGAAGGTTACAGAGATAGGGAGGGGCCATGCCCTGGAGGGATTTGAAAATAAAGATGAGAATTTTAAAATTTGAGGCGTTGTTTAACCGGAAGCCAATGTAGGTCAGCGAGCACAGGGGTGATGGGTGAGTGGGACTTTGTGTGAGTTAGGACACGGGGCAGCGAGCTCAGGGGTGATGGGTACTTTGTGTGAGTTAGGTCACGAGGCAGCCGAGTTTTGCAAGCTGAAGTTTGTTTAAAAAATGTACTTGCAGCAACCCCACCCTCACAAAGTTGCATGTTCGTGTAGTTGCTGTAAGACCCCCTAGGCACTCCTGTGCTATCGTATAATTAAATCAAAACAGTCTAAAGTAATGATTAACAAAACTTATTTGATCTTCCTATCACAATATATTAAGTGACTGGTTTGCAATATAATCTGCCGGTAAGTTTAAATTGTTGTCCTATGCACGTGGGATTTAAGGCATTTGCGATTAGATAGTTGCAAATTAAAGCAACTGTGGATGGCTGACCTTTGCATCTGCCTTCTAAAGAGACTCATTCTGGTTGTGTTTCACAAATTGCAATATAGTATACCCATATATGGTAAATGAATAGAATCGTGAAAGAAATACTTGAATTTCTATAGCGCCTTTCACGACCACCAGACATCTCAAAGCGCTTTACAGCCAATTAAGTACTTATTGAAGTGTAGTTACTGTTGTAATATGGGAAACGTGGCAGGCAATTTGCACACAGCAAGCTCCCACAAACATCATCATCACGGGCAATCCCTCGGAATCGAGGAAGACTTGTTTCAACTCTTAAAATGAGTCCTTAGGTGGCTGAACAGTTCAATACAAGAACCACAGTCCCTGTCACAGGTGGGACAGATAGTCGCTGAGGGAAGGGGTGGGTGGGACAGGTTTGCCGCATGCTCTTTCTGCTGCCTGCGCTTGATTTCTGCATGCTCTCGGCAATGAGACTCAAGGTGCTCAGTGCCTTCTTGGATGCACTTCCTCCACTTGGGGTGGTCTCTGGCCAGGGACTCCCAGGTGTCGGTGGGGATGTTGCACTTTATCAGGGAGGCTTTGAGGGTGTCCCTGTAACGTTTCCTCTGCACCACCTTTGGCTCGTTTGCCATGAAGGAGCTCCGAGTAGAGCACTTGCTTTGTGAGTCTAGTGTCTGGCATGCGGACAATGTGGCTTGCCCAGCGGAGCTGATCGAGTGTGGTCAGTGCTTCAATGCTGGGGATGTTGGCCTGGTCGAGGACGCTAATGTTGCGGAGACATCGTAGGTGGTATTTCTTCAGTGACTTGAGGTATCTACTGTACATAGTCCATGTCTCTGAGCCATACAGGGTGGCAGGTATTACTACAGCCATGTAGACCATGAGCTTGGTAGTAGATTTGAGGGCCTGGTCTTTAAACACTTTTCCTCAGGCGGCCGAAGGCTGCACTGGCGCAGTGGAAGCGGTGTTGAATCTCGTCATCAATGTCTGCTCTTGTTGATAAGAGGCTCCCGAGGTATGGAAAATAGTCCACGTTGTCCAGGGCCACAAACAGCAATGTGATAATGACCAGGTCATCTTTTTTGTTATGTTGATTGAGGGATAAATATTGGCCCAGGACACCAGGGATAACTCCCCTGCTCTTCAAAATAATGCCATAGATTGTTTACATCCACATGAGAGAGCAGACAAGGCCTCGGTTTAATGTCTCATCCGAAAGACGACACCTCTGACAGTGTAGTACTCCCTCAGCACTGCACTGGAGTGTCAACCTAGATTCATGTGCCTGGAACATTGTGGGGGGTCGCCCCGACCTGTGTGAGAACATCACCGCAGGTCGGGGCTATAAATAGAGCTGGAGTGCCGGGCCCGGGAACATCGCGGGCGAAGGTGCGGTGAATGAGGGTACGGGGCCCAGAAGAGGCGAGGGCCCAGGGGCAGCACGGGCCCAGCCCACACTGCGATATGTGCGCGCACTCGGTCCATGCAGCAGAGCTGGTCTCCAGTCGTCCTGGTTAATCCTTGCCACTGGACCAAGACTTCGCTCTGTCAAGCCCGTGTGGTGACTGATGTGCAACGGTCACACGTTTAAAAAAAATCCACGCACAGGCATCTTCCACCTCCTCAACTGGAATTCGGGACTGGAACATCGGGTCCTTCATTGAAACACCAGTGAACTTTCATGGAAGCATGTCATCCTTGTTCTAGGAACCACCTGAGATGATGATGTGCTCAAGTCCCTGGAGTGGGACAAGAACTCTCAACCTTCTGACTTGGAGGTGAGAGAGTGCTGCCTACTTTCACAAGCCAGAAGAGCTGTGTACGATGGGACTTTATATTTTGATTCTGGACATGTTTTGTGATGGACTCCCCACAGCTGGTGGCCAGATAATGCAGCATTGTCTCCAGTTGAATAGATTTTTGTCTGTCGACCACAGTATGTTTGCTTTTAATTTAAAAGCACTTAACGTGATCCAATTGTTTTCACTATTTCCATTTATTATTTTGGACACATTGTTTAAAGGGAGGACAATGCAGAATACGAAAGTTTAATACACTTGATTGGAACAACATTCGACATTACGTATTTCATTATTGACGCAAAGTTCTAACTTAATTTTGTTCTATATTGTCAACTCCAGACCCGAGTTTGAATTGTTCCGAAGCGGTCTGCTCAGATAACTTGTCTTTATCATTTACAGTCCGCCGCCCAACATGAGCCGTGGCTGCTCCTGGCTTCATTTTAAATTTAGTTCAAAAGAAAGAAAGACTTACATTTATATAGCGCATTTCAGATGAGACATTCAACCGAGACCTGTCTGCTCTCTCAGGTGGACGTAAAAGATCCCGTGGCATTATTTCAAAGAAGAGCAGGGGAGTTATCCCTGGTGACCTGGCCAATATTTATTCATCAATCAACAGATTATCTGGTCATTATCATATTGCTGTGTGTGGGAGCTTGCTGTGCGCAAATTGGCTGCCGCATTTCCCACATTACAACAGTGACTACACTCCAAAAGTACTTCATTGGCTGTAAAGCGCTTTGAGATGTCCAGTGGTCATGAAAGGCGCTATATAAATGCAAGTCTTTCCTTCTTTAAATACTGCATTCTTAACTGAGATTACGTGTCTTTTTAGATGATGTTTGTGATATTTGTACAGATTTCTAATGCACACTCAGCAGGAAACTTTCAGTGACCTCATTCTCCTAACACATCCTTTTAACTTTCAATGTCCAAAGGGTCAGACATTATGAGGATTCTGAAACTTCTGTATCTGATTTAAATATCTCGTGCTGCTAACTACGGCAATGCAAGTCTAAACTTTGTAAAAACTTTTTTTTTTTTTAAAAGCATATTTGTTTTTCGTTTCATTATTGGAAAGCTGCCCTACTAGGAATCCTTTTGTGTGAAGTACTGCCAGTGTTTCTGTGTTTATTCAATGTCACTGTGAAGGCACATTGATGGATAGATGCTGAAATTTGTGGCGCATTTTATTAGCAATTTGAAAGTCAGTATTTCATTTGATTGACAAGCTAGGAAATCATTTAACAACAACGCGAATTTATGTAGCGCCTTTAACGTAGTAAAACATCCCAAGGCGCTTCACAGGAGCGTTGCCAAACAAAATTTGACGCCGAGCCACATAAGGAGAAACTAGGACAGGTGACCAAAAGCTTGGTCAAAGAGGTAAAAGAAAGACTTGCATTTATAGAGCGCCTTTCACGACCACTGGACGATCCAAAGCGCTTTACAGCCAATGAAGTACTTTTTGAAGTGTAGTCACTGTTGTAGTTTGGGAAACGCGGCAGCCAATTTGTGCACAGCAAGCTCCCACAAACAGCAATGTGATAATTACCAGATAATCTCCTTATGTTATGTTAATTGAGGGATAAATATTGGCCCCAGGACACTGGGGATAACTCCCCTGCTCTTCTTCCAAGTAGTGCCCTGGGATCTTTTATGTCCACCTGAGAGGGCAGACGGGGCCTCGGTTTAATGTCTCATCCGAAAGACAGCACCTCCACCAGCGCGGAGATCCCTCAGCACTGCACTGGGTGTGTCAGCCTAGATTTTTTTTTTATGTGCTCAAGTCCCTGGAGTGGGACTTGAACCCACAACCTTCTGACTCAGTGGTGAGAGTGCTGCCCATTTTAAGGAGTGATTGAAAGAAGGAGAGAGAGACGGATGGAGAGGTTTAGGGAGGGAATTCCAGAGCTCAGGGCCTAGGTATTGACGGCCCGGCCACCAGTGCTGGAGCGAAGGAAATCGGGGACACACAAAAGGGCAGAATTACTGGAGCGCATTGATCTCGTATGGTTGTAACCTAGTCTGTGATGTAGAATCTATGCCCAATACATTGTAAATGAAGAAATAGTTGTAAAGAGCAAGAATTGATGTCTCTGACAGTCGCCTTGCATTTAACTCTAACAAACATATTCTTGTTTTTTGAATTTGTAGGACCTCTATATTGCTGTTGGAATTTCGGGAGCAATACAGCATCTGGCAGGAATGAAGGATAGCAAGGTATTTTAAACAGAACTGGTGCACTTTTAACAGCTGTTCTTGGCTAGCATCTTCAAAAAGGAGTGGGGGGGGGGGCGATGGAAGGAGGGTGTTTCATCATGCTTTAGGGGTAAGGTAGTAGAGTGGTTGTTATCAGACTACTAACCCTAAGATTGAGAGTTGAAATCCCGTCGTGGCAGTTTCAGAGTTTGAATTCACTTTTTTTACAATCTGGAAATTAAAAGCTTGTATCAGTTAAAGTGATCATGGAACTGTCTGATTGTTGTAAAAACCCAAATAGTTCACTAATTATCCTTTAGGGAATGAAACCTGCCGTCCTTACCCACTCTGGCCTATACGTGACTCCGTCCCACAGCAACGTGGTTAACTCTTAATTGCCCTGTGGAGTGGCCCAGGCAAACCACTCGGTTGTATCAAACCACTTGCTTTGTGGGAGCATTATCATCATCACAGGCAGTCCCTCGAATCGAGGATGACTTGCTTCCACGTCAAAAAGTTCACAAGTGTTTCAATGAAGGACCTAAAATTCCAGATCCCGAACTAAATCTTGAAGGGTGGAAGATGCCTGTGTGTGGATTTTTTTAACGTGGTGTGACCGTTGCACACCAGCCACCACACGGGCTTGACAGAGCCAGGTCTTGGTCCAGTGGCAAGGGTTAACCAAGACGACTGGAGACCTGCTCTGCTGCATGGACCTAGTGCGCACACATATCGCAGTGTGGGCTGGTCCGTGCTGCCCCTGGGCCGTCGGCTCTTCTGTACCCCGAACTCGTGCCTCTGCTAGGCCCCGATCACATCGTTCCACGATCACTTGCTGCTCCTTCGCCCCGACTGTGCTGCCCCTGCTGTACCTGCCCACGCTCCAGTCACCGACCTGGATCTTGGTGATGTCCCTCTTCACTACCGTTGCTCTCCTGCTCCAGCACGTGCTGCTCCCTGGATTGGTACACCACCACGTTGCTCCTTCCGCTCCCCAGTCTGCTCCCTGTGGGAGCACCATCACCACATGGGTTGCAGCGGCTCAAGAAGGCGGCCCATCTTCTCGAGGGCAGCTCGGGATGGGCAATAAATACCAGCCTTGCCAGCAGCGCCCACATCCTCGCGAATGAATGTATTTAAAATAAAGAGAACTTCACTACAGATATAACAGTGGGAAAAAAAACTTTAAAATCAGACTTTTTTTTTCCTGTGTGTGTTTTTTTTTCTGTGGATTTTATTTATTGAACATCTTTGTATAAACTGATGGCCTAATTGAGATCCCGGCAGAGAGGAACTGCTGCTTCGCACGGTGTAAAGAAGGTATAGCAGCATGGTCTGTCATTTCTACGCTGAATAAATCAGCTCCCCTGCACTGCGGGGCTCAATATATTCGCCGGCCAATTCCCCAGTGAGGATCAAAAGCTCGCCAAAAATACTGAGAAATGGGAGGAACGAAAACCAAGCTATGGCGGCTCATCATTTATTTCCATGTTGGAATCCTTCTCGTTCGCTTTCTGAGGTGAAATGACATTCGACATTCGGTTACAAACGAGTTCTTATGAAATGTCCTTGTTTGCTGGCTATAAAAGAAACAGGAATTTCATAGCAACCTGTTGCCTCGTTCTTCCCAATGCTGCACAGTGCAATTTTTAAAATTCAGATTATTTTTGCAAAGTACTTTTGTTGTACCCGATCACCAGCCTTTTAATTCTAGTCCTCAGTTTGCAGATTTTGCATTTGTGATCTGTGAAATTCCTGATACCATTCAGTGTGCTATATACTTTTTCTCCTTGTGATCTATTTACTGCCTTGTTAAGAAAGATTTGCATTTATATAGTGCCTTTCATGATCACTGTACGTCCCAAAGCGCTTTACAGCCAATGAAGTACTTTTTTTTTGACGTGTAATAATGAATGAAATGTGCGGCAGCCAATTGCGCATAGCAAGCTCCCACAAACAGCAATGTGATACTGACCAGATCATCTGTTGATTGAGAGATAAATATCGGCTGCGACACCGAGGATAACGCCCCTGCTCTTCCTCGAAATAGTGCCACGGGATATTTTACGTCCACATGAGAGCAGACTACGTTTACCGTCTCATCCGAAAGACGGCACCTCTGACAGTACAGCACTCCCTCAGTACTGGCACTGGAGTGTCAGCCTAGATTTTTGTGCTCAGGTCTCTGAAGTTTAACTTTAACCCACAACCTCCTGACTCAGATGCGAGAGTACTACCCACTGACACACTGTTGTACTGAGGACTAGTCATGGTGATCCGCATCAGCTCAATCATTCCTTTAGCTTTAGCTAGCATTGCTGCATGAAATAAATCCTGAACTGCAAGGGCAGTTTGAATTCGGATGGCTATTAAATGTTATCTGAGTTTACAGTGTTCGTACTTGATCAAACTTAAAACTGTAATGTCACATAGGAAAATGCCATTAGCCCCTCAATTAGATCATGGCTGATCTGTACCTCAACGCCATTTACCCGCCTTTTTCCATGTCCCTTGATGCCCTTATCTGACAAAAATTTATCAAACTCAGTCTTGAAAATTTCAGTGGACCCAATATCTTGTGGGAGAGCGAGTTCCAGATTTGCAGACAAAGTGTTTTTACTTCTCTGTTACTGAGCAGCACTCCCATTAAGCTGCGCGGCTGCACTGCGCTCTGGAGGTCACTGGCTTTTGAATGGAGCGTGCGAGGAAATTTGAATGGGCCACGCAGACTGTCAAAAGTAATGAAAGAGATACCGGGGATAACATTGGCACCAAGGTGTCGAGAGCTATCAAAACCTACTTAAACCAAAGCAAGTCTTGACCAGTGCTTAAATATTTGTTTCCACTCCCTTCTGTTTAATAATGTAGTTGATAATTAGCGTGTTTATATACTGTTTCTTGTGGTTTCCTGTTTCGTGTGACTACATTTGCATTCCAAATGTTCCATTATTAATGCACGATCTCTTCACTCTATAATGATTTTGTGTGGATTCTGCATCTGATGTCCTTGTTATTTTAAGTACTGCTTCCAGTTTTTATATCAAAATAGTCTGAATTTATTCAGTTTAAAGATCTGTCACATGGGCTCAAACATAACCATGTACAACATCAACTGTACACAGAATCGGTCACAGTGAAAGAGCTTTCTACATGCTTGAGCCTATTAATGTCCTCCGTTGGAAAGGTACCAAAAGAAAATGGCATTAACCGGTTATGAAGAGAGCGTAGTGGCTTTTTAAAAAAAAAATAGTTTTTAAGCATTTGTTAAAAGTTTAACCTAAAACATTCTTGAAAATTTTAGCGAGTCGAGATTATTTTTTATGCATATATTAAAATACTGCTGTGACACAGCTTTTTGTTAATGATGCAGTTCAATTAAAACACATCTCTGTTAGCAGGTCCAATGGGGGATACAACTTTCTTCTTGGGAGATTAATAGTATCGATTTGAGCCTTCACCAAATTCTCCAATCAATTTTTGTGAGAGGAGAGAAACTCTAATAAAACTGCAGGAATTAAACATCCAGCATTATTTAAAGATAACCATATGGGAGAAGAGTTCCTTTTGAACTCGCGTAAAATCACTTTTTATGATTTTTGTTACACAGAATCTTCCCTCGTGTGGTTGGACTCTTAGTAAAAGTTTCAGATCCTTTTTTGACAAAATAGGGATTTTTTTTTCCTATTTTATTTTGTAGGATTTTAGATGGATTTGGTAAATCTGATTTTTAAAGTGGCTTCAGCCAACATTATCTACGGAGGAATCCCATTGTTTCCCGTCATGTCTGAGC
The DNA here is from genome assembly GCF_044704955.1 of Pristiophorus japonicus. Classification (NCBI taxonomy): domain Eukaryota; kingdom Metazoa; phylum Chordata; class Chondrichthyes; family Pristiophoridae; genus Pristiophorus; species Pristiophorus japonicus. The sequence goes on from NC_091997.1 coordinate 69,308,866, forward strand.
ATCATTACATAAGAACATAAGAAATAGGAGCAGGAGTAGGCCATACGGCCCCTCGAGCCTGCTCCGCCATTCAATAAGATCATGGCTGATCTGATCATGGACTCAGCTCCACTTCCCCGTCCGCTCCCCATAGCTCCTTTTCCCCACATCGCTCAAGAAACTGTCTATCTCTGCCTTAAATGTATACAATGTCTCAGCTTCCACAGCTCTCCAAGGCAGCAAATTCCACAAATTTACAACCCTCTGAGAGGAAATTCCTCCTCATCTCAGTTTTAAATGGGTGGCCCCTTATTCTAAGATCATACCCTCTAGTTCTAGTTCGCCCCCCCCATCAGTGGAAACATCCTCTCTGCATCCATCTTGTCAAGCTCCGTCATAATCTTATACGTTTCGATAAGATCACCTCTCATTCTTCTGAACTCCAATGAGTAGAGGCCCAACCTACTCGACCTTTCCTCATAAGTCAACCCCCTCATCTCTGGAATCAACCTTGTGAACCTTCTCTGAACTGCCTCCAAAGCAAGTATATCCTTTCGTAAATATGGAAACCAAAATTGCATGCAGTGTTTCAGGTGTGACCTCACCAACACCTTATATAGCTGTAGCAAGACTTCCCTGCTTTCATACTCCATCCCCTTACGTGTAGCTTAGTCAGACTTAGTTCAGTGAAAAGATCTAGAAAGGTACAGAGGGATCTGGGGGTGCTTGTACATTAAACACAAAAAGTTAGCTTGCAGGTACAGCAAGTAATTAGGAAGACAAATGGAATGTTGGCCTTTATTGCAAGGGGGATAGAGTATAAAAGCAGGGAAGTCCTGCTACAACTGTACAGGGTATTGGTGAGACCACACCTGGAGTACTGTGTACAGTTTTGGTCTCCTTATTTAAGGAGGGATACACTTGCATTGGAGGCAGTTCAGAGAAGGTTCACTAGGTTGATTCCTGAGATGAAGGGGTTGTCTTATGAAGAAAGGTTGAGCAGGTTGTGCCTATACTCATGCTCTGGGCGACGAGACTCAAGGTGCTCAGCACCCTCCCAGATGTTCTTCCTCCACTTAGGGCGGTCTTTGACCAGGGATTACCAGATGTCGGTGGGGATGCCGTACTTTATCAAGGAGGCTTTGAGGGTGTCCTTGAAACGTTTCCTCTGCCCACCTGAGGTTCACTTGCCGTGAAGGAGTTCCGAATAGAGCGCTTGCTTTGGGAGTCTTGTGTTGGGCATGTGGACGATGTGGCCTGCCCAACGGTGCTAGTCAAGTGTGGTCAATGCTTTGTTGCTGGGGATGTTGGCCTGATCGAGAAACTGACGTTGGTGCGTCTGTCCTCCCAGGGGATTTGCAGGATCTTGCGGAGACATTGTTGGTCGTATTTCTCCAGTGATTTGAGGACCATATACAATAGACACCTCAAAGTGCATCTTCCTACAGTATAATAGTGACTGCCCTCCACATATTTAATCGATTGTGAAGCACTTTGGGATATCCTGAAGTTGTGAAAGGCGTTGTATAAATGAATGTGTTCCTACATTTTTTCTTTTTAAGACTTGGTTTAGTTCCAGATAAACTACCAACTTTCGGTACAGATGTTCCTAAATCAAACCACCTGGTTCCCATGGTATTGCCTATGTAACGTGTGTTTCTGTCTGGTTCTATTGTGTCTTAGAGCGGTTATTATTAAGACTCTGCCATCTCATAGAGTAAATAAACCTGAGCCTCGATGTTCTGCTGCATTACATATCAGAATGCTGCACTACTGTCAATAATTGCTGATGAAAATGCCATTTCATTACCAAATAGACAAAGAAATTAATCCTCTTCCATTTAATGTTCAACCTGTTTTTTTTTATTAATCGTGCTGTATAAATGGCAGTGAAATAATGGCTTCAGTTTGAGAAAACTCGCAATCAAAACCTTAGTCAGTCCCATTAGCTTCATAACCTGCGCTTTAACTGATGTGTCCAGAGCCATTTGTAAGTAGCTTTGCAGTAAGATAAAAAGGAAGGTTGACAGTACACAAAATGTGCCTGTACTTTATCAGTCCCAAAGGAGAGTGTTCTGATGTGCTCTTCCAAAAGCCAACTTTTCACTTCAGGCTGTTTATTTAAGATTGCTCTGGCAGGTGCCATGCAGCCCCCAAACGTTAAAACACTCCTGCAATACCGGTTAGCTAGATGTGGTCATAATTTGTCCAGATACAGTGGATCCTCCCAATTATCGGCTCGAATGTTGGCATTCCACACCTTGCACAATAGAACATAAGAAATAGGAGCAGGAGTCGGCCATTTAGCCTCTTGAGCTTGCTCCGCCATTCAATCAGATCATAATCTTGGGCTCGGCTCCACTATCCCGCTCGTTCCCCATAACCCTTCACTCCCTTATTGTTCAAAAATCTGTCTCTCTCTCTGCCTTAAATATATTCAATGACCCAGCCTCCACAGCTCTCTGGGGCAGAAAATTCCACAGATTTCCACAGAGAAAAGAAATTCCTCCTTGTCTCAGTTCTAAATGGGCGGCCCCTTATTCTGAGACTATGCCCCCTAGTTCTAGATTTCCTCCGAGGGGAAACATTCTCTCTGCATCGACCTTGTCGAGCCCCCTCAGTATCTTATATGTTTCAGTAAAATCAATAAGCACCTCGTCACAAAGGCCATTTCTTTTGCATTGTATTTCATCTCCCTTTGTGACAAACGACATGACGCTTATTTTATTTGTTTGTATCTCTGTTCCTGGTGCTATAGTGCCACCATTGGCAGGAGGGTGCAAGTAACAGTGTGACCAGTTTACATAAGCAATCGGACACAAAAGATTAAAATGGAAATATAAGAATAAGGACGGAATGTATGACTTTAACCTGAGGACTGAACACGCAGTTCACCCTGGTTTAATTATTCCCCAACCCGCTCTAATCCCACTTCATCTAAAGATGGTATTAACTCCCAGTGTGCAATGTTGCAAGCAGTTACCCAGTATATTTCAGCTCCAGTAACCATGGTGACCGCCTCTGGAGTAAGTTTTACTACCCCGTGCATTAGCCACATCCCAATCTTCTGCACTAAGATGTTCTAAAAGCCGCCGAAAAAGCTTTTTTGTCCTTGCGATCTATAATTTATATTTTTTCCTTTAGCCTGCCTTTTGAAATTTAAGGAACCTGTTTTTTGCAGGTTGATTTTTTTTTTGTTTGCTAAGATCTGCTTTGAAATGATTTAAAAAAACCCCAGTCACCTGCTACCCATAAACATAAGTTATCGAACGGTGAATCTCCGAGGACGTTTCCACGAGGTATGGTGCTCGAATATCTTGGCATTGAATTGTAAAGATATAAAACGAAGATGTTGCCAGGATTGGAGAATTTTAGCTATGAGGAAAGATTGGATAGGCTGGGGTTGTTTTCTTTGGAGCAGAGGAGGCTGAAAGGAGACTTAATTGAGGTGTATAAAATTATGAGGGGCCTAGATAGAGTGGATTGGAAGGACCTGTTTCCTTAAAATAATTGGTAGAAGGATCAGAGGGGCGATGAGGAGAACTTTTTTCACCCAGAGGGCGAGCAACTCACTGCATGAAAGTTAGAGGCAGAAACCCTCTTGGATGTGTACTTGAAGTGCTGTAACCTACAGGGCTACAGACCAAGAGCTGGAAAGTGGGATTAGGCTGGGTGGCTCTTTGTCGATCGGCACGGACACGATGGGCCGAATGGCCTCCTTCCGTGCTGTAAATTTCTATGATTCTAAAACATGGTCCTTTCCGGGCATTCATCAAACCAAGCAATAAGCTGGCGATTTTACTGGGCTTTTATGAAGGATGGATCGCCAGTAAGTGACAATAAAATCAAGCCCTAGTTAGTGCTGAGTTGGCTGACCTCGGCTGGAGAGGCAATAGGGAGACCTGTGATGTTTCAGTGGGGGGAGTGGGGTACCGAGCACAGGAGGAATTGACCAGGGTTCCCCGATCTAGCGCCGTCAGCTGCAACTGAAGTATGTGGACATCGATCAGCTCCCCAGAAATGCTGACATCTGCAGCTAGGTAGACAGGAGCCCACCGAAAGTGAGTCCTTTCCTCCCAAGGAAAAGAAAGAACAAAGAAAGATTTGCATTTATATAGCGCCTTTCACGACCACCGGACGTCTCAAAGCGCTTTACAGCCAATGAAGTACTTTTGGAGAATAGTCACTCAGCATCATCATAGGCAGTCCCTCGGAATCGAGGAAGACTTGCTTCCACTCTTAAATTGAGTCCTTAGGTGGCTGAACAGCCCAATACGAGAGCCACAGTCTCTGTCACAGGTGGGACAGATCGTCGTTGAGGGAAAGGGTGGGTGGGACTGGTTTGCCGCACACTCTTTCCGCTGCCTGCGCTTGATTTCGGCGATGAGACTCGAGGTGCTCAGCGCCCTCCCGGATGCACTTCCTCCACTTAGGGCGGTCTCTGGCCAGGGACTTCCAGGTGTCGGTGGGGATGTTGCACTTTATCAGGCAGACTTTGAGAATGTCCTTGTAACGTTTCCTCTGCCCGCCTTTGGCTCGTTTGCCGTGAAGGAGTTCCGAGTAGAGCGCTTGCTTTAGGGAGTCTTGTGTCTGGCATGCGGACAGTGTGGCCTGCCCAGCAGAGCTGATCAAGTGTGGTCAGTGCTTCAATACTGGGGTTGTTGGCCTGGTCAAGGATGCTAATGTTGGTGTGTCTGTCCTCCCAGGCGAGTTGTAACTTCTGTGCAGTGGAGCATTAAAGCCAGGAGTGCGAGCCCGTTGAATTCTGCATAATAAATATTTATTAACATTGTATGGTGACCTCTTGGGAGGGTGTTTGTTTTCAGGTACAGAAGAGGGATCCCTGAGAGCTTGCTAGCATTGTTTAAAACTGTTTATTTTAGTGATGGAAAATGCTTACACCAGTTATATTTTTGAATGAACATGCTACATTGCCGATAGTTGGGAGAATCATTAAAGGGTGCACCGCTTTCCTTGCAGACCATCGTGGCCATTAACAAGGATCCCGAAGCGCCCATCTTTCAGGTAGCGGATTATGGCTTGGTGGCAGATCTCTTCAAAGTAAGTCTCGTTTGTTGTGAGCGCATGAAAGGCGATAGCAGGCCTGATAGATAAAGTATAAAGAAAATGCTGGAAATACTCAGCAGGTCAGACATCATCTCTGGAGAGAGAAACAGAGAACATAAGAATTAGGAGCAGTAGGTGGCCATTCGGCCCCTCGAGTCTGCTCTGCCAGTCAATAAGATCATGGCTGATCTTCTACCTCAATCCATCATCATCATAGGCAGTCCCTTGAAATGAGGATGACTTGCTTCCACGCCAAAAAAAGGATGAGCTCACAGGTGTTTCAATGAAGGACCTAATATTCCAGATCCCGAACTGAAGGGTGGAAGATGCCTGTGCGTGGATTTTTTTAACGTGTGCTTGACAGAGCTAGGTCTTGGTCCAGGGGCAAGGGTTAACCAAGACCTCTATCCACTTTCCTGTACTGTCCCCAAATCCCTTGTTTCCCTCAATATCCAAAAATCTATTGATCCCTGTCTTGAATATACTCAAAGACTGAGCCTCCACAGCCCTCTGGGGTAGAGAATTCCAGTGATGCTATATAAATGCAAGTTGTGACTTCCTATCCCCCACTGTACACATCATTTTCGACAGGGGTCATTGGATAGCTACCAGAGGCAAGAATTCTAGCCATTTTTCTCCTCCTCCTCCCTAACTCTGGGACCCTGCAGTACCTCGAGCGCTGTACAGTTGAGATGGAGAAGCCCTGAAGAGCCCAGGGACCGAAGCTTGGCCGATAGGTGTACAGCTGCTCTTGGGGGAGCCGTGCTCGCTTGCCTCTCGTGTAATGCACACAGCTCTGTGCGATGTGTGCGAGACGCCCACAGGGCAGTAGCATCCCCAAAAGACAAGTTGGAAATAATTCCTGCCAAAGTTTAATAATTTTCTCTTGACTAATGCCTGCTGGCTGGGCAGGAAACGTGCGGTTTTTAATAATCCACAGACAAAGTGACGGGAGGTAGAAACAACATGTAGACAATTTCCCTGATAAATTTTGTAGGACGGCTTTATTTCCAGCTAATGGAAATGCAGATCTGTTGAATAATTGAGAGGCTGCATTCATCGCTGGCGAGTTCATCTGGAATCCTCGAGCACTGCGATGGCCACAGGCCCTGTCATCAGAAGCGGTAACTGATATTTAACGAGCCACTGGGTTTAGTTTTCAGGACGGTTTTGCTTTACTTTCGAACAAGCATTTACATGCCCAGCTGACATTTATTTATTTTTGGCCGAATATCTGTGATGAGCAATCAACAGTAATTAATGCCAATGAATGTGGTGGGAGCTAGACTTTTTTCTAATCGTTCCTGGGATGTGGGCATCACTGGCAATGCCAGCATTTATTGTCCATTCCTAGTTGCCCTCGAGAGGAACCCCTATTCTTGTTTTTATATAACTGAGTGTCTCGCTGGACCATTTCAGAGGGCAGTTAAGAGTCAGCCACATTGCTGTGGGTCTGGAGTCACATATCGGCCAGACCGGGTAAGGGCGGCAGATTTCCTTCCCTAAAGGACATTAGTGAACCGGATGGATTTTTACGACAATCCAGTAGTTTCATGCTCACCATTACTGATGCCACCTTTTTGAGTGACTGCCAGATGCCTGGCAGAAGACTTCTCGAAAAAGAGTGCTTTGTTTACTGTGATTTGAAGGCTTGAGGTTTTTTTTCGTTCTCATTTTGGCTTTAATGCTTGTTAATTATTGACCAACTCTCCCATGCATGACTGACGGCAGTAGTGTTTCAGTAAATTCCGTGTAATAAACAATGGGTAATCGTGGCCACGTGAGTGCAGATCTTTGTGGTATCTCTCATCGGCAGTCAGTCTAATGCCTGTCTTCTGCTTCTGAGAGTCAGTTTAACAGGTTAAGCTTCAGGTTTTGGTGACGATTTGAACGGTATTTATACCCAATGTATGTGTGTACTTGTGCGTTGGAGTTTGTTTTGCTATCTTTATTCTCGCCACCCCCCACCCCCCCCCGACCCTGTTCCTGTGACCGAGTGTTGGCAAGCTATTTGACCAAGGTGGAATCACATCCAAATCCGATATTGTTCTCATGTGATATTCACATGCGATCAGGAGTGGGGACCTTGACTGTCCCTTCTCTAAACCCTGAAGAGCCCATAGTGACAGTAGTCGCCCGGACGGAGATCGGATAGCTCGGCACAAACTTGCAAGCGAACCCGAAATCTTCAGGTCCACATGGATCAGTTAGATATATATCGGCCGTTCCTTCATCGCCGCTGGGTCAAAATCCTGGAACGGCCTCCCTAACAGCGCTGTGGGAGCACCTTCACCACATGGACTGCAACGGTTCAAGAAGGCGACTCACCACCACCTTCTCAAGGAGCAATTAGAGATGGGCAATAAATGCCGGCCTTGCCAGCGACGCCCACATTCCGAGAATTAATTTTTATCAAAAGATGGTGCCTTTACCAGCCATTTCTAGTCAAACCTACCCTTTTGATTAAATAACCGTCTTGTCTTTAGTAATCAATTTTAGAGTTTTTCAGAGTTTAAAAAAAACCCAACAGGCTTCTATTACAATTAAACGGGATCCTGAATCGAAGCATTTGCTGCTGTTGTGATCACAGCGCTGGCTAAAGTGATCAGTGAGCAATCACTGACTCAATTAGATCTCGCATAAATAAATGGAACGCGCCCTCCGTTTGAGCCCCTGCCCTTTTAAAGGGGAGCCAAATCTATATGGGGAATTCGATGCTTTCACTGCATGAATGTTCTTTCTACTACAATTCAGTTTTATAAAAAAAACAATCCATTTTATGTTCATGGTGGTGGTTGTTAGTGCTGGGGAATGGGACCGTTTTCTCATTACGCACCCCCCCCAGGTCCGAGATAGTTAAAAAGTGCACATTTGAGATTCATCAGCTTGCATCTCCGAAGTAGCATCTATTGTACCACTGTGACCTTTTTCAATTTCTACCCGAGCTGTACTGTGAGTAAAGGTGCCAATTTAGTGCAAATTAGCAATAGTTTAACATTGTTGGGCCCCCTGCTCACTATAGATTAGATTGGGAATGTTCAAATCCATTTTAAATTCAGGTAATTAAATAAATCTGGAATTTAAAAAGCTAGTATCAGTAATGAAACTATCGGATTTTTGTAAAATGGCCACCTGTGCTAATTTCTATTTGTGTGGCTCGGAGTCTAATTGTTTTATCTCACGATACTCCTGAAGCGCCTTGGGACGTTTCACTACGTTAAAGGCGCTATATAAATACAAGTTGTTATATTTGTTGTTTCCCCGTTGCAGGCAGTCCCGGAGATGACGGCTCTATTGGAGAAGTAATGCCACGGTCCTGCAGCCTGGTCAATAATCTTACGCTGATTCGTTCATTGGACCTGTAGACTTTGAATATTATGTACAGATAATGTGTACATCAATGCTGAACATTATTTTTGATGCGCCCAGTGTTTGTCTCAGTTTGTCTCAGTATTGATACAGCTAATTGATTACACTAGAAGATCTGTTTTGTTGTCTATTGGATTGTGGTTCTAGAATTTGAATGCCACCTGCAGATGTACCATCCCCAGCTCAGAGAGGAGGTAGATGACCACATTTCCTGTCCCTCCAGCCCCATTCCAACTGCTGACTGCTTGGGTATCTGTGACCTACCTCTTAAAATCTCTCTCTCCCTTGTGTATCTCGGTTGTCTCCTTCCAAGGGACCTCGTGCAGGCGTGAGCCTGTAAGCTCTCGACTTGTCTCTGGTTGTTTGCAAGGGTTTTGACTGTTTTTCAAAGGAATCTCTAAGCAGCAAGGCTGCTGTGATGCATTTTGCAGGGAGATTGCTGAACAATATTTTCTCCAGCTTAATAGCACAGCTGTGATGTGCCCCTGCATTTCATGCCCAAATAACACTGGAGGGGACGCTCTGATCACTGAAGATCATGTGGATTATTTCACCCCCTTTGGTTACTAGAACAATTCTTTCCCCACTGCAGTTTAAAAATTCCTCAAAAGAAAGGCCCATGAAATTTTAAATTTAAGATTCTAACGCATGATAAAGTCGTCATCATCATAGGCGGTCCCTCGAAACGAGGATGACTTGCTTCCATGCCAAAAAAAGGACGAGTTCACAGGAGTTTCAATGAACGACCCGAACTTCATCCTAAGAAGTAGAAGGTGCCTGTGTGTGAATTTTTTTAACGTGGGGTGGCCGTTGCACACCAGCCACCACACGGGCTTGCCAGAGCTAGGTCTTGGTCCAGTGGCAAGGATTACCCAAGGCAACTGGAGACCAGTTCTGCTGCACGGACCTAGTGCGCACACACATCGCAGTGTGGGGTGGTCCGTGCTGTCCCTGGCCCCGAACTCACGCCTCTCCTGGGCCCCGATCACGTCCCTCTACAGTCTCTCGCCGCTCCTTCGCCCTGACCTTGCCGCTCCTGCTGTATCTGCCCACGCTCCAATCACCGACCTGCTCCTTGATGATGTCACTCTTCACAGCCGTCGCCTTCTGCACCAGCTCGCGGAACATCAGCGGCAGGTCGGGGCCATAAAAGGAGCGGTGAGCGACAGCCCTGGGCAGTGTGGTGGCATACCACTACAAGGAACCTAAAGTAGAGCCTCCCCCATTCTCCAGTTTATGAGTGGTTCTTGTAATGTTTTTGCTTCATGGGTTCTTCGCTTAAGAATTCATTGCTATTAAGAACTAGTTGGTTTATTAGCAAAGGTTTAACAATCACACTACACATTACAGTTCATCCCAAATGGCTGGGGTTTTATTGTGAGCATCACATGACTGGCTAAACCACTCCCAACTCAACAGCTCTACAACTATTTTTGTAGAAAGCCATGAGATGCCAGTCTAAGAACTGCTTACAACCAGTGTCATCAGAGGATCATTTTATCCTCCAATAGAAAGTAAGAGATGGGACTGTTGGGAATCGAACCCAGGTCAACAGCTTAGAAGGCAACCATGATTACCTGCATCACTCTCGCACAACTTCAACAGCTCAACAAACTTGTGAGTATCCTCTACAGTTATGGTAAGCGGTTCTTAATTCTCCAGTGGACGAGGGAGACGTGACCGCAGATACGTTTCGAGGGTGCCTAGGACCGTCATCTCTGGGGGAATTGTACATGACGCAGTGATGTGAGAGGAAGATGGTCGGACTGGCATTCTGGAAGGAAATCTCAAGAAAATGTAGCTGAGTAATTCTTAGATTGGTAAACAATTTATATGCAAGAATTGAATTCACTAAACGTCGGATTTTGTGGTAATCAACTGGAGACTATTTTGTAATAAACTGTGTGACCATCCTCTTGTATGTGTGTCCTCATCTTTCGGATGAGACATTAAGCCGAGATCCTGTCTGCTCTCAAGTGGACGTAAAAGATCCCAAGGCACTATTTTGAAGAAGGGTTATCCCCGGTGTCCTGTGGCCAATATTTATCCCTCAATCAGCATAACATTAAAAAACCACATTATCTGGTCATTACACATTGCTGTTTGTGGGAGCTTGCTGTGCGCAAATTGGCTGCCGTGTTTCCCACATTACAACAGTGACTACATTCCAAAAGTACTTAATTGGTGTAAAGCGCTTTGAGATGTCCGCTGGTCATGAAAGGCGCGATATAAATGCAAGTCTTTCTTTTCCTCGTACATCAGGAGCATTGACGACGCCACTGACACAAAATTGGACCAAACCATCAGTATAACATTAAAGTGGTGTACATCATTTAAGTACAGAAAGTGCAGGGAGCAATTGGAATTGGTGATCAGTGCTTGGGGACCAGATGCTGGTGATAAACCATTTGTCCTTGAGAAATCTGCCCATTCCCCCCTCTCTGATTCCAGCAGACTCAATCGAATCATCTTGTTTGGGTTGATAGACCCACCGACCATGGATTTCTCTACAGTCGAAGATTCCTGTTTAGTGAACTGGTGTCAAATGTGATGGATTTGTTTGAACGATAAGACATAGCTGGGGAATGCTAACCTCGAACACCGCATTCTCCCTGTAAATTTAGCAACTTTTACACCAGTTAACTCTATATGGCCTCTCTTGTGATTGCCAATGAGAGGCCAGCAGGAAGTTGGAGCCTAGGAGACGTGCTCTAATTATTCCCAGGGGGAAAAATACTTTCCTGTGCACAAGTCGAGGCATGGTACCATAGGTGTTCGCCTTGGCTTAGTGGTAGCACTCTCGCCTCTAAGACATTGTTTCAAGCTCCACTCCAGTGACTTGAGAACATAATCTCGGCTAAATTTATTTTTTGTCTTTTCACACTGAAGTGCCGTGGGACGTTTTACTACGTTAAAGCTGCTATATAAATACAAGTTGTTGTTATAGGCTGACACTTCAGTGTAGTACTGAGGGAGAACTGCACTGTTGGAGGTGCCGTCTTTCGGATTGGACATTAAACTGGTTAAATCTTCCCTCTGGTGGATGTAACCGATCCCACAGCACTACTCGAAGAGCAGGGGCATTCTCCAGGTCTTTTGGCCAGCGTACATCACTCAAATACATCACTGACAAACATTATATGGTCATTTATCTCATTTGTGGGACCTTGCTGTGCGCAAATTGACTGCTGCGTTTCGCTACGTTGCAACAGTGACTGCCCTTTAAAGGTAAGTCATTGGCTGTATAGCGCTTTTGGTCGAGCTGAGGTCATGAACGGCACTAACCAGATGGCAAGTTTGTTCTTTCTGTAACCTCATTGTAAAAATGCAATGAAGTCACGGAACAAGCAAAGGCCATTTGGCCCATCAAGAGCTCTGTCCACATTTTATGTACAACAATTAAATGCGTTGAATTATATTTCGCCCTTCTAATCAGAAAGATCTGTAGAAACACTCTTGATTGCCAAAGCTAATCAAATGAAAGCCAGTAAAGGATGAATGTGATTTGAGAGGAGTGTGAGAGATTAGTGCCTGATCCTCAAAGTGTGTCCAATGGCCTAGCCCTCCCAAAGCCTCTGTTCAGTCAGTATCTGATTCCTAACTACTTCCCAGTATGGCTGGATTCTGCAAAAGGGAAAGTGCGCCTGGGGATGACGTAGCACCCTAAAATCACTGCATCAGGTAATGGGGGCTCATAATCTTGGTTGACATCCTTACTTTGTGAAGAAAAACACTCAAGTTCAAATCTTTGCAATGGGAATAACTTATCCATCGGCAATGGGTGCTCAAGGTGAAGAAAATGAAGGTGGAAGAACTTTCCAAATAGTTAATGGTAATTGTCAATGCAATAAATTGCAACAGTGACTACACTTCAAAAGTACGTAACTGGCTGTATAGCACTTTGGGACATCCTGAGGCCGTGGAATGTGCTATATAAATGCAAGTCTTCAATCATTTTCTGCCATGAACATTTAAAAGATGCTCCCCCATTAAGCGTAGCAAGCTCTAGATCACGGGATCCTGGGCTTCATAATTGGAGGCATAGAGTACAAAAGCAAGGAAGTTATGATGAATACTAGTTTGGCCTCAACTGGAGTATTGTGTCCAATTCTGGGAGGATGTGAAAGCCTTGGAGAAGGTGCAGAAAAGATTTACGAGAATGGTTCCAGGGATGAGGGACCTCAGTTTTGTGGCTAGACTGGAGAAGCTGAGGTTGTTCTCCTTAGAGCAGAGAAGGTTGAGAGGAGATTTGATCGAGGTGTTCAAAATGATGAGGTCTAGACAGAGTAGATCGAGAGAAACTGTTCCCATTGGCAGAAGGGTCGAGAACCAGAGGACACAGATTTAAGGCGATTGGCAAAAGAACCAAAGGCGACACGAGGGGAAACTTTTTACACAGTAAGTGGTTAGGATCTGGAATTCGCTGCCTGAAAGGATGGTGGAGACAGATTCAATCGAGGCTTTCAAAAGGGAATTGGTTAAGTACCTGAAGGAAAAAAAAATTAAAGGGCGGTGGGAGTGGGACTAGCTGAGGTGCTCTTGCAGAGAGTCGTCACGAGCTCGATGGGCCCAATTGCCTCCTGTGTTGGAACCATTCTATGATATGATTCTGTGAGATTGCACATGAAGGAACTCCAGCATCTTCCCCATTTAACCTCTGCTATTGTACACAGATAACTTCCACCTTCTGTTCCTTGGTGCCATTCCCTCAGCTATGAAGCCATTAAGCCTCACAAAAACACTGATTATCTCAGTGTGTGCCCATAGCTTATCCTTGTAACTTTTTCTGTTTCCCAACCAGGTATTTATACTTTTTTCGTTGTTGAAAATAACGTGCCATTCAATCTTTCCTTGGAGTCTGTCCCATACATCCATTACTAAGGAAGAGGGAGAACCCTTAGAGTGCTATGAAGAGAAGGGAGGATCAAAATTCAGGTTTGTGAAGAGCAAATGTAGGACTGATAGCTGGACGTTTAAAAAAAAATACATATTTCAGATGAGACGTTAAACCGAGGCCCTGTCTGCTCTCTCTGGTGGACATAAAAGATCCCATAACCACTATTTCCAAGACGAGCATGGGAGTTGTCCCTGGTGTCTTAACCAATATTTATCTCTCAACACCATTAAAAAAAAACAGATTATCGGGGGTCATTATCATGTTGCTGTGTGCGGAAGTTTGCAGTGCTCAAATTGGCTGCCGTGTTTCCCACATTGCAGCAGTGACTACAATTCAAAAAGTACTTTATTGGCTGTAAAGCGCTTTGGGACGTCCTGAGGTCGTGAAAGGCGCTATATAAATGCAAGTTCTTTTTAAACACACAGGCTGATTGGCAGCTGGAATGAGTTGCCAGGATTGGGTGGTCGAGACTTGGACAAGGAATAGCAATGGGAAAATCATCTTTTTCTTCTGAGGCAATCTCCCAGAGTCGAGGATGACTTGCTTCCACATGAAAATGAGTTCTCAGGTGACTGATGAGACCAATGTGGGCCAGGTCCCGACCTTCATTTCAAAGGGTGGAAGATGTCTGTGCGTGAATTCTTTTAACGTGGGGGTGGCCGTTGCACGCCAGCCATCACACGGGCTTGACGGAGCTAGGTCTTGGTCCAATGGCAAGGGGATCCAAGATGATTGAAGACCAGGCTCTGCTGCATGGGCCTAGTGCGCGCGCGCGCACACACACACACACACACATACACATTCCCACTAATCCCCTCCCTCCCCTAGGTCCTGGTGTGGAAGGATAAAATCAAAAGGACCTCCTTCATCCAAACTGATGCCGGGAGTTGTGCTTGCGGTTTGTTAATTTGAACAGATGCAGTGATTTGTGTTTGATCCTAACTGTGATTCCCAATTACGCAGTGTCAATAATGCAGTGTAAAGTGCTGATAAAAATCGCATTGAAATCTGATCTCTCGTTTGCATTCTTAATTCTTCTGCTTCTGGTTGTTTTGACAAAAAAATATTTTGGCAGCCTACGGGTTTAACAGAAGGAGTGGGGCTATGGCGCATGGCAGCACTCATCAAGTGTCAACGTGTGAAATCGGGTGTGACATTACTGTACATCTGAATTTGCAAAAGCAACAACAAGTTTCATTCCTCCCGCTCCTCCGACACTTTGCGTGGAGAAAATGTTGTTGTTTTCCCAATGCTTTGTTGCGTCTGTTTGCTATTGCACCGACCGGTGAGTCAGTTCAGCTGAGATCCACTCTGGAAATATCTAGCTGGTATCAACCAGTTGGCTACTTGCCAAAAGAATCATTCAGGGTGATATGATAAGGCACAGAGACTAAAACAAAAAAAAAATTACATTAGATTGATATCGTGAGGAGCACTGAAAAGGATCATAGATTCTTACAGAAGGAGGCCATTTGGCCCATCGGGCCTGTGCCGGCTCTATGAAAGAGCTGGGTCATTGAATATATTTAAGGTGGAGATAGACAGATTTTTGAATGACAAGGGAGTCAAGGGTTATGGGGAGCAGACAGGCAAGTGGAGTTGAGGCCAAGATCAGATCAGCCATGATCTTATTGAATGGCGGAGCAGGCTCGAGGGGCCAAATGGCCGACTCCTGCTCCTATTTCTTATGTTCGTATGTATTATCCAATTAGTCCCACTTCCCTTCTCTTAGCCCCTGAGACATCCAAACGTTTCCTTTTCAAGTATATATCCAATTCCTGTTTGAACGTTACAATTCAATCTGCTGCCACCACCCTTTCAGGCAGCACGTTCACCATCATAACAACTCGCAGCACAAAAAAATATATAGCCCTCATCACCCCTCTGGTTCTTGATCCAGAATTTTGAGGAAACAGGACACTGAAAAGGTAATCAAGTCCACCTTGTGCGCGTGACGATGAGGTACAATGCTGCCACTCTTGTTTGTGTAATATCTGTCATCCCGTTTATAAATTTCCGTCACCTGTCAATGCCAGTCTGCCACCCCCCTATTAGTAATCCCACAACTAGTTTGGGAAGGATTAGAATCACAAAAATTTACAGCACTGAAGGAGACCATTTGGCCCATCGTGTCCGCACCGGCCGGCAAAGAGCTATCCAGTATAATCCCACTTTCCAGCTCTTGGTCCGTAGCCGAGTTTTTTTTTTCCCGAGTTTTTAAAACTTCTTAAAAATTATAATTTCAAATAAATTTAACGCAGTGGGCAGGATTTAAAAAAAATAAAATGTGTATTTTAAATTTTATTTTTTATGTTTTAAGTGTGTTTTAAGACTCTTACGCCTGTAAATTTATCAGGCGCAAGAGTTTTCAGGACATTTGCTGAGGAAGATATGGGTAAATCCCGCAATCGTACCCTTGCAAATGCCCTGGCTCCCGAGATGCGGAGGATCTGTCAAACTGGAGCTTGACAGATAGGAAAAGCCGGGCATGCGCATTGTGCGCTGAAAACCGGCTTTTCCGATGCCTTCCCGGGTCCGTACACACTCCGTACGGACCCGGGAGGCTGGAATTTCAGGGACAATTGTATTTACAGCAATGGCTGCATTACCACAGTAGTCCAGTAGGCGGAGTGGTATTCCACTAGGTGGAGCGATATTTTGGTTACGGCACTTTAAGAGCACATCCAGATCCGTCTTATCCACTCTATCTAGGGCCCTCATAATTTTATATTCCTCAATTAGGTCACCCCTCAGCTTCCTCTGTTCCAAAGAAAACAACCCCAGCCTATCCAATCTTTCCTCATAGCTAAAATGCTCCAGTCCAGACAACATCCTGGTAAATCTCCTCTGTACCCCCTCTAATGCAATCACATCTTTCCTGTAATGTGGTGACCATTATTATTAATGAATAAGATAAGCTCCCCTGACTTAAGCTCAATTGGTTAAGTTAGCAAGCTACTGAGCTAAACGGGCAAGAAGGTCCCATATTTAATTTTCCAGTCTGTGCCGAATCAATTAATCTCGCTTTGGATAGTGGTTAGGTTGTTGCAATTAACCTCATGGTCCTGGGATAGGTTCTAGATTCTAGATTCCCCCACGAGGAGAAACATCCTCTCCGCATCTACCTTGTCGAACCCCCTCAGTATCTTATATGTTTCAATAAAATCATCTTCTGAACTCCAATGAGTAGAGGCCCAACCTGCTCAACCTTTCTTCTTACCGTATATACTCGCGTATCATGCGACTTTTGAAGACCTAAATTGTAACCTAAATTTGTGGGGTCGCATGATACGCGAGATACAAAATTTGCGGGTGTGAAGTGCTGGCCAAGATTAGGCTGTTAGGCTGTTAAGCAGACCGTATCCACGCTGAATCTCGGCAGGTATCTCCTGGGCTGGATTGCAACCTCTATTGTCACTTGTATTGTATCTTTGCTGTGGTCTAGAGATCGCCACCCACAACTCCCTCTGAAGTTTTCTGCATTATTAGAGGCTTTAACAATCAAATCTCCATCTATCTCAGCCCATGCTTCTTTTACCCGCAAACACAGTAGAGGCAAATCCGGAGCCTTCATATTCCCTCCCTTCGTAAATGATTTCTCTCCTTCCATCATCCAGTCATTCCATTTCTTTCTTATATTGTCTTTAAATGGCTTATTAATGGATACGTCAAGTGGCTGAACGACGTGAGTCAAGCCAGCTGGAATGATTGCTATATCGGTGTTCGATTCGCGAACAGCTTTCACAACAGAATCCACTCGATGTTTCATGATTCGGTTGTTAAGGTCTGTATTCGATCGTTGTTATGTGTTAGGGTACTTGTTACGTGTTGGGTACTTGTTAAACTTGTTTGAAAGCCTAGCCTAGTGGCATCTGGTATCTCAAAAAAGTGACTCGCATGATACATGAGATATATGATAAAATCATGTTTTGGGGACGAAAATTTAGGGGTTGCATGATACGTGAGATCGTAGGATACGCGAGTATATACGGTAAGTCAACCCCTTCATCTCCGGAATCAACCTAGTGAACCTTCTCTGAACTGCCTCAAATGCAAGTGTATCCCTCCTTAAATACGGAGACCAAAACTGGAGGCAGTACTCCAGGTGTGGTCTCACCAATACCCTGTACAGTTGTAGCAGGACTTCCCTGCTTTTATACTCCATCCCTCTCGCAATAAAGGCCAACATTCCATTCACCTTCCTGATCACTTGCTGTACCTGCACACTAACTTTTTGTGTTTCGTGCACAAGGACCCCCATTTCAATAAGATCACCTCTCATTCTTCTAAACTCCAGCGAGCATAGGCCCTAATGTAGCAGCACGGTCCTGAAAGGGTTAATCAAAAGCCATTACTGCCTCCAATTGCTGTTCCATTATTCCTCACACTTAATTGAATAGACACACCCAGGTTTGAAGGAACGATGTTTTACTGCTAACCCTCGCTGTAAGACTGTTAAACAAGAAAAAGGTTTCAATTACAAATTGCATTTTTCTGAATGAAGATAATACTCATGACATCAGTGAGCATTGAGGGTAAAGTGCTTTGGAGGGAAGCATCAAGCATTTTTAAAATAGATATTTAATTCCCCTTGTTTGCTCTAATTAATAACTTAGTTAGGCAGCAAAACCGATTTTGATAAATCTGAAGTTACAGAATTCCTTGAAATGGGCGGTTGGTATTAATGGGAACAGAGGGAGATAAATGAGTTAGTGTTGACAATAGCGCTTCATGCATTGAGGTCCAAGCATAGCAAGCAACATCGCAAATAGCCACAACCATGGGGTGAAATTAAATGTGTGAAATTAAAATTGTTCTTTTAAAAAAAAAAATCACAGGTCTAGTTTTCACGGATTTCTTACATATCAGGTTTCCCGATTTATCGTGCAGTGTAACATCATCATCATAGGCAGTCCCTCGGAATCAAGGAAGACTTGCTTTCACTCCTGAAGTGAGTCCTTAGGTGGCTGAACAGTCCAATACGAGAACCACAATCCCTGTCACAGGTGGGACAGATAGTCGTTGAGGAAAGGGGTGGGTTTGCCGCATGCTCTTTCCGCTGCCTGCGCTTGGTTTCTGCATGCTCTCAGCGTTGAGACTCGAGGTGCTCAGCGCCCTCTCGGACGCACTGCCTCCACTTAGGGCGGTCTTGGGCCAGGGACTCCCAGGTGTCAGTGGGAATGTTGCACTTTATCAGGGAGGCTTTGAGGATGTCCTATAACGTTTCCTCTGCCCACCTTTGGCTCGTTTGCTGTGAAGGAGTTCTGAGTAGAGCGCTTACTTTGGGAGTCTCGTGTCTGGCATGTGGACTATGTGGCCTGCCCAGCGGAGCCAATCGAGTTTACTCAGTGCTTCAATGCTGGGGATGTTGGCCTGAATGAGGACACTGATGTTGGTGCGCCTGTCCTCCCAGGGGATGTGTTAGGATCTTGCGGAGACATCGTTGGTGATTTTTCTCCAGCAACTTGAGGTGTCTACTCTACATGGTCCATGTCTGAGCCATACAGGAGGGCAGGTATTACTACAGCCCTGTAGACCATGAGCTTGGTGGCAGTTTTTAGGGTCTGGTCTTCAAACAGTGTAACAACATGTCTAATGAAAGGCACTGTCCTGTGAACACACAGTCCCGTGTGTTAATACAACAGTCGTATTTGGGCCCCTCCCAGACCTCTGCGCTCCTCCTTAGAAACATAGAAACATAGAAAATAGGTGCAGGAGCAGGCCATTCAGCCCTTCTAGCCTGCACCGCCATTCAATGAGTTCATGGCTGAACATGAAACTTCAGTACCCCCTTCCTGCTTTCTCGCCATAACCCTTGATCCCCCGAGTAGTAAGGACTTCATCTAACTCCCTTTTGAATATATTTAGTGAATTGGCCTCAACTACTTTCTGTGGTAGAGAATTCCACAGGTTCACCACTCTCTGGGTGAAGAAGTTTCTCCTCATCTCGGTCCTAAATGGCTTACCCCTTATCCTCAGACTGTGACCCCTGGTTCTGGACTTCCCCAACATTGGGAACATTCTTTCTGCATCTAACCTGTCTAAACCCGTCAGAATTTTAAACGTTTCTATGAGGTCCCCTCTCATTCTTCTGAACTCCAGTGAATACAAGCCCAGTTGATCCAATCTTTCTTGATAGGTCAGTCCCGCCATCCCGGGAATCAGTCTGGTGAACCTTCGCTGCACTCCCTCAATAGCAAGAATGTCCTTCCTCAAGTTAGGAGACCAAAACTGTACACAATACTCCAGGTGTGGCCTCACCAAGGCCCTGTACAACTGTAGCAACACCTCCCTGCCCCTGTATTCAAATCCCCTCGCTATGAAGGCCAACATGCCATTTGCTTTCTTAACCGCCTGCTGTACCTGCATGCTAACCTTCAATGACTGATGTACCATGACACCCAGGTCTCGTTGCACCTTCCCTTTTCCTAATCTGTCACCATTCAGATAATAGTCTGTCTCTCTGTTTTTACCACCAAAGTGGATAACCTCACATTTATCCACATTATACTTCATCTGCCATGCATTTGCCCACTCACCTAACCTATCCAAGTCACTCTGCAGCCTAATAGCATCCTCCTCGCAGCTCACAATGCCACCCAACTTAGTATCATCCGCAAATTTGGAGATACTGCATTTAATCCCCTCGTCTAAATCATTAATGTACAATGTAAACAGCTGGGGCCCCAGCACAGAACCTTGCGGCACTCCACTAGTCACTGCCTGCCATTCTGAAAAGTACCCGTTTACTCCTACTCTTTGCTTCCTGTCTGACAACCAGTTCTCAATCCACGTCAGCACACTACCCCCAATCCCATGTGCTTTAACTTTGCACATTAATCTCTTGTGTGGGACCTTGTCGAAAGCCTTCTGAAAGTCCAAATATACCACATCAACTGGTTCTCCTTTGTCCACTTTACTGGAAACATCCTCAAAAAATTCCAGAAGATTTGTCAAGCATGATTTCCCTTTCACAAATCCATGCTGACTTGGACCTATCATGTCACCATTTTCCAGATGCACTGCTATGACATCCTTAATAATTGATTCCATCATTTTACCCACTACTGAGGTCAGGCTGACCGGTCTATAATTCCCTGTTTTCTCTCTCCCTCCTTTTTTAAAAAGTGGGGTTACATTGGCTACCCTCCACTCCATAGGAACTGATCCAGAGTCAATGGAATGTTGGAAAATGACTGTCAATGCATCCGCTATTTCCAAGGCCACCTCCTTAAGTACTCTAGGATGCAGTCCATCAGGCCCTGGGGATTTATCGGCCTTCAATCCCATCAATTTCCCCAACACAATTTCCCGACTAATAAAGATTTCCCTCAGTTCCCCCTCCTTACTAGACCCTCTGACCCCTTTTATATCCGGAAGGTTGTTTGTATCCTCCTTCGTGAATACCGAACCAAAGTACTTGTTCAATTGGTCTGCCATTTCTTTGTTCCCCGTTATGACTTCCCCTGATTCTGACTGCAGGGGACCTACGTTTGTCGTCACCAACCTTTTTCTCTTTACATACCTATAGAAACTTTTGCAATCCGCCTTAATGTTCCCTGCAAGCTTCTTCTCGTACTCCATTTTCCCTGCCCTAATCAAACCCTTTGTCCTCCTCTGCTGAGTTCTAAATTTCTCCCAGTCCCCAGGTTCGCTGCTATTTCTGGCCAATTTGTATGCCACTTCCTTGGCTTTAATACTATCCCTGATTTCCCTTGATAGCCACGGTTGAGCCACCTTCCCTTTTTTATTTTTACGCCAGACAGGAATGTACAATTGTTGTAATTCATCCATGCGGTCTCTAAATGTCTGCCATTGCCCATCCACAGTCAACCCCCTAAGTATCATTCGCCAATCTATCCTAGCCAATTCACGCCTCATACCTTCAAAGTTACCCTTCTTTAAGTTCTGGACCATGGTCTCTGAAATTACTGTTTCATTCTCCATCCTAATGCAGAATTCCACCATATTATGGTCACTCTTCCCCAAGGGGCCTCGCACAATGAGATTGCTAATTAATCCTCTCTCATTACACAACACCCAGTCTAAGATGGCCTCCCCCCTAGCCTCTTGACCATCTCTGATTTTAATCGTAAAGAACCATCTGATTCACTAATGTTCTTCAGGGAAGGAAATCTGCCGCCCTTACCCAGTCTGACCTATAAGTGACTCCAGACCCACAGCAATGCAGTTGACTCTTAACTGCCCCTCTGAAATGGCCCAGCGAGCCGCTCAGTTGTATTCAAGGTGCACCACAACGTCTCTGGGGCAATTAGAGATGGGCAATAAATGCTGATACTAGTGGGATGATAACAGTTCCCTCTTTGAGCTCAAGTGCTACAGGCACAATCATGGCACAATCACAATCAGTCTCTTTACACAACTGGTATGAAAATATCAACATACAATGTAACAGCTGGTTCAGCCACTTCTGATTGCTTTGAACGGCACCATTAAAATTTAATCTTTCCAAGTGCCTTTCATTAATTTTGTAGCAAAGTGTACCACTGCTATTACCTTGTTATGTTTATAGTGCTTAAGCCGGAGAGAGGCTTTGACTAACCTATTACTCACAATTACTGGAACATTAGCAATATGTGCAAAGCTCCAGTTCGCTTTTCCCCAAAGGGTTCTTCAAATCTACTTTGCACTTTACAATATCTATCTCTGTGAAGTCATTGTACAATGCCAGCTATGGTGTTCTATTCAATTCTTTCCGCAGTTTTCTGCCCTCCTGTCCCACAGGTCCTAATCCGTGCTGAAGTGAGGTTCAGTGGACACCAACACCTCGGACAAGTGGCCATTCTTCATGGGTGAGCTTAGACTTTAAGAACATAAGAACATAAGAAATAGGAGCAAGAGTTGGCCATACGGCCCCTCGAGCCTGCTCCACCATTTAATACGATCATGGCTGATCCGATCATGGACTCGGGTCCACTTACCTGCTCACTCCCCATAACCCCTTATCCCCTTATCGGTTAAGAAACTGTCTATCTCTGTCTTAAATATATTCAATGTCCCAGCTTCCTCAGTTCTCTGAAGCAGAGAATTCCACAGATTCTCTGAGAGAAGAAATTTCTCCTCATCTCTTTTAAATGGGCGGCCCCTTATTCTAAGATCATGCCCTCTAGTTCTAGCCTCCCCTATCAGTGGAAACATCCTCTCTACATCCATCCTTATAATCTTATACGTTTCGATAAGATCACTTCTCAATCTTCTGAATTACAATGAGTAGAGGTCCAACCTACTCAACCTTTCCTCATTGGTCAACGCCCTCATCTCTGGAATCAACCGAGTGAACCTTCTCTGAACTACCTCCAAAGCAAGTATATCCTATCATAAATATGGAAACCAAAACTGCACGCAGTATTCCAGGTGTGGCCTCACCAATACCCTGTGTAACTGTAGCAAGAATCCCCTGCTTTTATACTCCATCCCCTTTGCAATAAAGGCCAAGATTCCATTAGCCTTCCTGATCACTTGCTGTACCTGCATACTAATCTTTTGTGTTTCATGTACAAGTACCCCCAGGTCCCGCTGTACTGCAACACATTGCAATCTTTCTCCATTTAAATGATAACTTGTTCTTTGATTTTTTTTCTGCTTAAAGTGCATGACCTCACACATTCCAAATTATACTCCATCTGCCAAATTTTTGCCCAACTCACTTAGCCTTTTGCAGATTTTCTGTGTCCTCCTCACACATTGCTTTTCCTCCCATCTTTGTATCATCAGCAAACTTGGCTACGTTACACTCGGTCCCTTCTTCCAAGTCGTTAATATAGATTGTAAATAGTTGGGGTCCCAGCACTGATCCCTGCGGCACCCCACTAGTTACTGATTGCCAACCCGAGAATGAACCATTTATCCTGACTCTCTGTTTTCTGTTCATTAGCCAATCCTTAATCCATGCTAATATATTACCCCAACCCCGTGATCTTTTATCTTGTGCAGTAACCTTTTATGTGGCACCTTGTCAAATGGCTTCTGGAAGTCCAAATACACCACATCCACTGGTTCCCCTTTATCCACCCTGTTCGTTATATCCTCAAAGAATTCCAGCAAATTTGTCAAATGTGACTTCCCCTTCATAAATCCATGCTGACTCTGCCTGACCGAATTGTGCTTTTCCAAATGTCCTGCTACTACTTCTTTAATATTGGACTCCAACATTTTCCCAACCACAGATGTTAGGCTAGCTGGTCGAAAGTTTTATGCTTTTTGTTGGCCTCCTTTTTTAAATAGGGCGTTACATTTGCAGTTTTCTAATCTGCTGGGACCTCCCCAGAATCCTGGGAGTTTTGGTAAATTACAACCAGTGCATCCACTATCCCTGCCGCTATTTCTCTTAAGACCCTAGCATGCAAACCATCAGGTCCAGGGGATTTATCTGCCTTTAGTCCCATTATCTTACTGAGTACCACCTCCTTAGTGATTGGGATTGTGTTAAGATCCTCCCCCCCACAGCCCCTTGACTATCCACTGTTGGGATATTGTTAGTGTTCTCTACTGTAAATCTGTGAATGTCTGCCCACTGGATTTTCATAAGACCATTAGGAGCAGGAGTAGACCATTTGGCCCCTCGAGCCTGCTCCGCCATTCAATAAAATCATGGCTGATCTGATCTTGGCCTCAGCTCCACTTCCCTGCCTGCTCCCCATAACCCTTGACTCCCTTATCGTTCAAAAATCTGTCTATCTCCACCTTAAATATATTCAATGACCCAACCTCCACAGCTCTCTGGGGCAGAGAATTCCACAGATTCACGACCCTCTGAGAGAAGAAATTCCTCCTCATCTCAGTTCTAAATGGGCAACCCCTTATTCTTAAACTATGACCCCCTAGTTCTAGATTCCCCCACGAGTGGAAATATCCTCTCTGCGTCTATCTTGTCGCGGTCCCTCAGTATCTTATATGTTTCAATAAGATCACCTCTCATTCTTCTAAACTCCAATGAGTATAGGCCCAACCTGCTCAACCTTCCTTCATAAGACAACCCCTTCATCTTAGGAATCAACCTAGTGAACCTTCTCTGAACTGCCTCCAATGCAAGTATGTCCCTCTTTAAATATGGAGACCAAAACTGTACGCAGTACTCCAGGTGTGGCCTCACCAATACCCTGTACAGTTGTAGCAGGACTTCCCTGCTTTTATACTCTATCCCCCTTTGCAATAAAGGACAACGTTCCATGCGCCTTCCTGATTATTTGTTGTATCTGCATACTAACTTTTTGGAGGCAATTGTAGTCAAACTCAATCTTGCCCTTTAATTGTTGGAACTATGTTTCAGTGGGAATAAACTGGATATTGGGTGGTTCATCCTTCCCGAGAGAGCAGGGAGCTGCTGGAATTCATTGCCGACTGGTGTGGTGGGTGCTGACTCTCTGCCTTTAAGAGGGAGCTGGACCAGTTCCTGACTGGAGCGAAGATCGCTTCACAGAGAAGGTCAGCATTTTTATAGATAACTCCATGGATGAGTGCAACTCAACAAGCTCGACACCACCCAGGACAAAGCAGCCCGCTTGATCGGCACGCTACCCACCACCTTAAACATTCACTCCCTCCATCACCGGCACCCCCTGGCTGCAGTGTATACCATCTACAAGATGCACTGCAGTAACTTGCCAAGGCTTCTTCGGCAGCACCTCCCAAACCCGTGACCTCTACCGCCTAGAAGGACAAGGGCAGTGGGTGCATGGGAACACCACCTCCTCCACGTTCCCCTCCGAGTCACACACCATCCTGACTTGGAAATATATCGGCAGTTCCTTCATCGTCGCTGGGTCACAATCCTGGAACTCCCTCCCTAACAGCACTGTGGGAGCACCTTCACCACACGGACTGCACCTTCACCACACGGACTGCACCTTCACCACACGGACTGCACCTTCACCACACGGACTGCACCTTCACCACACGGACTGCACCTTCACCACACGGACTGCACCTTCACCACACGGACTGCACCTTCACCACACGGACTGCAGCGGTTCAAGAAGGCGGCTCACCACCACCTTCTCAAGGGGCAATTAGGGATGGGCAATAAATGCCGGCCTTGTCAGCGATGCCCATATCCCAGGAACAATTTTTTTCTAAAGTAATCTGGACTGTCTGGCTTGAGAGAAATTTTACGTCTCATTCCTATTTGTGGAACATTACATAGCAACAGTGACTACACTTCAAAAATAACCCAGTGCTTTTGAAATGCATTAGGAACGTGGTATATAAATGTGTTAATTTTTTATTGTTTTTCAATTAAACATTTTTTTAACTGTCATGTGAAATAATAAAAATTAATTTCCTTCATGTGTTGCAAAGCTGCAGAACAGCATTGGCAGCTATTATTACAGGTAGGGAAACTAAACCATCTGTTACATTTTACAAAAGATATCCAGGAGCTATATGAGGGATTTAATTGTGTAAATAAGGTGAAACTGTCTTCCACTGACAGGAGGGTCGGTAACCAGGGAACATGGATTTGAGGCAATTGGCAAATTATTATGACCACGTTTTGCTGTACATCCTGTAAACACAAACGGCCATTAATGTGTGGACAGTTTTGAATGAACAGTTGGAGAATGAACGTCAGTTTCAAGGAGTAGATAATCTTATATACCGAACATCAATCTCCAGAGATAAGTTCTTGCCCATTTCTTATTGCGTTTGAATCTCAAACCCAGCGAAGACTTTCCAAAAACTCTTCGATGTCTGTCAGTCTTTCCAGTGAAGTATCCTTGAGTGACCTCCCATTGTGCCCATACACAATAAGTGGTTTTGTATATTCTCAGGAAAGCTATGGACTGTACCGTCATCATCATCATCATCATGGGCGGTCCCTCGAGGCGAGGATGACTTGCTTCCACACCAAAAAAGGAATGAGTTCACAGGTGTTTCAATGAAGGACCTAATATTCCAGGTCCTGAACTACATCCTGAAGGGTGGAAGATGCCTGTGGGTGGATTTTTTTAACGTGAGGTGACCGTTGCACACCAGCCACCACACGGGCTTGACAGAGCCAGGTCTTGGTCCAGTGGCAAGGGTTAGCCAAGGCGACTGGAGACCAGCTCTGCTGCACGGACCCAGTGCGCGCACATATCGCAGTGTGGGCTGGCCCATGCTGCCCCTGGGCCCTCCCCTCTTCTGGCCCCGAATTCACGCCTCTCCAGGGCCCCAATCACATCGCTCTACAATCTCTCGCCACTCCTAATCAGACACAGGACATAAGAACATAAGAAAAGTGGAGTTGAGGTCGATGATCAGCCATGATCTTGTTGAATGGCGGAGCAGGCTCGAGGGGCCGAATGGCCTACTCCTGCTCCTAGTTCTTATGTTCCAGAGAGTGGGACCCAGGTGGCTGAATGCATGGCCTCCAATAATGCAGCAAAGGGAAGGGGATACACAAAAGGCTAGAGTCAGAAAACAGAAGAGCATAGAGGGATCGGCAGGGTTATGGTAGGGCTGGAGGAGGTTTTAGAGATAGGGAGAGGAGAGGCAGTGGAGTTATTTAAACAGAAGGATAAGAATAGAAACAAAGCTGACATGATCAAAATGAGAACAGGGTTAGGCTTGGCCATGATGCCCCGCATTATCGAATAGTCTGGCACTCACTAGCCAGCTCTCACCTGAAGAATGGCTACTTGGGTGATTTACTGGAGGCCTGCTGGAGCTCGGGAGAGACACAAAAGGCATCCGGGGCAAGGGGAGAAAGCGGGAATATGGTGTTGAGATAGAGGATCAGCCATGATCATATGGAATGTAGCTCGAAGGGCCGAATGGCCGCCTACTGCTCCTATTTTCTATGAGAGAGGAGAGGTGAAGACTGGCAGGAACAGAAAGAGAACTGACAAGATTGCTTAAATCAATTAAAAAGATTGCATCTTTTCTTTTATTTAAAAGAGATTTAATAATATTCTCCACAGTTGCTCGTTGCAATATAAATTCTTTTTTTCTTTTTTTTACAGAATTCAGACCTTATAAATGAAGCATTTCAGTGTTACAAACACAGAATTGTGTGCACTGCATATAGTTCACATGCAGGGTGTGGGTATCAGATCACATCTCTGTCCCTATAACCAAACCCTCTAACCTCAGAGAGAGAGAGAGAGAGAGAGACGGCACCTTAAATTAAACCAGCTTGATCACGGCTCCACTCTGAAATATTGGAGACACTGCAGCAGGTCAGTACAGGAGAGTCTTGCTGGGAACAGTCTTTGCATCTTGTCCCCCCCATGTTTAAATAGACTATATTGAGTTCAGCATTCTGCGAATGATATACATAATTCAAATTATCTCTCCGTACCTGTCCATTAAAATAAGCTTCATTTTAAGGAGGCAGTGTGATTCCCCCTTGCACCCCTTCCTCCCTCTCCCAGGGCTTTCTCAATTCCACTGCTCCCAGATTTAGAATGTTGTCGAATAGTAACAACCATTTGTAAAATTATTTTTAAATATGACCTTTAAGATTCAAGTTTGTTTTAATGTATATCTCCCCTCCCCCCTCTTCGCCCCAATGTTCTCTTATTTCCTGACGCTTCTAGGTTCTGGTTCAAAGGTCGCTGGCAGCCCTCGCTAGAAAAGCGGTCATTCTTCATGTGTGACCCCTCCCCCCACCCCACCACCATCGCCCAATCTGGACCGTGAGCATCAGCAGGCTGCTCGGCCTTGGAGGGCGGCGCTCACACGCCTGACTCTGTGCTCACCCCCATGTCCCCACTTTCCAGAGGTTGTTACCGGATCGAACTCTGGCTCAGTTTACCCCTCTCTAACCCAGGTACTCCCAGACCGTTATTTGTTTATTATTCATTCACGAGATGTGGGCATTGCCAGCAAGGCCAGCATTTATTGCCCATCCCTAATTTGCCTTGCGTGGCTCGCTGGGTCATTTAAGAATCAGCGACATTGCTGTGGGTCTGGAGTCACATATAGGCCAGACTGGGTAAGGGCGGCAGATTTCCTTCCCTAAAGGACATTAGTGAACCAGATGGGTTTTTACAACAATCCGGTAGTTACATGGTCACCATTACTGATATTCCAGATTTGTTTAACTAACTGAATTTAAATTCCCCAGCTGCCTTCTGAACTCTTGTCTCCGGATCATTAGTTCGGGTCCCTGGATTACTGGTCCAGTGACATTCCCACTGTGCTACCGTTCCCATTTCCATTCCCCGTGATCAGCTAACTCAGCACGGATTGGGTAGCCCACCTTCCTGGCCCTCTATGGCTCAGTACCACACACAGCGACGCAGCCACTCGCTAACAAGATTCAAATTCCATCGGGCTTTATCACAAGATCCAAACATCTCGCTTCAGTAAAGCTACAATCTCTGGTTGCGGCCGTCTGCAAGTCGAGCCTTGGCGGGAAAGAGAGCCTTTTAATGTAAGAGAGCCCTTTCCACAGAACATCAGTTACAAGGAATTTTGATTCACTTCACACCAACTTATATTTATATAACGGCTTTCATGGGAGGAGCTTTTCAGGAGGAACAGTGGCACCAAACAGCGATTCGGAGGGAAGTCCTGACATGGCGTACAACTGGCAGAAAATGTGCTCCCGCCGAAGACAATTTTCCACCCCTCAGTCTGTGTATTTGATTTTTTTTCCCAAACAGTGCATCATTTTCGTTTCCAACAGATTTTTAGTTCTAACAGCCTCTTACAATGCCATGTGTTTACCCTGGTCGTCTGGTCAGTGGGTGTTTCAATGTGTTGGTGAGGTTGGGCCATGCATCCAAATGGTGCCGGAGTAACTGATGCATCAGGGCGAACAATCTGAGAGTTAGAATAGAAGGTGCAATGAGAACACTTGCCTCACACAAAACCAGCCTGGTATAGTATCAGCATCAGAAAGCACAGGCGGCTTGAGTTCTGCATCGTTGCTAATTTCATTAACAACCCTAATAACGAATAGTGCCATTGCATCATAAGATAGGGCAGTAAACGGGGGGAAGAAATGGAATCCCATTAAAAAAAAACTATTGGCCCAAAGTTCTCTACTTCTACCTTCACCAGCCCACAATTTAACACCCAGTAAAGTGAACCAAGTGGAAAATCACAGGCTGGCAAACACAGAAACGGAAACGCCCGGCTTTGGTGCCCAGTATAGAGGGTGATGGACAGCTACACAAAAAATGGACTGTCCAATCCAGAAGCAGATGGACATCAATGCCTCTAATTGATGGAATGAAGGAGAGTGCGCAAAGAAAAATGGAATCAAACGGGAAATAACGGGGGGGGTTAAACGGAGATGATACAGGACTCAATTGTAAAGTGACTCAATTGTATCTATTTGTCCTGTCTCATTTTGTGATTGTATATTGGCAACACTGTGATAAGAAGATTAAAACCATTGCTAACCAGTATCTAAATGGCAACTAGTTATTGGCAAACAGCACAAATGATCTTGCGGACGGCACAGAGCCCTGGGCAATAAGACATCTTCTGGGATCACCGTGGATAGGTACCTGCAGGAGAGCCACTGAACTCGTCGTTGAACCTCATTAAAATCAAATCGAATCAATAGATATCAAAGTACTCTGAAGGATTGGTTTTATGAAGAAAGCTCAAAGCCCCCGAGATCTATTTTAAATGCTGATGTGGGGGCTTTCTGCCCACATATCATTCCTCCCCACCCCCGCCCCCAATATTTGCTTTTAAGATAAGAAAAGAAAAACTCATGAATGCCAACAATCTCAACTTCCTTCCTCCTTCCTTCCCTCCCTTCCTTCCTGATAGAATCACAGAATGGTTACAGCACAGAAGGAGGCCATTCGGCCCATTGAGCCCGTGCTATCTCTCTGTAAGAGCACCTCAGCTAGTCCCACTCCCTCTGCCCTCTCCCTATAGCCTTGCAATTTTTTTTTTCCTTCAGGTACTTATCCAACTCCCTTTCGAAAGCCATAATTTTGATGCCTCCACCACCCTTTGAGGCAGTACGTTCCAGATCCCAATCACTCGCTGTGTAAGAATGTTTTTTCTCATGTCGCCCTTTGCACCTTCTACCAATGACTTTAAATCTGTGTCCTCTGGTTCTCAGCCCTTCCGCCAATGGGAACAGTTTCTCTCCCATCTACTCTGTCCGGACCCCTCATGATTTTGAACACCTCTATCGCATCTCCTCTCATGTGCATGTCCAGTTTTTAATTTCTAACCCGCATCAACATCCTTTCAATTTATTCTAACTCTCTGTGACAGATCGAAATCCTTAAGTAGCGTCCGGAATATGACTGTTCACAATATTAAACCCAACACTTTTGTGTGAGATTTCCCAGTGTGAACTATTTTATGGGGACGTTGTGTGCTAACACCTTGCTGAAATAGCAGTCGATGATTGCCACACAAGCCTGTTAAGCGTTTGTCGACTAATATCGCTAACTGCAATTTAGAGGCTTAAGTACCAGTAACAACAACGTCAGCAGAAACAGGCTTGGCAGTTGCTGAGCCCAGTAGAACAGCCCAGCTTCTATAATTCCACTAGCGATACATTCATTGACTTATGGTACGCCAGTGATCAAGTCACTTTTGCTGTGTCTGTTAAATTCAGCTCCCTTACACTGTTAAGTGCAACTCCTCCCAGCTATGTCTTCCAATGATGTCATGTTCAGCACTTCAAGACAAATATTACAAAGGAACAAAAAAAAAACGTACATACAAAATAAAAAAAATGTTAAGAGCTCATCGTAATGTTGTGCATCTCAGTATTTGAGACAGCGCTTGATGGCAAGACATTCTCTGTCACCGCCAGAAGTGGGATCCACAGAAACCGCATTTCCTGAACTGCATCCAGTGACGAATCCTGGACCACCGGGTTCAGAAGAACTCCCATTGCTGATTCTTGGCTTTCAACAAGAGTAAGCCCTGAAGAATAGGGAGTGCCACCCTGAAGCCACTGAGAACTAGGACTCTGGTAGCCTGTTTACTGTTTGTTCTGTAGACTCTAGGAACCGGTACTTCTCCTCAAGCGTGATATCGTTGCCTTGGATCTGGATGACCGGCTTTGTTGGGTAGACCCGGAGATTGTCCTGGTTCTTGTTGTAAATGTTGACTCTGTGTCCCAGCTCTGGGCTGGCGTTGGTCGAGCCAGGTGGACTGGGCAGCTTGAGGTTGACCGGGTCCAGTCCTTTCTGAGTAAGGCAGGTGTCCTCCGACAAGGTGGACAGGAGTTCCTGAACCACCACTCTCGCGTCTTTGTGCACCACGGGCTCCAGGTGGCCACGTTGCTGATCCTCAGACCTCTCCTGCAGGTAGCCTTCCGAGGAGCCCTCCCTGGTCGTGCTGCAGTCTGTGGAGGAGCCCAAGGTTTGGCTGCTCAGGCTTTGGGCCTGGGTGGTGGTACTGTCTATAGATCTGGAGGCGCTTCCCGAATTGTCGCTGACGGAACTGCTCACCCTCTCGAGCTTTGACGGCACCTCCACTGTCAGAAGGTCGGATGACGCATTGTGAAGCATGCTGGGCAGGTGAATGTCAATGGCAGCCGTTGTGATGACATGACAGCCACCTTCTGGGATTCCCATCTCTAAGAAAAAAAGAAACAAAAATATTGCAACAGAAATGTCACCGACGGTTTGCTTACATTTCAACTGCAGTGTCACATCAACTGCTTCCCATCAACGCTACACTTGTAGAGTAAATGCAATCTGAATTCAGCACCAGCGCCCAATGTAACATTGGCAGCAAATGGTATGTTGGCCTTTATTACAAGAGGATTTGAGTATAAGAGTAAAGATGCCTTACTGCAATTATATAGGGCCCTGGTGAGACCGCACCTGGAGTATTGTGTACAGTTTTGGTCTCCTTACCTAAGGAAGGATATACTTGCCATAGAGGGAGTGCAACAAAGGTTCACCAGACTGATTCATGGGGGGATTGTCCTATGAGGAGAGATTGACTAGACTAGACCTATATTCTCTAGAGTTTAGAAGAATGAGAGGTGATCTCATTGAGACATAGAAAATTCTTACAGGGCTTGACAGGGTAGATGCAGGGAGGGTGTTTCCTCTGGCTGGGGAGTCTAGAACCAGGGGTCACAGAATAAGGGGTCGGCCATTTAGGACGGAGATGAGGAGAAATTTCTTCACTCAGAGGGTGGTGAATCTTTGGAAATCTCTACCCCAGAGGGCTGCGGAGGCTCAGTCATTGAGCATATTCAAGGCTGGGATCGATGGATTTTTGGACTCTCGGGGAATGAAAGGATATGGGGATCGGGCGGGAAAGTGGAGTTGAGTTCGAAGATCAGCCATGATCTTATTGAATGCCGGAGCAGGCTCGAGGGGCCGAATGTCCTACTCCAGTTCCTAATTCTTATTTTTATATTCTTACAATTTGAGCACAGCTAGGTCCCACAAACAGAGAAACTGTTTTAGTGATGTTGATTGAGGGATGAATATTGTCCAGGACGACACCGGGGAGAACTCCCCTGCTCTTCTTTAAAATAGTGCCGTGGGTTCTTTTCTAAGAGAGCGGTCAGAGCCTCGGTTTAATGTCACTTCCAAAAGACGGAACTTCAGTACTGCACGGGGTTGTCCGCCTGGAATTTTGTGCTCAAGTCTGATGAAGTGCGACTTGAACCCACGACCTTCTGACTCAAGAGGTTAGAGTGCGACCCAACTGAGCCAGGTAATACTGGGGGGATATTACATCCAGTATCTAACCAAAGGATACAAATGCTTTTAAAATAGAATAATGGATGCTTGAGGAGAGATTGAAAAAAAACCCAGTAATCTAATCAAGCAACTCAAATGATTTATATATAGAATAATAGATAGCTGGAAGTGATTACATAGCAGTAATCCAATCAAGGGACTCAGAAGTTGTCAGAATCTGTGAGCAGAAAGTCTATAATTGTCATTTGAATCCAGAGATTAGATTACAGCCTTGAAATCAGTCACCTCAGCCTGTTGTACACCTCCCAGAGAAGGTAGCTGTTTTGGGTTAACCTAGAAAAGGGAGCTTGATCGTTATCTGTTCAGGATTGCAGGGATATTAACGGCAGTGCTTGATGCCTTTTTTTTGAGGGGAGGACTGATTTCTAAATTAGGGGAACATAGTGGTGGGGAGTCCGTGATACAATAATCAGTCACGGACTCTGAACGGTGTGGGCTTGATGGGCTGAATGGCCTTTACTCACTCCGGACTTCAGGCTTCATTACGTTCCCATCCGCGTTCCCCACATTACAACAGTGACTGCACTCCAAAAGTCCTTCATTGGCTGTAAAGCACTTTGAGACGTCCGGTGGTCGTGAAAGGCGCTATATCAATGCAAGTCTTTCTTTTCTTCCCTTCCTTTCCTCGTTTCCTTTCATTCTGCCATCTGCACAATGTGCTGTGTTCATTTTATAAGGAGTTTGGCAGTTAGGTTATTTCTGGTGTTTACTTTCTCAACAGTTTTCAGGAGATGGTGTTGTAGGTTAGGGTCCAGTCAAGGGTGACAACCAATTAATCAGGGCGAGCATCCTGTTCAGCAAGTTAACCATTTAGGTTGTATTGATAATTTGTGATTAATACAATCCAAAATCCTGTACCATTAGTCACTCATCATCGTCATAGGCAGTCCCTCGGAATCGAGGAAGACTTGCTTCCACTCTAAAAGTGAGTTCTTAGGTGACCGAACAGTCCAATACGAGAACCACAGTCCCTGTCACAGGTGGGACAGACAGTGGTTGAAGAAAAGGGAGGGTGGGACAGGTTTGCCGCACGCTCCTTCCGCTGCCTGCGCTTGTTTTCTGCATGCTCTCGGCGACGAGACTCGAGGTGCTCAGCGCCCTCCCCACTTAGGGCAGTCTTTGGCCAGGGACTCCCAGGTGCCGGAGGGGATGTTGCATTTTATCAAGGAGGCTTTGAGGGTGTCTTGCTTGGATCCCACCACACAGCACTGCCCCCCAGTCATCAAGATCCACGGCGCGGCCCTGGACAACGTGGACCATTTTCCATACCTCGGGAGCCTACCAGCAAGGGCAGACATCGACGACGAGGTTCAACACCGCCTCCAGTGCACCAGCGCAGCCTTTGGCCGCCTGAGGAAAAGAGTGTTCGAAGATCAGGCCCTCATCTCTACCACCAAGCTCATGGTCTACAGGGCTGTAGTAATACCCACCCTCCTGTATGGCTCAGAGACATGAACCATATACAGTAGACACCTCAAAGCGCTGGAGGAATACCACCAACGATGTCCCCGCAAGATCCCGCACTGATTGCTACCCGGCAAATGAAACTCATGGATTGTACTCAACCATGTGTTAGTGCAGTCACTAAACTGGACACATATACCCGATAGAGGCACCGAGTCCATTTGGGGCCTGTTCTAGCCAATGGGACAATCATTATTGCAGAACCCGCTGCTTAATGATTGAATAAGTCAGAGTCAGTTTTTGTTATGATGGGATGCTAGGATTTTACCAGTGTTTTGGGCGATTTAGACCATTTATAACGGAGGCCACTGAATCTTCAACCAGTGACCTTGAGTAGGATGTGGGTTCAGATAGTGAATGAAAATTAGAGTTTGCGGGAGGGGCTGGATGGCCTCATCATCTCAGGCGGTCCCTCGAATGAGGATGACTTGCTTCCACAAGAGTTCACAGATGTTTCAATGAAGGACCTGATGTTGCAGTCCTGAACTCCAATTGAGGGGGTGGAAGATGACTGTACGTGGATTTTTTTAACGTGGGGTGGCCGTTGCACACCGGCCACCACACGGGCTTGACAGAGCGAGGTCTTGGTCCAGTGGCAAGGGTTGAACTAGGACGACTGGAGACCTGCTCTGCTGCACGGACCTAGTGCGCACACATATCGCAGTGTGGGCTGGTCCGTGCTGCCCCTGGGCCCTCGCCTCTTCTGGGCCCCGTACCCTCATTCGCCGCACCTTCGCCCACTGGATAGCCTACTCCTGATATGACTGCCCGACCCACAAGCCCGCTCCACTCACTGATCACTCTTTATGTGGCAAAGTTTTCCGAGATTTGCCTTCTGCTGCCGATCTGTTGGTTCTGTCTACAGAGCCAAGGTGTTGTTCGTTAAGAGAGAGTGGGAATGCTGGGAGGAGGACACAAAGCAAAGGGATTATGGACAGATAAAGTGAGTGGGCAAAGATTTGGCAGATAGAGTATAATGTGGGAGAATATGAGTTTTGGTAGGAAGAATAGAAAAGCAAGATATTATTTAAATGGAGAGAGACTACAGAATACTTCGGTACAGAGAGATCCGGGGGTCCTCGTACATGAAACACAAAAAGTTAGCATGCAGGTACAGCAAGTAATTAGGAAGGCAAAAGGATAGTTGGCCTAAATTGCAAGGGGGATGGAGTATAAAAATCTTGCTACAACTGTGAGACCACACCTTGAGTACTGCGTACAGTTTTGGTGTCCGTATTTAAGGAGGCACATACTTGCATTGGAGGCAGTTCAGAGAAGGTTCACTAGGTTGATTCCTGGGATGAAGGGGTTGTCTTATGAGGAAAGGTTGAGCAGGTTGAGCCTGTACTCATTGGAGTTTAGAAGAATGAGAGGGGATCTTATTGAGACGTTTAAGATTCTGAGGGGGCTCGACAAGGTAGATGCAGAGAGGATGTTTCCCCTCGTAGGGGAATCTATAACTAGAGGCATAGTTTCAGAATAAGGGGTCACCCATTTAAAATGGAGATGTGGAGGAATTTCTTCTCTCAGAGCATTTAGAATCTTTGGAATTCTCTATCCCAGAGATCTGTGGAGGCTGAGTCACTGAATATATTCAATGCTGAGATAGACGGATTCTTGAACTACAGAGGAGTCAAGGGTTATGGGGAGCGGGCAGGGAAGTGGAGTTGAGGCCAAGATCAGATCAGCCATGATCTTATTGAATGGTGGAGCAGGCTCGAGGGGTCATATTTCTTATGTCCTTATTCAGAAAAATCTGAGCAGGGTTTCTGGTGCATTGAGGAGACTATGTGTGGTGCAGAGGGAGAGGGTGTTTTATACCCACCGCTGCTGGGTTCACTGTAGTACTGGCTGATGTAATTGTTCATATCGTCCCTCATGGCTGCTTCTGGAAAATAAAACGTGACACGTCAAGCATATTTTGGAGTTCTCCCTTTAACAGAACTGGGAACCATATCATCGCGTCTATTCTGGTAAACCTCTCTTTCAGCGCCTGTCCGTCATTATCAGGATCTTTTTCTCTGCAATACTACTGTACAACATCGAACTGATCATCTGATCTAGAACTCACCAACACACACATTCCCTCACTATTTAAGAGCTACATGCCTTTGTTACCTCTAGACTTCACTATCCCCACCCACTCCTGGCCGGCCTCTGACGTTCTCCCCTACGTAAATATGAAGTCATCCA
Source organism: Pristiophorus japonicus (assembly GCF_044704955.1). Classification (NCBI taxonomy): domain Eukaryota; kingdom Metazoa; phylum Chordata; class Chondrichthyes; family Pristiophoridae; genus Pristiophorus; species Pristiophorus japonicus. The sequence goes on from NC_091997.1 coordinate 69,345,493, forward strand.
AAACTCAGCTGCCCCTTATCCTAACTCGCACCAAGTCCCGCTCACCCATCACCCCTGTGCTCGCTGACCTACATCGGCTCCCAGTTAAGCAGCGCCTCGATTTCAAAATTCTCATCCTTGTTTTCAAATCCCTCCATGGCCCTCGCCCCCTTTCTATCTCTGTAATCTCCTCCAGCCCCTCGAGATGTCTGCACTCCTCTAATTCTGCCCTCTTGAGCATCCCTGATTATAATCGCTCCACCATCGGTGGCTGTGCCTTCTGTTGCCTGGGCTCCAAGCTCTGGAACTCCCTCCCTAAACCTCTCTTTCCTCCTTTAAGACGCTCCTTAAAACCTACCTCTTTGACCAAGCTTTTGGTCACCTGCGCTAATCTCTACTTATGCGGCTCGGTGTCAGATTTTTCTATCTCAGAACACTCCTGTGAAACGCCTTGGGACGTTTCACTACGTTAAAGGTGCCATATAAATAGAAACATAGAAACTAGAACAAGGATACGGGGTAGGGAGTTTAGGACCGAGATGAGGAGAAATGTTTTCACTCAGAGGGTGGTGAACCTGTGGAATTCTCTACCACAAAAGGCTGTGGAGGCCAAGTCACTGAATATATTTAAGAGGGAGATAGATAGATTTCTAGAAACAAAAGACATCAAGGGGTACGGGGAAAAAGCCGGAATACGGTGCTGAGATAGAGGATCAGCCATGATCATATTCAATGGCGGTGCAGACTCGAAGGGTCGAATGGCCTACTACTGCTCCTGTTTTCTATGTTTCTATGCTATATAAATATATGTTGTTATTGTTATGCCATCTGCTCGAAGGACAACTGCAGCTATCTGCAATGGCCAAGTGTGGCCTGAAGCCTGGCTCCACCTCCTTGCCAATGTGCCGGAATGCTGACCTTACAGGATGGCGCCCATGGAGCGGGCAAGGGGTGACACCCTCTTCACCACCACCCCCACCCAGCATCACCCCCCGCTTCAGCAGCCGTCACACAAAGGGTGGGGGCGGCGGGCTGCTCCGTCACCGTGACAACCAAGCTTGGCGACCGCTTTAGAGAGCCTGTCGGAGGAAGACTGAGGGAGGAGGGGACCTTCCACAGTCATGGGGTTAGCGACGGGTCTCGATTTGAACACAGCGAGGATCGAGGGAGTAACAAGAGAGTGTAGAACAGGGAGAAACATAGAAACATAGAAAATAGGGGCAGGAGTAGGCCATTCGGCCCTTCGATTCTGCACCACCATTCAATATGATCATGGATGATCCTCTATCTCAACACCATATTCCCGCTTTTTCCCTATACCCCTTGATGTCTCTTGTTTCTAGAAATCTATCTATCTCCCTCTTAAATACATTCAGTGACTTGGCCTCCACAGCCTTCTGTGGTAGAGAATTCCACAGGTTCACCACCCTCTGAGTGAAAACATTTCTCCTCATCTCGCTCCTAAATGTCCTACCCCGTATCCTGAGACTGTGTGACCCCTTGTTCTAGGGAACAAGTTGAATATATTTATGGTGGAGACAGACAGATTTTTGAACGATAAGGTAGTAAACGGGTTATGGCAGGGGAAGCCCAAGATCGGCCGTGATCTTATTGAATGGCGGAGCAGGCTCGAGGGGCCGAATGGCCGACTCCTGCTCCTAATTCTTATGTTCTAAGTTCAGAGGAGCAACGACTGCGATAGTACAAATAAAATAGAGGGTCATTTCTTAGCAGAGAGGTCATTAACCAGGGAGCATAGATTTAAAGTAAGCATGCGACTGCTGCCCTATGACCCGGAAGTGATGCGTGTGTGCAGTTCCAGTGATTTTGTTCAAAGGACAGCGAAATTGAATACCCTGCTTAGATGATCGGAAAGATAGTTTAAAAAAACAGAGAACCATATTGAACTTGAGTTAAAGTTGAGCCTGGATTGTTAATGGGAAAATGATGCGAGTTTTAAATTTTATTTTCATTTCTTTATAATAAAATTATTTACAACAAGGGGAAAAAACTCTGCTATGCGACACTTTTAAAAAATGAGGATGTTTCTGAAGCCAATCCAAGGGGAATGTTTTAATATACGTCTTTCTGTATTTCCGGCCTGTGTTTATTCTCCAATCGGAGTCTTCACAGAACTGCAGAACTTAACCGTGAAGGTGAGAATTATCACAAATAATAAATGGATTTTGATCATCAAAAGCAAACAAGCGTTGGCATTTAGGCAGATCTCTGTCTGTTGTGAAGGTTATATTTTAAATTTGGGAAATTCTGGAAATTCCGCAGGAGTCATTCTGTTAAAGCAAGTGCTTGGAGGTTTAGAGGGGATTTGCGGAGAACATTTTTCACCCAGAGGGTGGTGGGGGTCTGGAACTCGCTGCCTGAAAGGGTGGTAGAGGCAGAAACCCTCACCACATTTAAAAAGTACTTGGATGTGCACTTGAAGTGCCGTAACCTACAGGGGGATGGACCGAGAGCTGGAAAGTGGGATTAGGCTGGGTAGCTCTTTGTCGGCCGGCGTGGACACGATGGGCCGAAATGGCCTCCTTCCGTGCTGTAAGTTTCTATAATTCTATGAATAAGGAAGATGGAGACAGTTAATTCGTTGGCTAGAAGTGGAAGGATTGCCAGAGTTGGATGATGCACTTTATCGTGTAGGCTGTGCCGTTCCGGATAAGCGTCTCCAGATATGGGGCCGCCCTTCAGGCTTAGATCGAGACTCCACTCTACCCTCAATCAGTATTAGTAAAGGACAGCGAAAAACAATTTACGCCTATAGTTAACGATATAAATATGTAAACAGACCTGCCATTTTTAAGTGCAGGAATTGGACCCAGCAGTTGGTGAAAGTAATTGGAAGTGAATGTAACATTTATGGAAGTAATCGTGATTTTTTTTCCCCCATTTTGCCTCATGTATAATTTACACTCAAAAGCTTATTCTTGTAGCTTTGTAAAGATGCTGCATTTTTAAACCTGCCCGCTTCCTGTTTGTTGCTGAAAATTGGATCAGGAATCGGATCTTGAGCCTGCGTCAGGCCTGTTGTTGTGTAAATGCAATTTGGCTTCTGTTCAAAAGTTCCATCTCAAATCCCCAACAGTACCCGGCCCGAGAGTCAAGTATAATCGACACCCCCTCGAAAGAGAGCGGGGCCAAACTTCCAACAATTAACTTGTATTTATATAGTGCCTTTAACATAGTGAAATGTCCCAAGGCGCTTCACAGGAGTATCATGGGATATAAAAATTTGACACCAAGCCGCATTAGTAGAAATTAGCGCAGGGCTTGGTCAAAGAGGCAGTTTTTAAGGAGCGTCTTGAAGGAGGAAAGAAAGGTAGAGAGGCGGAGAGGTTTAGGCAGGGAGTTCCAGAGCTTGGGGCCTAGGCAACAGAAGGCACAGCCACCATTGGTTGGGCGATTATAATCAGGGATGCTCAAGAGGGCAGAATTAGAGGAGCGCAGACATCTCGGAGGGGTTGTGGGGCTGGAGGAGGTTACAGAGATAGGGAGGGGGCGAGGTCATGGAGGGATTTATAAACAAGGATGAGAATTTTGAGATTGAGTCGTTACTTAACCGGGACCCAATGTAGGTCAGCGAGCACTGGGTTGACGGGTGAGCAGGACTTGGTGCGAGTTAGGACGCAGGGCAGCCGAGTTTTGGATCACCTCTAGTTTACATTGGGTTGAATGTGGGAGGCCAGCCAGGAGTGTGTTGGAATAGACAAGTCTACAGGTAACAGAGGCATGGATGAGGGTTTCAGCAGTGGATGAGCTGAGGCAGGGGCGGAGCCGGGCGATGTTACGGAGGTGGAGATAGGCAATTTTAGTTATGCCGCGGTTATGGAACAGCGTAAATCCCAGTTCCACTGGCGACTGTGCAGAGGAGGTGAAGCCACTGATGCCCAGAGCGGAGGATGGGGTGATCAGCACGGCTGGGACAGGAGCATCACTGCATGGGCCGACTGAGGCCTGGAATGTTGCAGCATCTCCATGCCAGTCTGATGCAGCAAATGCAGTCGGCAGGGAAAAAAAAGACTTGCATTTATATAGCGCCTTTCACAACCACCAGACGTCTCAAAGCGCTGTACAGCCAATGAAGTACTTAAAAAAAAAGTGTAGTCACTGTTGTAACATAGGAATTGCGGCAGTCAATTTGCGCATAGCAAGCTCCCACAAACAGCAAGGTGATAACAACCAGATCATCTGTTTTAGTGATGTTGATTGAGGGATAAATATTGGCCCCAGGACACCGGGGATAACTCCCCTGCTCTTCTTCGAAATAGTGCCATTGGATCTTATACGTCTATCTGAGAGAGCAGACGGGGCCTCGGTTTAACGTCTCATCCAAAAGACAGCACCTCCGACAGTGTGGTGCTCCCTCAGTACTGCACTGGGAGTGTCAGCCTGGATTTACGTGTTCATGTCGCTGGAGGGGGACTTGAACCCAGAAACTTCAGACTCAGAGGCGAGAGTGCTACCCACTGAACCACAGCAAAGGTCACAAAATGGACCGACAGGCAACTCTACAGCTCCCAAAGGGCACCCAAGCCACACTGCATGGTAATCAATGTCCATCACGTTCTGAGGCCTTTATTAGGCCCACAATGGAACCCAGCCCTTGATGCAGGGCGGTGGGGGGGTGGGGGGGAGGGCGCAGAGGGGTATGTAGATTTGCCCAAGCCACCCCCACCCTGCATGCTCACTGGTTTGTGGAGCTGTTGCATTGTGAGTGGCTTAGCCAGTCACGTGATGTTCACAAGACTCAATAAAACCCCAGCCAGTTGGGTCTAGGTCCGAGGTAATCCACGATGAGGTATGCAGTTGTGAGCCAAGTGGATGAACTGGTAATGTGTCGTGTGTTAAACCTTTGTTAATAAACCAACTGGTTCTTAATAGCAATGCCTTGCCACGAATTCTTAAGCAAAGAAGCAGATACATTACACAACCCATCAGAATTTCCTGGCCCCCCTCTCCGTGAAGTGGAATTACGGCAGAACTGGATTCTCGTGCCCCCCAACCCCCAGCAACACCCAACCAAAGATGTGCCCAACACAAGGGCAGCATTTCGGTCCCTGAACTCATTCATGGGTTGAAAGGTTAACCACCAGTGAAGAGGAATTGTTTGGCTTATCCATCTGGGAATGAAAAACCCGACAGTGTCTACGGAATCCTGAAGGCCGATCGTTGGCGTCAGGGGAGGAATTTGGAGGCGTTGTTCCTGAAATCGGGGCCCTCTGTTCTCCCGCTGCAATAGAGTGACCCCACTATCACTGGCACGAACGGAGGTGATTGGCTAATTCTCCCACCAATCAGGCCCGCAGACCGCACTGGGGTGAAAAGAGGGTCCTGAAGACAATGGGATGTATTTTCCGGTCCTTTGCGCTGCGGGTCTCGCCTCGGAGCGGCACCGCCCGGGGGAGAGCCGCGCCGGGCATGCAACATCTCTGGTTGCGACACCGTCCGAGTTTTGACACGAACCCGACCCGTCCGCCCGAAATCGCGCCTCGCAATGACCGCCTGGGAAATCCGTGGTCCAGCCATGCCGGGGGCAGTGGGGACGGTAAAGCGCTGTAACGGTGAGCGCGAGCGCTTGCTCTTTGACTTTTTTTTAGCGATTTGTGTTGTGGTGGCTTGGGCAATATTTCGGGAATGTTTTTGTGGGGTTTTTTTTAAGGTTTAATCCTCGCCCCAAATCCTCACTCGGAACACACACGGCCCGGCACTTTAGTTCGCTTGTTTCCCATTTTTTCACCTCGAAAGTTGTACTAACCCTCCCTGCATGCTGTGCACCCTGATACAGGGCCCGGATGGCGTAAATTCCTTCCAACAGCGCAATCTATTGCCGGACGGTAACTTTCCCGCCCCGCCTCTGTTTTTCGCTGCGAAAACAGAACAGCCTGAAGTCCGGCCCTAATTCTCTGTAAACGGGCTGCAGCAAGCCTTCCTCTTTAAGGCACCAATGAATCAGTGAGACGTTTGCAAATTGGAAAGCACTCCAGTCTCTTTTCCTGTAGCCAGACAGACAGGGTTACTTTCTGCTCAGATATAAGCACTGTAATGCAACTGACATCCGTGAACTCCTTGTCCATTTCAAAAGCAAGCTGGGTGAGACAGCCCATTACTGAACCTCGTGGGACGGAGTGGGGGGAGCCGGCAAGAGAATGCTGATACTGCCCTGACAGACCTTTCTCCGCCCTGACAGGCTTTGACAGGACCCCAGCTCCCCAGACATCTGCTTCTTTTAGACTTAACTCCTGAGTATTCTCGCATCCATCACCGAATTCCTGCCTTCTGACTTACATTCAAAGAAAGAAAGGCGTGCATTTCTATAGCGCCTTTCACGACCACCGGACGTCTCAAAGCACTTTACAGCCAATGAAGTACTTTGGAAGTGTAGTCACTGTTGTAATGTAGGATTTGTGGCTGCCAATTTGTGCACAGCAAGCTCCCACAAACAGCAATGTGATAATGACCCAATAATCTGTTTCTTTGTTATGTTGATTGAGGGATAAATATTGGCCCCAGAACACCGGTGAAAACTCCCCTGCTCTTCTTCGAAATAGTGCCATGGGATCTTTTACGTCCACCTGAGAGAGCAGACGGGGCCTCGGTTTAACGTCTCATCCGAAAGACGGCACCTCCGACAGTGCGGCGCTCCCTCAGCACTGCACTGGGAGTGTCAGCCTTGATTTATGTGCTTAAGTCTCTGGAGTGGGACTCAAAGCAAAACTCATGGGGGTCGAAATTGCCGCTTCCCTTAAGGCCTGTTATCGCCAGAAAACGGCGGCCATGCTGCGGAATGCAATGGCCGCCAATTTCTCGTGTAATGGCCGCCATTTTGAAAATTCCGCTCCTGCGGTGTCCCGGCGGTGACCCGTTCCCCCCCCCCCCCTCCACTGCTGCCGATCCGTCCTACGTGCGTTATCAGAGCGCGTAACGCCAATGTTCCCCCTCTGCCGAAAAGATCTTGCTCCCACCACGCGGTGCCCGGGGTAGCTTTTTCTGTCAGCGCACTGAGCTTGGGATCCTTCTAAAATGGCGGTGCGGCTCCCGTTAAAGGGACGGGCGCACTACTACTGCCGCCATGTTTGTTTTTTTTTAGTCGGCCGACAATTATGCCCCCAGGTTCGGCCGGGCCACCGACAGGCAGCCTGGCACCCCACCCCACACCCCATCCTGGGTGCCAGGCCGCTGGCCTGGCTGAAACACCCCCCTGGTGTCCCAGTGGACCAAACTTAAAGAATCGCGCAGGCTCTTCCCTTTAAGTGAAGGTGGAGAGCCGTGGTGACACGGTACCATGATGACGTCATCAGCGCCAGGCTGATGATTGACAGCGGCGGCCACTACATCCGCCTCCAACCTCCGCCCCCCTCGACCGCGAACTCCTGCTCGCCACTTATTGAGGGGTATAAAATTATGAGGGGCATGGATCGAGTGGATAGAAAGGACCTAGTTCCCTTAGCAGAGGGACAATAACCAGGGGGCATAGATTTAAGATAAGTGGCTGGAGGTTTAGAGGGGATTTGAGGAGAATTCTTTTCACCCAGAGGGTGGTGGGGGTCTGGAACTCGCTGCCTGAAAGGGTGGTAGAGGCAGAAACCCTGCTAGCATTTAAAAAGTATTCGGATGTGCACTTGAAGTGCCATAACCTACAGGGCTACGGACCGAGAGATGGAAGGTGGGATTAGGCTGGATAGCTCTTTGTCGGCCGGCGCGGACATGATGGGCCGAATGGCCTCCTTCCGTGCTGTAAACTTCTGTGATTATATGGAAGATGGCTGTTGCTTTTGACTCTGTGCTCCTAGGGAGAGTAAGACGTCCTTCCGGAGAAGAGGTAATCAAATTGGAAAGAAAGCAGCTCATCACAGGATGGAAAAATAAAGCAGAAGCGATCGCATTATCCTGGGGGTTTGGGTGTGATGATAAATTGAGATACTGGGAAATCTCCAACCTTGATATGGGCAAAATAACCCATCACTTATGATTTCTTATTCATCACAACTCATGAAAAAAATAAAGGCCACTTAGCACTTTGTCATTCGACAATGTAACAGTGGGGAGAAGGGCTGCTCAAAGAGAATCTCTTCAGATGCATTGTTCCTTCTGAGCATTCCTGTCCTGGAGAAGAGCTTCTGTAAGGGCTCACAGTGTCAGCCGTGGCTCAGTGAGCAACACTCCCTCTCCTCTGAGCCTGGAAGGTTGTGGGTTCAAGTCACACTCCAGGAACTTGAGCTCAAAATTCTAGGCTGACACTCCCAGTGCAGTACTGAGGGAGCGCCGCACTGTCGGAGGGGCAGTACTGAGGGAGCGCCGCACTGTCGGAGGGGCAGTGCTGAAGGAGCGCCGCACTGTCGGAGGGGCAGTATTGAGGGAGTGCTGCACTGTAGGAGGGACAGTATTGAGGGAGTGCCGCACTGTCGGAGGGGCAGTACTGAGGGAGCGCCGCACTGTCAGAGGTGCAGTACTGAGGGAGTGCTGCACTGTAGGAGGGGCAGTACTGAGGGAGTGCCGCACTGTCGGAAGGGCAGTACTGATGGAGTGCCGCACTGTCGGAGGGGCAGTACTGAGGGAGCGTTGCACTGTTGGAGGTGCTGTCTTTCAGATGGGACATTAAACCGAGGCCCCGTCTGCTCTCTCAAGTGGATGTAAAAAATCCCATGACACTATTTTGAAGAAGAGCAGGGGTGTTATCCCCGGTGTCCTGGGGCCAATATTTATCTTTCAATCAACATCACAAAAACAGATTCACTGGCCATTATCACGTTGCTGTGTGTGGGATCTTGCTGTGCGCAAATTGACTGCCGTGCTTCCTACACTACAACAGTGACTAACTCCAAAAGTACTTCATTGGCTGTAAAGCGCTTTGGGACATCTGGTGGTCGTGAAAGGCGCTATATAAATTCAAGTCTTTCTTTTGTATTGATGCAGTATGTCAGGAGCCCAGCATGCCCCAGTGATAAGAATATAAGAAATAGGAGCAGGCCATTTGGCCCCTCGAGCCTGCTCTGCCATTCAATAAGATCACGGCTGATCTGATCTTGGCCTCAACTCCACTTCCCTGCTGCGCCCCGAGTTATGATCAATAAGTGATGGGTTATTTTGCCGGTATCAAGCTTTGGGATTTCCCAGTATCCCAAATTTATCTTCACACCCAAACCCCAGGATAATGATATCGCTTCCGTGGTCCTCATCTCCTTCACAAGAGCTTGCGGTTGGCAGGTGAGAGAAACAGATGTTTTCAGCAGACCGCTTTCAGTTCACTACATGGCTCAAACCACCAAGCACTCTGTACCTGAAATAGCTGCACTCTAGAGATGGCAATCTAACCTGACATACAAGGAGCGCATAATTGTTTGCCTGCGTCTCATGGATCCTTAAAAGCCTTTTTGGCCTCCGTTTGCCTCTAAACGCCTCTAGTCAGAAGTGTGCACTGCGCTAATGTCGGAGTTCTATCGAGAGGCCTCGATGTTGCCCGAGGCAACTCCTCGGGACCTGTTGTGGATACGCAGGGCAGGCTGGAGCCCGCACCAGCTACTCGATGTAAAAAGGCTCCCTGCTCCTCTCATTCATGATTCATAATGGACATGCCGCCTCACTGTCTGAGCCGGCAGAGTCTCGCCAAACGCTGCACGAAAAGGCTTCCCTTTGATTTACAGCCGGCTTTCTACAACGGGAGGGTGCAGGCAAAGGCAGGAATAATCCGCGTCTCAAACCGCAACGCTTGCCTTGATCGTGATGACTCCGACCCTGCACTGTCGGCGACTATTTTGAAGCTGAGAATTTGCTTGAAAAAGCCGCGATTGAATCATTTATACCGCCGTGCAACCTTTTCTGCTACATTATTGATGGCAAGGACATGAATAAAAGGACTATCCTGCATGTATGCTCCACACGGACTGGATTGTGTCCTCAGATTTATCACACCCAGCTTCCCAACACTAAGTGAGCCCTGAGGTTAAAGGGGGTCTTCAGGGGTAAACCATTGCTGGTCTAAACCTTCCGCTCCTGTTCCTCAGAAATGCCAAACTGCAATGTGCTGAGATTGACACTTAGCGTAACATTGCCCTTAAAAACTTAAAATAAAATTCATTCTTGAGATGTGGGCATCGCTGGCATTCATTGCCCATTGCAAGCTCCCTTCAGAAGGATTTGATGCAAGCAAGTGTTACACTAGGCCACATCAGAGGGTAGTTAAGAGTCAACCATTTTGATCTGGGATTGGCCCAGACCAGGTCACGATGGCAGCTTTCCTTCTCTAAAGGAACATGAGTGAATGAGTTGGGGTTTTCACAATAATCCAACAGGTTCGTGGTCACTTTTGGTGGGACCAGCTTTTTATTTCCCAATTCTTCAAGCAGAATTCCAAATTGGCAAATTGCCAGGGTGGGATTTGAACTCTTGTTCTCTGGATTACTAGTCCAGTAACATAACCGTGACGCTATCTCCCTCAATCGCTACTGCCTCAGCTTTTTAAACCAAGCACACAATTACCTATCCACTTCTTATTGGATAATCTGGTTCTCCTCGTCTACTCCTTTTCCACATTGGTGCTCTATACTCTATACTCTCTACCTCTCTTTCCTCCTTAAGACGCTCGTTAAAACCTACCTCGTTAAACAAGCTTTTGATCATCTGCCTTAATTTCTTCTGCAACTTGGTGTCAAATTTATCTGTTTGTCTGTAACACTGTTGTGAAGCGCCTCGGGACGTTTTACTACGTTAAAGGCGCTATATAAATAAAAATTATTATTATACTGTGGGTCCTGTCTTTCACTTGGGGTCCTCAATGAGAAACTAAATAGAACAACACGTAGTGGGGGAGTACACTAAAAGGTTGGTGTAATGTATGCACCTGTGAGCATGCTCACAGGTTTGTAGAGCTGTTGCCAGTTATAAGTGTCTGGAGTGTCCCCCAGATCGGGGGGCACTTGATCTAATGTTTATTTGTACTCCTCAAAAGAGTTGTAGAGCTGTTGCATTGTGAGTGGCTTAGGCGGTCACGTGATGTTCACAAGACTCAATAAAACCCCAGCCAGTTGGGTTTGGGGGATCCACGATGAGGTATGCAGTTGTGAGCCTCGTAGCTGAACTGGTAATGTGTAGTGTGATTGTTAAACCTTTGTTAATGAACCAACTAGTTCTTAATAGCAACGTGTTGCTATGAATTCTTAAGCAAAGAACCCATGAAGCAAACACATTACAGCCGCAAATCATCTTGAATCATGATCGTGAGGTGAACTATCGCAGTCTGTGTTATGTGTTTGCGGGGTGGAAGTGTCACTGGAGTTGGGGGTATTGAGAACATTGGGAGCATTGTTGGGAAATTTATAAGATGTCTGGGAATGAGAGGAACAAGGACCGATGAAGAACAATCTGATCAGAACAACAGTCATTTGTATTTATGTCGTGTCTTTAATGTCAAAAAAACATATCTCAAAGTGAGTTACTTCCAATCTTCCGTTGACTGTTTAACTGCAATCCAAGGCCACACCCTCCATGTTGTCTTACTAGCAATGGCCACTGATATACAGCATGCCTGGTATCAGTGTGGTACATTAGGGATACAGTAGCATAGTGGTTATATCACTGGATTAGTAATCTGGAGAAAATAACATAAGAATTAGGAACAGGAGTAGGCCATCTAGCCCCTCGAGCCTGCTCCGCCATTCAACAAGATCATGGCTGATCTGGCCGTGGACTCAGCTCCACTTACCCGCCCGCTCCCCATAACCCTTAATTCACTTATTGGTTAAAAATCTATCTATTTGTGATTTGAATACATTCAATGAGCTAGCCTCAACTGCTTCCTTGGGCAGAGAATTCCACAGATTCACAACCCTCTGGGAGAAGAAATTCCTTCTCAACTCAGTTTTAAATTGGCTCCCCCGTATTTTGAGGCTGTGCCCCCTAGTTCTAGTCTCCGCGACCAGTGGAAACAACCTCTCTGCCTCTATCTTGTCTATCCCTTTCATTATCTTAAATGTTTCTATAAGATCACCCCTCATCCTTCTGAACTCCAACGAGTAAAGACCCAGTCTACTCAATCTATCATCATAAGGTAACCCCCTCATCTCCGGAATCAGCCTAGTGAATTGTCTCTGTACCCCCTCCAAAGCTAGTATATCCTTCCTTAAGTAAGGTGACCAAAACTGCACGCAGTACTCCAGGTGCGGCCTCACCCTATACAGTTGCAGCAGGACCTCCCTGCTTTTGTACTCCATCCCTCTCGCAATGAAGGCCAACATTCCATTTGCCTTCCTGATTACCTGCTGCACCTGCAAACTAACTTTTTGGGATTCATGCACAAGGACCCCCAGGTAATTTCTCCCCATTTAAATAATATTCCCTTTTACTGTTTTTTTTCCCAAGGTGGATGACCTCACATTTTCCGACATTGTATTCCATCTGCCAAACCTGAGCCCATTCGCTTAACCTATCTAAATCTCTTTGCAGCCTCTCTGTGTCCTCTACACAACCTGATTTCCCACTAATCTTTGTGTCATCTGCAAATTTTGTTACACTACACTTTGTCCCCTCTTCCAGGTCATCTATGTATATTGTAAACAGTTTGTCGTTAAAAACTCATCCGATTCACTAATGTCCTTTAGGGAAGGAAATCTGCCACCCTTACCTGGTCTGGCCGTTATGTGACTCCAGACCCACAGCAATGTGGTTGACTCTTGACTGCAGCGGTTCAAGAAGGCCATTCACCACCACTTTCTGAAGGGGTGATTTGGGATGGGCAACAAATACCAGCGATGCTCACATCCCGAGAACGAATTTAAAAAAAAATAAGGTGGCTGGCACTGACACCAGGTATTCAACAACCACAACTTGTATTTATATAGCGCCTTTAACATAGGGAAACATCCCAAGGCACTTCACAGGAGTATTATGCGACATTGCCCAAAAGCTTGGTCAAAGAGGTATATTTTAAGGAGGAAAGAGAGGTAGCGAGGTGGAGAGGTTTAGCAGGGAGTTCCAGAGCTTCGGACCCAGGCAACAGAAGGCACGGCCACCGATGGTGGAGCGATTATAATCAGGGATGCTCAAGAGGGCAGAATTAGAGGAACGCAGACATCTCAGGGGGATTGTGGGGCTGAAGGTGATTACAGAGATAGGAGTGAGGCTATGGAGGGATTTGAAAGTAAAGATGAGAATTTTGAAATCGAGGCGTTGCTTAACCGGAAGCCATTGTAGGTCAGTGAGCACAGGGGGTGATGGGTGAGCGGGACTTGATGCAAGTTAGGACACGGGCAGCTGAATTTTAGATCACCTCTAATTTACGAAGGGTAGAATGTGGGAGGCCGGCCAGGAGTGCGTTGGAATAGTCAAGTCTGGTTTGCTGTCCGAGGTCCTGAAGTAAGAGCTTTATTGTCCCTGATGGGTGACTGCCGCTGTGTTGAGTTCCTACAGTGGCATTTCAATACCTACCACTGTGCTCCACATGCTGAAATGGTAGCTGTATCTGGCACATGGTGAGTGCTCCCATGGAATGAACATTGGAAACACTCAGACCCATTGCCCACAATCTTCCATCCATTGGTTCAATGGACAGTTGTAATCTTCCAAAGTACGTTTGTGTGATAACCCCATCGTCAGAAAATCTAGTCCGAGGTCTCAGTGTTCTGGATCAAGCTTTAGAAAGTTTAACAACTGTTTTAGCAGCAAAGCAGATCACTTGGCTATCAGCTCTGTAGAGGTGTAATAGTGTCAGCTGTGGCTCAGTGGGCAGCACACTCACCTCTGAGTCAGAAGAATATGAGTTCATAGTCCCACTCCAGGAACTTGAACACATAAATGTAAGCTGACACTCCATTGGAGTGCCGCACTGTCGGAGGTGCTGTCTTTTGGATGGGACGTTAAACCGAGGCCCCGTCTGCTCTCTCAGGTGGACGTAAAAGATCCCATGTCACTATTTTGAAGAAGAGCATAGGAGTTATCCCTGGTGTCCTAGCCAATACTTAACCCTCAATCAACATTACAAAAACTGTTTATCTGGGTCATTATCACATTGCTGTGTGTGGGAGCTTGCTGTGTGCAAGTTGGCTGCCGCATTTCCCACATTACAACAGTGATTACTCTCCAAAAGTACTTCATTTGCTGTAAAGCGCTTTGAGATACCCGGTGGTCGTGAAAGATGTTATATAAATGCAAGTCTTTCTTTAAAAGCTCTGCTTACACAAATACTCAAAACCTGTATTTCTGAATGTTAATTGTGCCCCTTACACACTTTTACATTCCAGTTCAGCATTCTGCTGTTGTGACACACAGTCATTCTAATCAAACTCGGAGCATCGTGTAGTCTGTAATTAAAGGGTTTGGACTTTTCCAACAATGTTAATTTTAAGGATATATGAATAATGAATAAGATGATGCAGGATTTCGGGGTACACTAGTGTACATTGGACTGTAATATTTCCAGTGGTGAGATGGGCTGTAATATCCCTCGTGCTGAAATGGTCTGTAATGTCCCCAGTGGTTAGGTGATCTGTGATTTTCCAAGGATAAGATGAACTGTTTGCAATATTCCCATTGGTCCGATGGCCTGTAATATTGCAACTTGTAACAAAGGGAAAGGTTCACAAGACCTGTAAAATACATGAGCCTGTAGATCACGGACTATCTCCTGTTCTAATTGATTACTTCAAACTTCTAAATTGTGGAGCTCCACCATTTCCTCAGTCTTCTCTTCCTACTACAAGCTTTACACTTCCAAAATCCAACTTGGGGCTTGAAAGGCCCAAGGATTGCAGGCAGTAGATAACTCAATATGTCCTCATTCACCTCAGCTTCTCTTCCCTCCCCTTCCAATCTCGATGGTGTCCTGGACATGTGCTTTCGTAATGTTTCGTTGAAAAAAAAATGAACAACAACAACTTATATTTATATAGCGCCTTTAACGTAGTGAGACGTCCCAAGGCGCTTCACAGGAGTATTATGCGATAAAACTTTGACACTGAGCCGCGTAAGTAGAAATTAGGGCAAGTGGACCAAAAGATTGGTCAAAGAGGTAGGTTTTAAGGAGCGTCTGTAAGGAGGAAAGAGGGGTAGAGAGGCGGAGAGGTTTAGGCAGGGAATTCCAGAGCTTGGGGCCCAGGCAACAGAAGGCATGGCCACCGATGGTTGAGCGATTATAATCAGGGATGCTCAGGAGGGCAGAATTAGAGGAGCGCAGACATCTCGGTGGAGGGGGGGGGGGAGGCGTTGTGGGGCTGGAGGAGATTACAGATATAGGGGAGGGGCAAGGGCCATGGAGGGATTTGAAAACGAGGATGAGAATATTGAAATCGAGGCGTTGCTTAACCGGGACCAATGTAGGTCAGCGAGCATAGAGGGTGATGGGTGATGGGTCATAGCGGAGGTGCGGCAAATGAGGGTACGGGGCCCAGAAGAGGCGAGGGGCCCAGGGGCAGCACGGGCCCAGCCCACACTGCGATATGTGTGCGCACTAGGTCCGTGCAGCAGAGCAGGTCTCCAGTCATCTTAGTTAACCCTTGTCACTGGACCAAGACCTAGCTCTGTCAAGCCCGTGTGGTGGCTGCTGTGCAACGGTCACCACATGTTAAAAAAAATTCTCGCACAGGCACCTTCCACCCCTGGAGTTCAGGACTGGAACATCGGGTCCTTCATGGAAACATTTGTGAGCTCATCCCTTTTGGTGTGGAAGCAAGTCATCATCGTTCGAGGGACCGCCTATGATGATGATGATGGGTGAGTGGGACTGGGAGGCAATGTGGGTCAGCGAGCACAGGTTAATAAATCACTTGAACGGTGCCTTACTTTGGGTTTGCCGCGCGTTGATGATGCTGTCATGGCTTTCGTCATCGGACACTCCCGTGGTTGACCCATCGACCACTTGAAACTTGTTGCTCTGCTTCTCCCAGACGTGGTGCATCTGCATCGCGGCCTCCCGTTCGGCAGCGAGGTCGAGGTCCTGTTGGGCAAGGTGGGCCCTCAGCTGCCTGATCTCAAACTGCACACCGGGAACAAATTGCAAAGACACGTTACCACGGGCGATACTTGCAGAGAGAAAATGTTTATATAGAAGCCTTTTCACCAGATATATTTGCAGGAGACTTTTGAAGGTAGAGAGAGTGTTGGTTGGTGACATGGTTTGTGCAATGGGTTCTTGCTTAAGAATCCATAGCAACACATTGCTATTAAGAACCAGTTGGTTTATTAGCAAAGGTTTAACAATCACACTACACATTACCATTTCATCCACCAGGCTGACAACCACCTGCCTCATCCCCCGAACCCAACTGGCTGGGGTTTTATTGAGTCTTATGAACATCACGTGACTGGCTAAGCCACTCTCAATTCAACAGCTCTACAACTATTTTTTTGCAAACATTAATACAAGTGTCCCTGATTAAAAGGGGGGCGGGGCGGGTGTGCACTAAAACCGACACATTAATCAAATTAAACTTTTGTCAGTAAGCTTAAATCAAATTAAAATTTGATTGCCGGGGGTGATGATGCACTCCAGTCCCTCCGACGCCCACCTCTCGCGGAAGGCCGCGAGCGTACCGGTGAACATCGCGTGCTCCATCTCCAGGGACACCCTGGCTCGGATGTAAGCGCAGAAGAGAGGCAGGCACTCGGGCTGAACGACCCCCTCGACCGCCCGCTGCCTGGACCGGCTGATGGCCCCCTTGGCCGTGCCCAGGAGCAGTCCTACGAGGAGGCCCTCGGACCTACCCGCTCCCCTCCGCACAGGGTGCCCAAAGATCGGGAGTGTGGGACTGAATTGCAACCAGAAATTGAGGAGCAGCCTCTTTAAATAATGGAACAGAGGCTGCAACCTCGCACATTCTATAAAAACATGGAACACGGACTCTTCCAGACCGCAGAAATTGCTGGCGGCCTGGGAGTCCGTGAACCGACTTAAAAATTTGTTGCATGGGACTGCTCCGTGCACCACCCTCCAGGCCAAGTCCCCAATAAATAAAGGGAGGACTCCCACGTAGAGTGCCCTCCATCGGGGACACCCGCCTCCTCCGGACAGCAAGATGGTGCGCCATGGCGTGTCCGGACGGCAGACGAGGATGGAGAGTGTGCAGGAGCAACACGTACAGGAAACCCCTCCGCGCAGAACTGAAAGGCACGGAGGGAATTTCCCGGAGGAGGCTCAAGTTGTGAGGCGCCGGCACCTGAGGGAGGTTTCGGGGCTTGGCACCGATGAGGAATTCCGTCCGGACGGGGGTCAGTTCGGATGGGATCGCCCCACGTGCTTGAGCCTCCTCGACACACCTAACGGAGTCAGTGCCCAGTGCCGTTTTTAGCGACTCGATGGCCCAGGATGGGTGCCATGTCAACTCTTCAGGTCACCAGCTCAACAAACCTGTGAGCATCCTCACAGGTGCACACAGTACACTTTGGGAAGAGAGTTCCACAAACTGGGGTGGAGCAGCTGAAAGATCGTCCTCTGATATTGCTGTGGAGCGGTTGGGACAGGCAGCACTCTGGGGGCACGGGGTGAGGGGGGGGTGAAATCTGTCTGGGACCGAAGCGGATTAGAAAGAAAAGAAATTGCATCTATATAGCACCTTCTCCAACCTCAGGACGTCGCAAAGTGCTTCACAGCCAATGAGGTAGTGTTATGAAGTGCAGTCACTGTTGTAATGTTGGAAACGCAGCACCCAATTTGTGCACAGCAAGCTCCCACACACAGCAATGTGATAATGGCCAGCTGATTGGTTTTTATTTAGTGATGTTGGTTGAGGAATAAATATTGGCCCAGCGCACGGGGAGAGAGCTGTGTGGTTTAAGCTCCAGCAGTAATCCAAGTGATCAGGAAGGTAAATGGAATGTTGGCCTTTATTGCAAGTGGGATAGAGTATAAAAGTAGGGAAATCTTGCTACAACTGTACAGGGTATTGGTGAGGCCACACCTGGAGTACTGCATACAGTTTTGGTATCAGTATTTAAGGAGGGCTATACTTGCATTGGAGGCAGTTCAGAGAAGGTTCACAAGGTTGATTCTTGAGATGAGGGGGTTGTCTTATGAAGAAAGGTTGAGCAGGTTGGGCCTATACTCATTCGAGTTCAGAAGAAGAGAGGGGATCTTACTGAAACTTTTAAGATTCTGAGGAGGCTTGACAGGGTAGATGCTGGGAGGATGTTTCCCCTCGTGGGGGAATCTAGAACTAGGGGGTCATAGTTTCAGAATAAGGGGTCGCCCATTTAAAACGGAGATGAGGAGGAATTTCTTCTCTCAGAGGGTCGTGAATCTGTGGAATTCTCTTTCCCCAGATAGCTGTGGAGGCTGAGTCATTGAATATATTCAAGGTGGCGATAGACAGATCTTTGAACTACAGGGGAGTTGAGGGTTATGGGGAGCGGGCAGGGAAGTGGAGACGAGTCCATGATAGGATCAGCCTTGATCTTACTGAATGGCGGAGCAGGCTCGAGGGACCAAATGGCCGATTCCTGCTCCTATTTCTTATGTTCTTATGTGTACACTTTGCGGAGGGGTGTGGGGGGGGGGGGGGAGTATGAAGGTGGTCCCTCAACCTTGTCCACTGCCAAATGTGCCTCAGTTCCCTGGGCTTAGTCACATGGGGGGGGGGGTGGAAAGGATGTACACTTTACAGTGGGCCTGTAGTGATGGATTTCTGAGTGTGCCAGACACGTAGCTGATCGATAAATCAAATTCCACAGTGTATTAGGATGTGACAGGGCAACTCAAAAAAAAGCAGAGCTGCTATTGAAGCTGGAGGCACTGCTGGGTCACAGTCCAGTGTTAATCTACTGGCGTGAGCTGCTGCCCTCTGCTGTCCGGCTGTGGTGGTACAGCAACTGCACCAGGTCGAGAACTTATGGTCAAACAGGGCAGTGGGATTTATATTGTTCGAATGGATTTTTATGACTTTGCAAGCTTTTTAAGCTGATTTTAAAGATTCCTAGTTGTTCCTGTTTTTTTTTTACTGTAATAAAAAAACTTGTGTAATTATATCCGGTGTAAGGTTCAGGACCCATGCGCTTTTAAATCGAATGTTTGTTTCGAAATCACAAGATGGACATGGACTATGGAGGCCATTCAGCCTATCGCAACTCATGCCCCCAGGCAACCCCTAGCGTTCTCTCTGCCATCACACCACCCGACTGTTCCTTAAACTGTTTCCCTTTTCCCTACTTACCCGACCCTGGCCAATATTTAATCTCTCAATCGACATCATTAAAAACAGAATACCTGGTCGTTGATCTCATGGTGCTTGTCTATTTGTGATCAAAAAAAGCTTGTTTTGTATTGGATTGCTCAAAGTAAGAGGGTATTTTTTTTTTACAAAATTTAAAATGATTGATAACATTGTACAAAAAGTGCATGTTTTTTTTAAGGCGCATGTGATGTGCGTTAAGTGCATCGTTTCGGGGTATTGTTTTTAAAAGTTTCAAAAATTGCACAATATTTATTTTGTAAATGTGCCAAAGTTGAATGTTTGTGGGATCTTGCTGTGTGCGGATTGGTTGCCGCGGTTTTCCCTGCATTGTAACAGGGACTAACTACACTTCCAGACGTGATTCACCGGCTGTAAAGGGCTTTGGGACGTCCTGAGATTGCGGAGGTGAGAGTTCTTCCCGTAGGATGATAGGAACAGGAGGAGGCCGTTCAGCCCCTCGAGCCTGTGCCGCCATTCAATGAGATCACAGCCGATCTGCGACCCAACTCCATCCACCCGCCTTTGGCCCCGTCTCCGTTAATACCTTTGGTTAGCTGCTGTTTGTGGGAGCTTGCTGTGCGCAAGTTGACTGCTGCGCTTCCCACATTACAACAGTGAATTTTAAATCAGAGATTGATAGCTTGCATTTATATAGCGCCTTTCATGACCACCGGAAGTCTCAAAGCGCTTTACAACCAATGAAGTACTTTTTGGAGTGTAGTCACTGTTGTAATGTAGGAAACGCAGCAGCCAATTTGCACACAGCAAGCTCCCACAAACAGCAATGTGATAATGACCAGATAATCTGTTTCTTTGATTGAGGGATAAATATTGGCCCCAGGACACCGGGGATAACTCCCCTGCTCTTCTTCGAAATAGTGCCATGGGATCTTTTACATTCGCCTGAGAGGGCAGACAGGGCCTCGGTTTAACGTCTCATCTGAAAGACGGCACCTCTGACAGTGCGGCGCTCTCTCAGTACTGCACTGGAGTGTCAGCCTAGATTTATGTGCTCAAATCTCTGGAGTGGGACTTGAACCCACGACTTTCCGACTCAGAGACGAGAGCGCTGCCCACTGAGCCACAGAGGACACTACGAGGACCTGTGGCAGGAGGACCGTGTTCTGGCACTCGATAAAATGATCGTGAAAGGCGGCAGATAGTCATAAACACCCAACTGGTTCACTGATCCCCTTCAGGTAAAGGGACGCTGCAACATCTACCTGGTCTGGCCTATACCTGACTTCAGAGCCACCCTGCTCTTAATGTCCTCATGGGCAATACACGAGGGCTTGTCAGCATCACCCGCATCCTGAGAGGAAACGTAGAGCACAGGAGGAGGCCATTCAGCCCATCGTGCCTGTGTTAGCTCTTTGAGCAAGCGATCCAATTGGTCCTACTCCCCCTGCTCTTTCCCCATAGTCCTGCACATTTTTCAAGTATTTATCCCATTTGAAAGTTACTATTGAATCTGCTTCCACCTCCCTTTCAGGTAACGCATTCCAGATCCCAACAGCTCGCTGCGTAAAATTAATTCTGCTCATCTCCCACACCCCCCCACCCCCCGGTTCCTTTACCTTAAATCTGTGTCCCTCTGGTTACCAACCCACCTTGCCAATGGAAACAGCTTCTCCTCATTTACTCTATCAAAACCCCATCACAATTTTGAACACCTCTATTAAATCTCCCCTTAACCTTCTCCGTGTTATCATGGATGGGATCTGCAGTCGTCGCAAGGGCCTCTGCCCTGACTCATTCTAGCCCAGGTTCTCAAAGCAATGAGGTCCCTGAGCCTCCTCCCCCCCTCGGCCCTCCCCTTTGACTTATGGCCTACAGGCTGTGGGTTGTCTCCTGACCAGTACCCTCTTGATTTCCTTCTCTCTCCAGCCTTGCTGCTTTCCTGCCCAATGTTAGTTTATCCGTTCACGGGATGTGGGTGTCGCTGGCAAGGCCGGTATTTATTGCCCATCCCTAATCACCCTTAACTGAGTGTCTTGCTGGGCCATTTCACAGGGCAGGTTAAGAGTCAACCACATCGTTGTGGGTCAGGAGTCACATATAGGCCAGACCGGGTAAGGGTGACAGATTTCCCTAAAGGGACATTAGTGAACCAGTTGAGTTTTTATGATTATCCCATTACTGGAGCTAGCGTTTAGTCCAGATTTACTTATTAACTGAATTCAAATTCCCAGTTCTCCAGATCATTAGTCCAGGCCTCTGGAACACAAATCCTGTAACATAACCGCTGTGCTACCGTTCCCATGGGCAAGAGCCCTTTGCTTGGGTTTCGCCATTAAAAATACAGTTACAAAAGTCCATGAGTTGTGATGAAGTGGCGACAACACCAGCTTATCATACACAGAATGTACAGCTCAGAAACAGGCCATTCAGTCCAACAAGTCTGTGCCGGTGTTTATGCTCCGCACCAGTCTCCTCCCACTCCTCTTCGTCTCACCCCATCACCATATCCTTCCATTCCTTTCTCATGCACTTGTCTAGCCTCCCCCTAAATGCATTTACACTATTCGCCTCAACTATTCCCTGTGGCAGCAAGGTCCGCATTCAATCCTGGTGTTGAAGGGCGGTGTGTCACCTTCATGGTCTACAGAGCTGTAGTAATACCGGCCCTCCTGTATGGCTCAGAGACATGGACCACGCACAGTAGACACCTCAAGTCGCTGGAGAAATACCACCAACGATGCCTCCGCAAGATCCTGCAAATTCCCTGGGAGAACAGATGCACCAACGACCAGGCCAACATTCCCAGCATTGAAGCACTGACCACACTCGATCAGCTCGGCTGGGCAGGCCACATTGACCGCATGCCAGACACGAGGCTCCCAAAGCAAGCGCTCTACTCGGAACTCCTTCATGGCAAGCGAGCCAAAGGTGGGCAGAGGAAACGTTACAGGGACACCCTCAAAGCTTCCCTGATAAAGTGCAACATCCCCACCAACACCTGGGACCCTGGCCAAAGACCGCCCTAAGTAGAGGAAGTGCATCTGGGAGGGCGCTGAGCACCTCGAGTCTCGTCGCTGCAAGCATGCAGAAATCAAGTGCAGGCAGCGGAGAGAGTGTGCGGCAAACCAGTCCCACCTTCCCCTTCCCTCAACGACTGTCTGTCCCACCTGTGACAGGGACTGTGGCTCTCGTATTGGACTGGTCAGCCACCTAAGGGCTCATTTTTAGAGTGGAAGCAAGTCTTCCTCGATTCCGAGGGACTGCCTATGATAATGATGTCACGAGTTTGACGGGGTGGTGTAGGGGAGCATGGATGAGTGTAAATTAGGCTGTAATCACTGTCGGGTATATTCATCAGAACAAAGTGGATTGAGTGAGCAGCTAGACACTTAGACATGTGTATAAGTGTATGTACATGTGCTCGAATTGGCTGCTGGCCCAGAACATGCAAACTGAGGTGTTGCAGCAGTAACATTGTCTAAGTGTGTTTTTATAGCCGCGCTGGATCACTAACTACCCTGTTAGACTTTCCAAGGGACTCACACCCACATCAGTGAGTAACAAAAACAACAACAACTTGTATTTATATAGCGCCTTTAACGTAGTGAAACATCCCAAGGCATTTCACAGGAGTGTTATGAGATTAAAAATTTGACACCGAGCCGCATAAGTAGAGATTAGCGCAGGTGACCAAAATACTCGGTCAAAGAGGTAGGTTTTAAGGAGCATCTTGAAGGAGGAAAGAGAGGTGGAGAGGTTTAGGGAGGGAGTTCCACAGCTTAGGGCCCAGGCAACAGAAGGCACGGCCACCGATGGTTGAGTGATTATAATCAGGGATGCTCAGGAGGGCAGAATTAGAGGAGCGCAGACATCTCGGGGTGGGGTGGGGGGGATTGTGGGTTTGGAGGAGATTACAGAGATAGGGAGGGGGGCGAGGGCCATGGAGGGGTTTGAAAATAAGGATGAGAATTTTGAAATCGAGGCGTCGCTTAATCGGGAGCCAATGTAGGTCAGCGAGCACAGGGGGTGATGGGTGAGCGGGACTTGCCGTGAGTTGGGATACGGGGCAGCCGAGTTTTGGATCACCTCAAGTTTATGTAGGGTAGAATGTGGGAGGCCAGCCAGGAGTGCGTTGGAATAGTCAAGTCTTGTTAACCACACCAGAGCTTTATTCCTTGATTTTGATCATTCAAGCCTCCAGTCAATGCGGATTTAAATGAACCCAGACAATTTGAAAAGATGTAGGTGGGGGGTAAATTCAGGAGCGATAATAGCCCCTCGCTCAAAGGGTGAGGCCCGAGGGGCCCAGGCACGTGGGCCTCCGACCTCACCCTAACGTAGAGGGGGTTGCGTGTGGAGCCCTCGGGCGGGTCAGTGCTCCAATCTGTGATGGGGTTAGATCACGGATGTGGTGGTGGGGGGGGGGGGCGCCTGAAGGAGGAACGGGTGGGCCTTGGAGTCTGCGATCAGTGGGTTCAGTGGGGGTGAGCGCAGGCCTCGGGAGTGCCGCTGGGGGGGAGTCGGGAGTGCTGTTTTTTTTCGGGGGGGGGGGAGGTGGTCATAGAAATAGAAATATAGAAATTTACAGCACAGAAGGAGGCTATTTCGGTCCACCGTGTCCGCACCGGCCGACAAAGAGCCGCACGACCCTCGGCCAGCAGCCCTGAAGAGTCCTGGAGGTCAGGGTCGGGAGTTCGAAGGACAGAGGTCTCGGGACCAGGAGTGGCGGTGATCGTGGTCAGTATTTGCCTTTTTTTATTTGTCTGCCACAAGCAGGCGTTCGGTCCCTTATTTGCATATGCAAATGAGCCTCCGCCTGCTTCAGGCTTGGTCCTTTACCAAGATGGCGTCCGGCACACTGCCCATTGAGCATCTCGGACCCCGTTTCAGATCCTTGCGTGGCTGCCTCGCGCCTAAATAAACGGGCGCGGCACTGCGCAATTTAGCCCTGGAGCCTTCTCGCAAATATGTCTGAAGTCTTTCCTGACTCACACGATTAAAGCATCCCGCGATATTTCCTACGTTAAAGGCTCATCCAGAAATATAAATTCAGCATGGCAATCCATGTAATGGGATTCCATTTCTCATTGCTCAGCATGTCAGCAGCTGGAAGTGGCGTTTAGCACAGGGACAGGAGGAGGCCATTCGAGCCTGTTCCGCCATTCAGTTAGATCACGTCTGATCTGTATCTTAAGAACAACAACAACAACAACTTGGATTTCTATAGCGCCTTTAACGTAGTGAAACGTCCCAAGGCGCTTCACAGGAGTGTTATGAGATAAAATCTGACACCGAGCCGCATAAGGAGAAATTAGGGCAGGTTGGTCAAAGAGGGAGGTTTTAAAGAGTGTCTTGAAGGAGGAAAGCGAGGCAGAGAGGCGGAGAGGTTTAGGGAGGGAGTTCCAGAGCTTGGGGCCCAGGCAACTGAAGGCACGACCACCGATGGTGGAGCGATTATAATCAGGAATGCTCAGGAGGGCAGAATTAGAGGAGCTCCATTTACCCGCCATGGTTCTGTGACCCTTAATACCCTTACCTGACAAAAGTCTATCATGCTCAGTTTTGGAATGTTCAATTGCCCCCACTCTCCTCCGCCTCCCACCCACCCACCCTCGGCCTCAACAGATTTTTGGGGGAGAGTTCCAGATTCCAGGCTGACACTCCCAGTGCAGTGCTGAGGGAGTGCTGCACTGTTGGAGATGCCGTCTTTCCGATGAACGGCCTGGCTCGAATTTTAAGGTGATGCCCCCTTGTTCTGGACTCCCTCCCCCACCAGAGGAAATCATTTCTCTCCAAATACAATATCAACTCCTTTGATCATCTGGAACACCTCGATTAGATCCCCCTGCACTTGCTCTCCTTCAGACTGATTCACCCGCTGTGCTTTTCTCGTCATTTCTGATTTTATTTCCTATTTAGTTCCATTTAGTGCCGACCAAACCACGCCTGGTATACCCTCACTGTACGGAGTGTATCGCCACCAGCTTGGCACAGCTCATGGCACTCTTGTGATGGAGAGTTCGAGCCCCACTCCAGAGACTTGAGCATTAAAATCCAGGCTGACACTCCCAGTGCAGTGTTGAGGGAGTGCTGCACTGTTGGAGGGGCAGTGCTGAGGGAATGCTGCACTGTCGGAGGGACAGTGCTGAGGGAGCGCCGCACTGTCGGAGCGGCAGTGCTGAGGGAGCGCCGCACTGTCGGAGGGGCAGTGCTGAGGGAGCGCCGCACTGTCGGAGGGGCAGTGCTGAGGGAGCGCCGCACTGTCGGAGGGGCAGTGCTGAGGGAGCGGCGCACTGTCGGAGGGGTAGTGCTGAGGGAGCGCCGCACTATCGGAGGGGCAGTGCTGAGGGAGCGCCGCACTGTCGGAGGGGCAGTGCTGAGGGAGCGCCGCAATGTCAGAGGGTCAGTACTGAGGGAGCGCCGCACTGTCGGAGGGGCAGTGCTGAGGGAGTGCCGCACTGTTGGAGGTGCCGTCTTTCAGATGGGACGTTAAACCGAAGCCCCGTCTGCTCTCTCAGGTGGATGTAAAAGATCCCACGGCCACTATTTGAAAGAAGAGCAGGGGAGTTCTCCCCGGTGTCCTGGGGCCAATATTTATCCCTCAATCAACATCACTAAAACAGATTATCTGGTCATTATCACATTGCTGTTTGTGGGAGCTTGCTGTGCGCAAATTGGCTGCTGCGTTTCCCACATTACAACAGTGACTACACTCCAAAAGTACTTAATTGGCTGTAAAGTGCTTTGTGATGTCCTGAGGCTGAGGAAAAGCGCTGTACAAATGAAAGTCTCCTCATTCAAGATGCCATTGGATGCTGGGTGGGGGACAGTTAGAATATAAAGGGCGGGGGTGGGGGTTGAGATACTCTGGGTCTAAGGGCGTTGTCTTGCTCTTGGCTTTGTTAACGGTCTCTATCGTTGAACAGCGGGGAGAGGGGTCGTGGGCTGGGACAGAGCTGAGCTGCTCTGAGCAAGTCCAGGATAGTAACCGAAGCGACAAAGACAGACAGCTGTTTGAAATAGCTGCTTTCTGCTCTCTCTCTCTCCTTCCCCTGTCTCTGCCTGTTCCCATTTCCTGATCAATTTGCCGATATGATTAACATCTTAATATTTCTTTTTAATTAAAAATCTTTAACCTGAACATTTCGATACGCTTCTCCTGGATTTATGAGTGACTGGGGAAATGTAGTGTGATTCCAATTAACGTCTAACTTCACCCCTTCCTTATTCATTCTCCCCAACAAAACAGCTTTTATTTAAATATTCCAATTAACAATTTACATATAACGGGTGGGTAGCTGTCGAAACCTAAGTTAGGGATGTTTTTATGTATCTGGTCTGTTGAGGATTATTGCAATGAGGCCACTTGCTTCTTGTTTCAACTTTATTTGATAACATTAAAGACGTACATTTCTTTAGCGCCTTTCCCGACCTCGGGACATCCTTAAGCACCAATGAAGTGAGTTTGGAGTGTAGTCACTGTTGTAATGTGGGAAACGTGGCAGCTCATTTGCGCACAGCAAGCTCCCACAAACATAAAGTGATAATGACCGGAAAATCTGTTCTTTTATTATGTTGATTGAGGGGTAAATATTGGCCAGGACAACAGAGAGAACTTCCCTGCTCTTCTTCGAAATAGTGCTGTGGGATCTTTTACATCCACACGAGGCCTCGGTTTAACGTCTCATCCAAAAGACGGCACATCCGACAGTGCGGCACTCCCTCAGCACTGCACTGGGAGTGTCAGCCTGGATTTTTTGTGCTCCAGACCCCGGAGTGGGATTTGAACCCACAACCTTCTGACTTGGAAGTGAGAGAATGCTGCCCATTAAAGCCACAGCTGACATTGGCACACCCTTCCACCAGACTGACACTACAGTGTGCACAACTCCACCAGACTGACACTACAGTGTGCACAACTCCACCAGACTGACACTACAGTGCGCACAACTCCACCAGACTGACACTACAGTGCGCACAACTCCACCAGACTGACACTACAGTGCTCACAACTCCATCAGACTGACACTACAGTGTGCACAACTCCACCAGACTGACACTACAGTGTGCACAACTCCACCAGACTGACACTACAGTGCGCACAACTCCACCAGACTGACACACAATCACACCGGACCAATGTTCACGCTAAGGTGTGCGGACGAAAGCGAGGTCCCATGCTAGACGCCCACCAGCTATGGCCGCTGGTAGAGATACTGCGCGTGCAATTTATAACGACTGCGCACGACAAAAACAAATTAGAGGGAGCGTTGCACCAGACAATCACTAACAGTCACACCAAATTACTTAGTTATTATTTTCCACCATTAAATCGGCAGAAGGTTTTATTGTTACCATTGAGTAACGTTATACCACTCAGCCTCCGAGAATCTGTAAACTCTATATGTGTTTTGGATTTCACCATTTCGTAGAGTCATAGAAATTTACAGCACGGAAGGAGGCCATTTCGGCCCATCGTGTCCGCGCCGGCCGACCAAGAGCTACCCAGCCTAATCCCACTTTCCAGCTCCGGGTCCGTAGCCCTGTAGGTTACGGCACTTCAAGTGCACATCCAAGTACTTTTTAAATGTAGTGAGGGTTTCTGCCTCTACCACCCTTTCAGGCAGTGAGTTCCAGACCCCCACTGCCCTCTGGGTGAAAATATTTCCCCTCAAATTCCCTCTAAACCTCCCCCCAATTACTTTAAATCTATGCCCCCTGGTTGTTGACCCCTCTGCTAAGGGAAATAGGTCCTTCCTATCCACTCTATCTAAGTCCCATATAATTTTACACACCTCAATCAGGTCTCCCCTCAGCCTCCTCTGCTCCAAAGAAAACAAGCCCAACCTATCCAATCTTTCCTCATAGCTAAAATTTTCCAGTCCTGGCAACATCCTCGTAAATCTCCTCTATACCCTCTCTCATGCAATCACATCTTTCCTGGAATGCGGTGACCAGAACTGCACGCAGTATTCTAGCTGTGGCCTGACTAGTGTTTTATACAGTTCAAGCATTTGGGACATGTTAACGTCATAAAAAATATGACACAACAGCGATGCATTTATCACTATCACTGCCCAACCCAAACTCTAACCCTAAATCACTGACCAGTGATGTGAAGTGAAGCATTATGGTACATCAGGCTTGTGTGATGGAGCATTTTGACAGGCCGTATATTGAACACACACAGGAGCCACACACTCTCAACAGCCTCTGAATAGCAAACGGTGATATCCGATGGGATGGCTTATCAGTGCACTGTCACTTTATATTACTGCTGGCTCACCCTGTCAGATCAGGGCAGAGAGATTCAAGTTCCAACCCTAAATAGATTATCCATCCTCTTCCCCGTGACAAGTCTGCATTTAATTAAAGGTTCCGATTTTATCTCAGCCTTTCCCGCAAACTCAAGACAGTGCAAGTCCTCTCGCTTGGTCTTTTGCTTCCCTCTGACAATCTACACTGTGGAAGGAGTTAGCTGTGGCTCAGTGGCCAGCTCTCTCTCTCTCTCTCTCTCTCTCATCTCTGAGTCAGAAAGTTGTGGGTTCAAGTCCCACTCCAGAGACTTGAGCACAAAAATCACGGCTGCAGTGCTGAGGGAATGCTGCACTGTCGGAGGTGACGTCTTTCAGATGAGATGTTAAACCGAGGCCCCGTCTGCTCTCTCAGGTGGATGTAAAAAATCCCACGGCACTATTTTGAAGAAGAGCAGTGGCGTTATCCCTGGTGTCCTGGCCAATCTACATCACGAAATAACAGGTTATCTGGTCACCAAAGTTCCCTGTAATTTTTTGGGGCGGCGCAGCCCATTCAGAATTCTGCGCATGCACGGTTTTTTTCCAATTTAAAAGCAGGCCCGCTGACTATGCAGGACCTGTGTGACTGCATGGCTCACAGGGAGCATTGCTGGTCACTGTCTCATCGTTGTTTGTGGGAGCTTGCTGTGCGCAAATTGTCTGCCGCGTTTCCTACATTACAACATTAACTTCACTTCCAACAAGTACTTCATTGTAAAGGGGCATTTTGGGACATCCTGGGGTCGTGAAAGGTGCTATATAAATTCAAGTCTTTCTTTCTTTCTTTTCCTTTTCATGGTTGATCTGTATCTCAACTCCATTTGCCGCCTTGTTTCGGTAACCCTTAATACCCTTGCTTACCAAATTATTTTTTAAATTTGTTCCCAGGATGTGGGCATCGCTGGCATTTATTGCCCATCCCTAATTGCCCCTTGAGAAGGTGGTGGTGAGCCGCCTTCTTGAACCGCTGCAGTCCCGTGTGGTGAGGGTGCTCCCACAGTGCTGTTAGGGAGGGAGTTCCAGGATTGTGACCCAGCGACGATGAAGGAACGGCCGATATATTTCCAAGTCAGGATGGTGTGTGTGACTTGGAGGGGAACGTGGAGCTACTGAAGTTGCATGTTCAGCCATGATCTTATTGAATGGTGGTGCAGGCTCGAAGGGCCGAATGGCCTACTCCTGCACCTATTTTCTATGTTTCTATGGTGGAGCTTGCTGTGCGCAAATTGTCTGCCGCGTTTCCTACATTACAACAGTGACTGTACTTCCATAAAGTTCTTTGTTGGCTGTGATGCGCTTTGGGACGTCCTGAGCTGGCCAAAGGCGCTATATAAATGCAAGTTCTCCCTGTTGGCGCACTCACCGCTTGCTCCTGACAGATCTGTGTCAGTCGCTCCAGCTGCTCCTCACGGACCTGTTTGGCTCTCTCGTACTGCTGGATCACCATCTCCATCTCCAGCTTAACCGGCAGGACGTAAGCTGAAAGAGTCAAAAGGCACATCAGGCTTATCGGACCGAGGAGCGATACAGATCGCAGGAGCTCAGCAACAATTACCAGCTCCCTCTTTTTTCCGTTGTGCGTGTTGTACACGGGGATTGTTCTGCTTCGAGCAGGGAGGGTCGTGGTGTGATTTAAGAGAGGGGTTCAAAATGATGAAGGGTTTTGTTAAGAGTCAATAGTACACTGAATCGGGAGGGAATTCACCCTGTGGCTCGTGTAAACTCACTTGCATCCTCGGGCTCTCAGAGAATGTATCAGAGCATATCTTGTTACCTCAAAGAGCAAGTTATTATTTAAATGGAGAAAGATTGCAAAGTGCTGCAGTACAGAGAGACCTGGGGGTACTTGTGCATGAAACACAAAAGGATAGTATGCAGGTACAGCAAGTGATCAGGAAGGCCAATGGAATCTTGGCCTTTATTGCAAAGGGGATGGAGTATAAAAGCAGGGAAGTCTTGCTACAGTTATACAGGATATTGGTGAGACCACATCTGGAATACTGCGTGCAGTTTTGGTTTCCATATTTACGAAAGGACATACTTGCTTTGGAGGCAGTTCAGAGAAGGTTCACTCGGTTGATTCCAGAGACGAGGGGGTTGACTTATGAGGAAAGGTTGAGAAGGTTGGGCCTCTACTCATTGGAACTCAGAAGAATGAGAGGTGATCTTATCGAAACGTATAAGATTATGAGGGGGCTTGACAAGGTGGATGCAGAGAGGATATTTCCACTGATGGGGGAGACTAGAACTAGAGGGCATGATCTTAGAATAAGGGGCCGCCCATTTAAAACTGAGATGAGGAGAAATTTCTTCTCTCAGAGGGTTGTAAATCTGTGGAATTCGCTGCCTCAGAGAGCTGTGGAAGCTGGGACTGAATAAATTTAAGACAGAGATAGACAGTTTCTTAACCGATAAGGGGTTATGGGGAGCGGGCAGGGAAGTGGAGCTGAGTCCATGATCGGATCAGCCATGATCATATTAAATGGCGGAGCAGGCTCGAGGGGCCGTATGGCCTACTCCTGCTCCTATTTCTTATGTTCTTATGATGTCTCTCATCTCCGAACGCTTTATAATGACAGCCTTTCTCTTCTTATTTCATTTTTTTATCCGTTCTTAGGATGTGGGCGTCGCTGGCATGGCCGGCATTTATTGCCCATCGCTAATTGACCTGGAGAAGGTGATGGTGAGCCGCCTGCTTGAACCGCAATAGACAGTTAAGTTAACCACATTGTTGTGGAACATATCGGCCAGACCGGGTAAGGGTGGCAGATTTCTTTCCCGAAAGGACATTAGTGAACCACATGAGTTGTTGCAACAATCTGGTCACCGTTACTGATACTAGCTTTTAATTCCAGATTTATTTAATGAATTGAATTTAAATTCCCCAGTTGCCGTGGTGGAATTTGTTACTGCTGTGGTCATTGATTCTTTGAATTCTCCTCATTCACTTCTCCTAAGTTTTCGAATACACCATCCGACACCTCTTGCCTTCTCTGCATCCTCACTGTGCAACAGGCTGAGACTCATTGCGCCATCTCCAATCAAGGTCAAAACTGGATTTCTCACCTTCCTCATTCTTCCCTTCCGCCTACAACCTACGGCCTTCTGAAGCTCAAGCCCAAATCCAAACCTCCGACTTCTTCCTTGATCGTGCCTTGCCTCCAACTCTGTTCCATCTTGGTGCTCTCCAGCACTATGGACCTTGGGCAAGGCTTCTCCATAAAAGGTGATCAGGTCCAGAAAATAGCTTTGGTAATACACGCTGCGATGTGTGTGCGCATTAGGTCCGCGCAGCAGAGCTGGTCTCCAGTCCTCTTGGATAATCCTTGCCGCTGGACCAAGGCCTAACTCTGTCAAGTCCGTGTGGTGGCTGGTGTGCAACAGTCACCACACATTAAAAAAAATCCACGTACAGGCATCTTCCACCCTTCAAAATTTAGTTCGGACCTGGAATTTTAGATCCTTCATTGAAACACCTGTGAACTCATCCTTTTTTTGACGTGGAAGCAAGTCATCCTCGATTCGAGGGACCGCCTATGATGATGATGATCGGGTCAGTGGGGTGAGGTGTCTGATCAACATCTCACACCTCCGCCACCTGGAAGGACAAGGCCAGCAGATGCATTGGGAACAGCACTATCTCCAAGTTCCCCTCCAGGTCACACACGCACCCCGGCTTGGACATAAACCTCTCCTGAATATTCTGAGGGAAGACTTTCTTCCCAA
Source organism: Pristiophorus japonicus (assembly GCF_044704955.1). NCBI lineage: Eukaryota > Metazoa > Chordata > Chondrichthyes > Pristiophoridae > Pristiophorus > Pristiophorus japonicus. Next base: position 69,377,618 of record NC_091997.1, read on the forward strand.
CATCTGCTCCAATTCTAATGAAAGTGGAGTTGAGGTCGAAGATCAGCCATGATCTCATTGAATGGTGGAGCGGGCTCGAGGGGCCGAATGGCCTACTCCTGCTCCTAATTCTTATGTTCTCCTTAAAACCTACCTCCTTGACCAAGCTTTTGGTCACCTGCCCTTACAGCTCCTTCTGTGGCTCGGTGTCAAATTTTGTTTTTGGTAGCTTTCCTGCGAAGCGCCTAGGGACGTTTTGTTAGGTTAAAAGCGCTCTATAAATGTAAGTTGCTGTTGTTCCTTTGTGGTTGCTGGGTCAAAATCCTGGAACTCCCAACGAACAGTAGTCTGGGAGGACCTTCACCACACAGACCGCAGCGGTTCGAGAAGGCGGCCCATAACCACCTTCTCAAGGAATGGGCAATGAATGCTGGCTCTCCAGCGATTCCCACATCCCTAAGAAAGGATGTACTTGCCATAGAGAGAGTGCAGCGATGGTTCACCAGACTGATTCCTGGGATGACAGGACTGTCGTATGAGGAGAGATTGGGTGGACTAGGCCTGTATTCACTAGAGTTTAGAAGAATGAGAGGGGATCTCATTGAAATGTATAAAATTCTGACGGGGTTGGATAGACTGGATGCGGGGAGGGTGTTTCCCCGGTTGGGAAGTCTAGAACAAGGGGTCACCACGGTCTCAGGATATGGATAGGAAATTTAGGACCGAGATGAGGAGAATTTTTTTCTCTCAGAGGGTGGTGAACCTGTGGAATTCTCTACCACAGAAGACTGTGGAAACCAAGTCACTGAATATATTTAAGAGGGAGTTAGATAGATTTCTAGAAACAAAAGGCATCACGGGGTGTGGGGAAAAAGCGGGAATATGGTGTTGAGATAGAGGATCAGCCATGATCATATTGAATGGCGGTGCAGGCCCGAAGGGCCGAATGGCCTACTTCTGCTCTCATTTTCTATGTTTCTCTGATATTGAATTTTAAAAATAGCCTTTAACCAAGCTCAGTCCTTATCCCCTGATTATTTGCCCCTGGTAGTAGTAGAGTGATGGGTGTGGACATGTTTTGCAGCCCTACAGTCGGGCCGGAGGACCTAATTAGAATTGGAGCAGATATTGGGAAGAAAGTCGTTCCTCAGAATATTCAGAACGACCTGCTCGGTGGGACATTGAACCATTGCGGACAATCAGACCTGGCTGGACACTCTCCTGGCACAGGTCCCACATGGCAGACTGGTCACAAAAGTAAAAGCCCATGGGATCCAGGGCAAATTGGCAAGTTGGATCCAAAATTGGCTCAGAGGCAGGAAGCAAAGGGTAATGGTTGACACCCATTTTTTGTGACTGGAAGGATGTTTCCAGTGGCTCAGTGCTGGGTCCCTTGCTTTTGTGGTATATATTTAGACTTGAATGCAGAACGTATGATTAAAAAGTTTGCAAATGATACTAAAATCGGCCGTGTGGCTGATAATAAAGAAGAAAGCTGCAGACTGCAGGAAGATATCAATGGACTGGTCAGGTGGGCAGAACAGTGGCAAATGGAATTCAATCCAGAGAAGTGTGAGGTAATGCATTTGGGGAGGGCTAACAAGGCAAGGGAATACATATTAAACGGTTGGGCACTGAGAAGTGTAGAGGAACAAAGGGACCTTGGAGTGCAGGTCCACAGATCCCTGAAGGTAGCTGGCCAGGTAGATAAGGTGGTTAAGAAGGCATATGGAATACTTGCCTTTGTCAGCCGAGGCATAGAATACAAGAGCAGGGAGGTTATGCTTGAACTGTATAAAACACTAATTAGGCCACAGCTAGAGTACTGCATGCAGTTCTGGTCACCACATTACAGGAAAGATGTGATTGCACTGGAGAGGGTACAGAGGAGATTTACGAGGATGTTGCCTGGACTGGAGAATTTTAGCGATGAGGAAAGATTGGATAGGCTAGGGTTGTTTTCTTTGGAACAGAGGAGGCTGAGGGGAGACCTTATTGAGGTATATAAAATTATGAGGGGCCTAGATAGAGTGGATAGGAAGGACCTATTTCCCTTAGCAGAGGGGTCAACAACCAGGGGGCATAGATTTAAAGTAATTGGTAGGAGGTTTAGAGGGGATTGGGGGGAAATGTCTTCACCCAGAGGGCGGTGGGGGTCTGGAACTCACTGCCTGAAAGGGTGGTAGAGGCAGAAACCCTCACCACATTTAATAAGTACTTGGATGTGCACCTGAAGTGCTGTAACCTACAGCGCTACGGACCGAGAACTGGAAAGTGGGACTAGGCCGGACAGCTCTTTGGTGGTTGGCGAGGACACAATGGGCCGAAATGGCCTCCTTCTGTGCTGTAAATTTCTATGGTAGAGTGGACAAGGGAGAACCAGTGGATGTGGTGTATTTGGACTTTCAAAAGGCTTTTGACAAGGTCCCACACAAGAGATTGGTGTGCAAAATCAAAGCACCTGGTATTGGGGGTAATGTACTGACGTGGATAGAGAACTGGTTGGCAGACAGGAAGCAGAGAGTCGGGATAAACGGGTCCTTTTCAGAATGGCAGGCAGTGACTAGTGGGGTGCCGCAGGGCTCAGTGCTGGGACCCCAGCTATTTACAATATACATTAATGATTTGGATGAGGGAATTGAGTGTAATATCTCCAAGTTTGCAGCTGACACTAAGCTGGGTGGTGGTGTGAGTTGTGAGGAGGATGCTAAAAGGCTGCAGGATGACTTAGACAGGTTAGGTGAGTGAGCAAACACGTGGAGGATGCAGTATAATGTGGATAAATGTGAGGTTATCCACTTTGGGGGCAAAAACACAAAGGCAGAATATTATCTGAATGGTGGCAGATTAGGAAAAGGGGAGGTGCAACGAGACCTGGGTGTCATGGTACATCAGTTATTGAAAGTTGGCATGCAGGTACAGCAGGCGGTGAAGAAGGCAAATGGTATGTTGGCCTTCATAGCTAGCGGATTTGAGTATAGGAGCAGGGAGGTCTTACTGCAGTTGTACAGGGCCTTAGTGAGGCCTCACCTGGAATATTGTGTTCAGTTTTGGTCTCCTAATCTGAGGATGGACTTTCTTGCTATTGAGGGAGTGCAGCGAAGGTTCACCAGACTGATTCCCGAGATGGCAGGACTGACATATGAGGAGAGACTGGATCGACTGGGCCTGTATTCACTGGAGTTTAGAAGGATGAGAGGGGATCTCATAGAAACATATAAAATTCTGACGGGACTGGACAGGTTAGATGCAGGAAGAATGTTCCCGATGTTGGGGAAGTCCAGAACCAGGGGACATAATCTAAGGATAAGGGTTAATCCATTTAGGACTGAGTTGAGGAGAAACTTCTTCACCCAGAGAGTTGTTAACCTGTGGAATTCCCCACCGCAGAGAGTTGTTGATGCCAGTTCATTGGGTATATTCAAGAGGGAGTTAGATATGGCGCTTACGGCTAAAGGGTTCAAGGGGTATGGAGAGAAAGCAGGAAAGGGGTACTGAGGTGAATGATCAGCCATAATCTTATTGAATGGTGGTGCAGGCTCGAAGGGCCGAATGGCCTACTCCTGCACCTAGTTTCTATGTTTCTATGATTCTATGATTCGAGGTAGGAGGCTAGAGGAATGGGATTCAGGGGGCTGAGGGCCCTTTCCTCATTCACTTGTCTTATTGTCGGCACAAATGTGGAGTGAGGGGATAAAACTGAACAGGAAACACCTGCCATTTAATTGCTGAACTGAGACCAGGGAAAGTGTGCAGCAGACTTGTTATTTGAGCATTCGTCCACCAGAGGGGGCCACAACACAAGAACTCACAGGATCAACTTCTTTGCAAGGTGCTGCAATTGAGTTAAGCTCACAAGGACCCTTAGCTGTTGTTCTAAGCAGTTAAACACTGGCTCCCTCATCCAGTAATTAATATTTCTATTCAATATAAGCAGATATAGTTGGATGAGCCACCTTCTTCATAGATCCTTCACTAACACCGGATCCCCGACTGTTTGAGTGTATAACAAGAACGTTAAGCAGCTTATAAAAAGAAAGACGTACATTTATATAGCGCCTTTCACGACCACCGAGCCCTCCCCCCCCCCCCCCCCGCCACCTCCCCACGCGCTGGGTCCACTCTGGATGAGACGTTAAACCGAGGCCCCGTCTGCTCCCTCAGCTGGACGTAAAAGATCCCACGGCACTATTTTGGTCCTGGGGCTAATATTTATCCCTCAATCAAGGTAACAAAAAAACAGATTATCTGGGTCATTATCACATTGCTGTTTGTGGGAGCTTGCTGTGCGCAAATTGGCTGCCGCGTTTCCCAATTACAACAATGACTGCACTTCAAAAAGTGCTTCATTGGCTGTAAAGCGCTTTCAGACGATTGGTGGTTGTGAAAGGCGCTATAGAAATGCAAGTCCTTCTTTCTTTTCTTTATCATGGGACCACTGACTTTTACCCTTTAACTTCCGAATTTAATCTTCACCGTAGCAAAGCTGCTTATTCAAGGGTGAAAAAAATCAAAGGCAACAGGAACCTTGCCGTCTGACTTTAGACCAGCAAGTCCGTTTTTAAATGGACTATTTTGAAATTTCTAAAATATAAGCTAGACTTCGACAGTCTACTCTGTACAGAAAATACATATTAATTTATTTACTTCTGGTCATTATCACATTGCTTGTTTGTGGGAGCTTGCTGTGCGCAAATTTGCTGCTGCGTTTCCCCACATTACAACAGTGACTGCTCTCCAAAATAAATAATTGGCTGTGAGCCACTCTGGGATGCTCCGAGGCCATAAAAGATGCTATACAAATGCAAGCTCTTTCTTTCGTTGCCGATGAGCCTGAGCCATTTGCTCTGATGGTTTCTGATTAATTTTGATCAGCATTAAAAAGAAAAAAAGACATGCATTTATATAGCACCTTTCACAACCTCAGGACATCTCAAAGCACTTTACAGCCAATAAAGTACTTTTGGAGTGTAGTCACTGTTGTAATGTGGGAAACGCGGAAGCCAATTTGCGCACAGCAAGCTCCCACACACAGCAATGTGACGATGACCAGATAATCTGTTTTTAGTGATGTTGATAGAGGGATAAATATTGGCCAGGAACATCAGGGGATAACTCCCCTGCTCTTCTTCGAAATAGTGCCATGGGATCCTTCCACTTGACAGGGCAGATGGGATCTCGATTTAACGTCTCATCCGAAAGACGGCACCTTCAACAGTGCGGCACTTCCTCAGCACTGCAGTGTCAGCCTGGATTTTTGTGCTCAATTTCCGGGAGTGGGACTTGAACCCACAACCTTCTGACTCAGAGGTGAGAGAGAGTGCTGCCCTCTGAGCCACAGCTGACTCAGCAGTCAAGGAAATAGAACTGGATCTCGCTCGGCCTAGCTTTGATTCTATCCCTTCCCTGCGCCCCCACTCTCCCACCCGCCTGCTTCCTCAAACAAAAGGGCGCTGCTTAATGTCCAGGGCGCTCAGCTCTCGCACTGTGCATTGTCCCCAATGCAGCAAAGGGTGCTGTACAGGCTGGAGCACTGGTACGTCAGCGACTATTTATAGAGCGCGTCACTGAAGAGAGACAGAAGAAAGAATAATCAAGTCAGCAAAGGGCAGAGGGGCTAGGCTGGAGCGAGAGGCTTCCAGAGTGGTATTTTTAGGCTTGGTGTGTGTGTTGCAATTACCGGGACTGGCAACAGCATTTGTCAATGTCAGTTCCAGCGGATGTGCGATGCACAGTTCAGCACTGTGGACAGATCCAGTCTTGGTGCAATCTGACACGCAATTCACAGCAAAGCCATTCCCAATGGGTCTTTGTCTGTAACGTTGCTTCGGGTTTATTCAGTCCGCTGAACAAAGATACGTGGATTGCCAGCAGGTGGAGGATAATCCTCGGGCCAGGAGTTTCCCTCGCCCCTTCCTCCCCTCCCCTTGGGTAGATAGATAGAGCAGGTCGATGTTCGGGGAGGTAGATTGATAGGGTAGATGGAGAAAAACTATTTCCTCTGGAGAGAGGAGTCCACAAGAAGGGGGCATCATCTTACAATTAGAGCAAGGTCATTTAGGAGTGATGTTAGGAAGCACTTCTTCACACAAAGCTGTGTCAGCTGTGGCTCAGTGGGCAGCAGTCTCTTGCCTCTGAGTCAGAAGGTTGTGGGTTCAAGTCCCACTCCAGGGACTTGAGCACAAAAATGTAGGCTGACACTCCCAGTGCAGTGCTGAGGGAGTGCTGCACTGTCGGAGGTGCCGTCTTTCGGATGAGACGTTAAACCGAGGCCCCGTCTGTTCTCTCAAGTGGATGTAAAAGATCCCACTATACTATTTCGAAGAAGAGCAGGGGAGTTATCCCTGGTGTCCTGGGGCCAATATTTAACCCTCAGTTGACATAACAAAAAACAGATTATCTGGTCATTATCACATTGCTATGTGTGGGAGCTTGCTGTGCACAAATTGGCTGCCGCGTTTCCCACATTACAACAGTGAGCACACTCAAAAAAAAAACTTCATTGGCTGTAAAGCGCTTTGGGACTTTTGGTGGTCGTGAAAGGCGCTATAGAAATGCAATACTTTCTTTTCTTTTTCAAAGGGCAGTGGAAATCTGGAACTCTTTCCCCCCCCCGCACCCCCCCCCAAAAAAAAAAAGCTGTTGAGGTTGAGGCTGGGGGTCAAATTAAAATGTCAAAACTGAGATGATAGATTTTTGTTGGGTAAGGGTATTAAAGGTTACAGAACCTCGGTGGCTGGATGGAGTTAAGATACAGATCAGCGACTATCTTATTTGTAATGTATGTATCTGCGAGTATGCTCACTGGCTTGTGGAGCAGTTGCACTGTGAGTGGCTTAGCCAGTCACGTGATGTCCATAAGGCTCAATAAAACCCCAGCCAGTTGGGCTCAGGTTCCCCACGATGAGGTATGCAGTTGTGAGCCTGGTGGATGAACTGGTAGTGTGATTGTTAAACCTTTGCTAATAAACCACCTCGTTCTTTACAGCAAATGTGTGGCTGTGAATTCTTAAGCAATGAACCCATGAAGCAAATACACTACAATCACTGAATGGCAGCACAGGCTCGAGGGACGGAATGGCCTCCTTCTGTTCCCCTGTTCCCATGTTTGGTAACATAAGAACATAAGAAATAGGAGCAGGAGTCGGCCATTTGGCCCCTCGAGCCTGCTCCGCCATTCAATAAGATCATGGCTGATCTGATCATGGACTCAGCTCCACTTCCCCGCCCGCTCCCCATAACCCTCGACTCCCTTATTGTTCAAAAATCTGTCTATCTCCACTTTGAATATATTCAATGACCCAGCCTCCACAGCTCTCGGGGGCAGAGAATTCCAAAGATTCACGACCCTCTGAGAGAAGAAATTCCTCCTCATCTCTGTTTTAAATGGGCGATCCCTTATTCTGAGACTATGCCCCCTAGTTCTAGATTCCCCCATGAGGGGGAACATCCTCTCTGCATCTACCCTGTCGAGCCCCTTCAGAATCTTGTATGTCTCAATAAGATCACCTCTCATTCTTCGAAACTCCAATGAGTATAGGCCCAACCTGCTCAACCTTTCTTCGTAAGACAACAATTTCATCTCAGGAATCAACCGAGTGAACCTTCTCTGAAATGCCTCCAATGCAAGTATATCGTTCCTTAAATAAAATGTCTAAGAAGCCCCGGCAAGTGAAGGGCTGTTTCTCTTTGAAATATCTGCACCTACATGACCCCTCACCGCAAAGCACTTCTCCTTAAAGGTTGATTGTTCAATTGTAAGTTGCATTTAAAAAAAAATAGAATTTAAATTTGTCATCGAAATTGATTAAGCCTTGAGCTCGACTCATAAACAGCAGAGTAAATGTTAATGATATTCCACTTGCTCCTAATGAACAGGCCTAAATGCAGATTAGCAGATATGTGCACGTAAATAGCGGTTCCACTGATGAACAGTTTGGGAAACGAGCCTGCATGAGCTAGGCAGCATAATCTGCGTTAATGCAATCAAGGGGATTAACGGGGGATATTTCGATCCAGGATGAGGCATTCTGTCTGTGTCTGCCACGATCGGAGAAGCCAAAAATAAGAACTCCCATAAAGGAAAGAACTTGCATTTATATAGCGCCTTTCACAACCTTAGGATGTCCCAAAGCGCTTTACAGCCAATGAAGTACTTTTGGAATGGTAGCCACTGTTGTAATGCGGCATCCAATTTGCACACAGCAAGCTCCCACAAACAGCGATGTGACAATGACCAGATCATCTGTTTTTCTTCTGTTGATTAAGGGATAAATATTGGGCCCAGGACACCGGGGAGAACTCTACGAAATAGTGCTCTGGGATCTTTTATGTTCACCTGAGAGAGCAGACGGGGCCTCGGTTTGACGTCTCATGTGAAAGAAGGCACCTCCGACAGTGCAGCGCTCCCTCAGCACTGCACTGGGAGCGGCAGCCTGGATTGATGTGCTCAAGTCCCTGGAGTGGGGCCTGTTGTAACGTAGGAGATGCGGCAGCCAATTTGCACACAGCAAGCTCCCACAAACAGAAATAATGACCAGATAATGATTTTTTTAGTGATGTTGAGCGAGGGATGAATGTTGGCCAGAACTCCCCCTCTCTTGTTCAAATCATGCCATGGTGTCCACCTAAGAGAGCAGACGGGGCCTCGGTTTAACGTCTCATCCGAAAGACGGCACCTCCGACAGTGCGACACTCCCTCAGTACTGCGCTGGGAGTGTCAGGCCGAGATCTTGCACCTGGAGTGGGGGCTTGAACCTACACCCATGCTCACCTTAGAGGGGGAGAGAGCTACCCACTGTGCCAGACAGAGCAGGAAGTTTGCAGGTTTGATCCCCGGGGGGGGGGGGGGGGGCAGCTGTGCCGTATTGGCTGTGCTGGGGGCTGGTCACGGTGCCACTGGGCAACGAGCAAACCATGACAGCCAGGATTCCTTGCTATCCCATCACCCCTGCCGGGAAACATGTGTGTGTGTGGATGTTGGACGAGGACAGGATTGGGCTTGGCGGTGATGCCTATCATGGTCAAATAGCCTGCCAACGCTCAGTGCCACGTGAACGCCCGCTGCCTGGGCGAGAGGCCAGCTCTCTGGGACCACACGTACGCCATAGTCAGCATCTCCGCTGATTATAAAATAAGGTCTACCTCTAACCAATTATCGAGCACTGCTTGTAAATTGCTGATGTTTAGTGCAGGAATCCGATTAAAACAGGGTCGTTAGAATGTAAAATTAAGAACCGTGTGTGTTACTATCGAATTGATTATCCTGTCTGGAAACCGGCAACTGTATGATTTTCCATTGGAATTCTGCCACTTAATTGGAACTGCATTACTTCTATACCTGCCCAATTTATTGTGCTGTCAATGCACTTTCTATAATTTGTTTAATTCTACAACTAGTTCCTAACTTGCACAGCGCAACAGTCATAGGCTATTTTAGCAACTGTGCTAAGATTAGCATTTTCGCCCGACGGTTCAGTTAGCCGACTGTAGCCAGGTTTGTGTGCGCTGCCTGGAGCCAAGGACAGGGTTTCTCTCCTTGCTGATTTTACCCACTGCTGCTCTCCTGAAAAGCCCTCGATTTTAAAATTCTCGTGTCCCAATCCCTCCATGGCCCCCGTTCCTCCCTATCTCTGTAATCTCCTCCAGCCCCACAACCCCCCGAGATGTCTGCGCTGCTCCAATTCTGCCCTCCTGAGCAGCCCCCATTTTAATCGCTCCATCATTGGTGGCCGTGCCTTCTGTTGCCTGAGCCCCAAGCTCTGGAATTCCCTCCCTAAAACTCGCCACCTCGCTCTCTCTCCTCCTTGAAGACACTCCTTAAAACCTACCTCTTTGACCAAGCTTTCGGTCACCTGCGCTAATTTCTCCTCATGTGGCTCGGTGTTAAATTTTGTGTGATAACGTTCCTGTGAAGCACCTTGGGATGTTTTACTACGTTAAAGGCACTATATAAATGCAAGTTGTTGTTGATGACTCAAAAAGCGAGTCCGGTTTCCATGGCTTCTCTGCGGCACTTCAACCAATCAGGACAACATGTCGCTCTATTCCATTCCATCAGGGGTCATCATGGTTGAACGTGAGTCTGTTCTGACCTGACAGCATACAGGAACAGGAGGAAGCCATTCAGCCCCTCGAGCCTGTTCCACCATTCAATTAGATCACTGGAGTTTAGAAGAATGAGAGGTGATCTTATTGAAACGTATAAGATTAGGGGGCTTGACAGGGAAGATGCAGAGAGAATGTTTCCCCTCGTGGGGGAATCTAGAACTAGGGGACATAGTTTCAGAATAAGGGGTCGCCCATTTAGAACTGAGATGAGGAGGAATTTCTTCTCTCTGATGGTCGTAAATCTGTGGAATTCTCTGCTCCAGAGAGCTGTGGAGGCGGGGTCATTGAATATATTTAAGGTGGAGATAGACAGATTTCTGAATGATAAGGGTTATGGGGAACGGGCAGGGAAGTGGAGTTCATGCCACGATCAGATCAGCCATGATCTCATTGAATGGCGGAGCAGGCTCGAGGGGCCGAATGGCCGACTCCTGCTCCTAATTCTTATGTTCTTGTGTTGTTATGTTCACTGCTGATCTGTGTCTTAACTCCATTTACCCTCCTTGTTTCCCTAACCCTTAATACCCGGGGCTAACAAAAACCTATCAGTCTCAGTTTCCCCCAGCCTCAACACCAATTTGTGAGAGTTACAGATTTTCACTGCCCTTTGTGTGAAGAAGTAGCTTTCTGTCATCATCCCTGACATTAGATAGATTTTCTTCAGAAAATAACATTTTGGGAGCCGGTATATGAGTATTTTAAGAAATTTCTTCACTCAGAGAGTGGTGAACCTTTGGAATTCTCTACCCCAGAGGGCAGTGGAGGCTCAGTCTTTGAGTATGTTCAAGGCAGAGATCGATAGATTTTTGGATATTAAGGGCATCAAGGAATATGGGGATTGAGGTAGAAGATCAGCCATGATCTTATTGAATGGCGGAGCAGTTTCGAGGGGCTGAATGGCCTGCTCCTGCTCCTAATTCTTATGTCCTTATGACCTGTGGGAAGTGTACTGTGGTTCGGGAGGAACAGGTGACCTTAGACCTCTGGGTCCCAAAGCTCTCCCCCACTGGGAGTTTTCCTCACCTCGTGTCTGGGTCTGTTGTACATTCATCGATAGAGATTGATCACTGTGATTGGTCAACAGCTCCATCATCGTTGTGTCGTATGACTACCAGGAATGTAGAAGACAAATGTAGAGACACCCTCAAAGCATCCCTGATAAAGTGCAACGTCCCCACCGACACCTGGGAGTCCCTGGCCAAAGATCGCCCTAAGTGGAGGAAGTGCATCCGGGAGGGTGCTGAGCACCTAGAGTCTCGTCGCCGAGAGCGTGCAGAAACCAAGCGCAGGCAGCGGAAAGACAAACCAGTCCCACCCACCCTTACCCTCAGTGACTGTCTGTCCCACCTGTGACAGGGACTGTGTCTCTCGTATTGGACTGTTCAGCTACCTAAGGACTCATTTTAAGAGTGGAAGCAAGTCTTCCTCGATTCCGAGGGGCTGCCGATGATGATGATGATGATGATGATGATGATGATGAGAAGACCCATAGATGGACCTTGGTCTTCGTTCATCTAGCAATTGATACGGCATATACATCCCGAGGTCGTGACAGGCGCTATATAAATGCAAGTTCGTCCTTTTGTTTTTGAATGCGACGTCGCAGAAGCCAATCAGCGCCGAGACCCAATTGGGCCCGTGAGCATTAAGTTACCGCCTCCCACTCACCGTCAATGATACGTTTGACCTTCCAGATGCGGAGGGTGATGATCAGGCTGATGGCGTCCCATGGGCTGCTGGGTCCGTTCGCTACAGTCGATGCCACCATCGGAGCCAAGGATAGGACAATCACTGCTCCATCAAACACCTGCAACGCAAAATCCCAGTGCTGATCACTGCAATGTATTTGCTTTGTGGGTTCTTTGCTTAAGAATTCCTAGCAACACACTGCTATTGAGAACTGGTTGGTTCATTAGCAAAAGGCTTAACAATCACACTGCACATTACCATCATGGGCCGCCCCGACCTGTGTGAGAACACCACCGCAGGCCGGGGCTATATATAGAGCTGGAGCGCCGGGCCCTGGAATATCGTGGGTGAAGGTGCGGCGAATGAGGGTACGGGGCCCAGAAGAGGCGAGGGCCTAGGGGCAGCACGGGCCCAGCCCACACTGCGATATGTGTGGGCGCTAGGTCCATGTAGCAGAGCATGTCTCCAGTCGTCCTGGTTAACCCTTGCCACTGGACCAAGACCTAGCTCTGTCAAGCCCGTGTGGTGGCTGGTGTACAACGGCCACCCCGCGTTAAAAAAATCCACGCACAGGCATCTTCCACCCCTGGAGTTCAGGACTGGAACATCGGGTCCTTCATTGAAACATCTGTGAGCTCTTGTGGAAGCAAGTCATCCTCGTTCGAGGGACTGCCTATGATGATGACATTACCAGTTCATCCACCAGGCTCACAACCACCTGCCGCATCGTGGATTCCCCCGAACCCAACTGGCTGGGGTTTTATTGAGTCTTGTGAACATCACGTGACTGGCTCAGCCACTCCCAATGCAACAGCTCTACAACTATGTTAAAGTAACTGTAAATCAACTGCCCCCTTTCGTAAGGACACAAAAATCCACAAGTCAACCAATTAAACATCAAAGGGAACTTTACAAATTGAATTAAATAAAAATGTTGTTCCCTGTTGAAATGATGCCCTCCAGTCCCTCCGGCGCCCACCTCCCGCGGCAGGCTACGTGGACACCGCGTGCTCCATCTCCAGGGACACCCGGTGGCGGACTTTGCGGCGGAAGAGAGCGGCAGGCGGTCTACAAACCTGTGAGCATACGCACAGGGGCATTCATCACAATCACCACATCGTCAAACATATGCAACGCACAATCCCACATCTGCCGTCGGCTAGAAGACAAACGTATCGCAGCAGGAGGGACGCAGTTCTGCTGATCACGTCGCGTCCTCAGATTTCCCCTGAAAAGGTTTGGAGTTCCCAGGATTATTAACTCGCGATCCCTAAACTAAAAACCTTACCTTGACGAGGAGCTGGCTTCTGTTGGACAATGGCACCCAGAAAAGTCTACAGCCATATTTTCTTACAAAACTCGCCCCCAACTTCTCTTGTCTGTTGACATCACTGTGGTCACTGCTTCTTGAAGCTTTCAATTCTTCTTCCTCCCAGGCTCCCGGTGCAGCACTCTACACACGCTCCCCCCGCCCCCCGACCCCCGACCCCCGCCTCCGCACCACGCACCATCACCGGGTTCAAACCAAGCCTCAAGGCATGGGTTCCTGCTCTGATTTTGTCCGAGAACATCTAAACTGTGGCAGTCCTCCCCGATCCTCAGTCTTCGCTCTTCCTCCTACAATTATCAGGCTCTCGAAAGCCAAAATGTCGCCCAATCACGGCATAGCCATCGACCTTAACTTCTCCCCGACCTTTTCAACCGTGAACTTTGGGCCGACAAGTAGGTTTATCAGCAACAACAACAACAACAACTTTTACTTATATAATGCCTCTAACATAGTAAAAGGTCCCAAGGCGCTTCACAGCAGTGTTTTAAGGTAAAACAAATGAATTTGACACCGAGCCACATAAGAAGAAATTACAGCAGATGACCAAAAGCTTGGTCAAAGAGTGTCATGTATGTATGCTTGGGTTTACTAGCCACCAGGTGGCGCTACTGTCGGAGGTCATTGGGCTGTGTGCACATGTGTGCGGCCCAGGTATAAAAGGCCAGCCATCTTGTAATGTGATCACTTTGGGCCCTAATAAAGTAGAGCCAGGTTTGTACCTGTTCGCAGTTTACAGTATTCAGTCTAGTGAGTTATTGCATACACGACAAAGAGGTAGGTTTTAAGGAGTGTCTTAAAGGAGGAAAGAGGTTTAGGGAGGGAGTTCCAGAGCTTGCGGCCAGACAGCTGAAGGCACGGCCACCGATGGTTGAGCGATTATAATCAGGGATGCTCAAGAGAGCAGAATTAGAGGAGCACAGACATCTCGGAGGGTTGTGGGGTTGGAGGAGATTTCAGAGATAGGGAGGGGTGAGTCCAGGGAGGGATTTGAAAACAAGGATGAGAATTTTGAAATCAAGGCGTTGCTTAACCGGGAGCCAATATAGGTCAGCGAACACAGAGTGTGATGGGTGAGCGGGACTTGGTGCGAGTTTGGACACAGGGCAGCCGAGTTTTGGATCACCTCTAGTTTACGTCGGGTAGAATGTGGGAGGTCGGCCAGGAGTGCGTTGGAATAGTCAAGTCTAGAGGTAACAGAGGCACGGATGAGGGCTTCAGCAGCGGATGAGCTGAGACAGGGGCGGAGATGGGCGATGTTACGGAGGTGGAAATAGACGGTCTTGGTTATGTTGCTCGACACTAAGCAGACAACTCTACAACTACTGCACAAAACACCAGCTTTTCCCCTTCAGGGTCTGGCTCAGCCGCTGTGCATTTCCAGCATTTTCTCCTTTTAGGATCCGATTTATGGCCTTTTTGTTTTATTTTTCCCTTTTCCATTATTGAGATAAAGCGGTTGCGTTTAGCTTGCTGTCGGTGAGACGTTTCGGGCAGAAATAAGGACGCATTTGGATAACCAAGGAAATAAAGGAGAGTATCAAAGTAAAAACCAATGTGTATAAGGTGGCCAAGGTTAGTGGGAAACTAGAAGATTGGAAAAATTTTAAACAACAACAAAGAATGACTAAGAAAGCAATAAATAAAGAAAGGAAAGATAGATTACGAAGGTAAACTTGCGCAAAACATAAAAACAGATAGTAAAAGCTTTTACAGATATATAAAACGGAAAAGAGTGACAAAAGTAAATGTTGGTCCCTTAGAAGATGAGAAGGGGGATTTAAAAATGGGAAATGTGGAAATGGCTGAGACCTTAAACAATTCTTTTGCTTCGGTCTTCACAGTGGAAGACACAAAAACCATGCCAAAAATTGCTGGTCACGGGAATGTGGGAAAGGAGGACCTTGAGATGATCACTATCACTAGGGGGTAGTGCTGGACAGGCTAATGGAACTCAAGGTAGACAAGTCCCCTGGTCCTGATGAAATGCATCCCAGGGTATTAAAAGAGATGGCGGAAGTTATACCAGATGCATTCGTTATAATCTACCAAAATTCTCTCTGGACTCTGGGGAGGTACCAGCGGATTGGAAAGCAGCTAATGTAACGCCTCTGTTTAAAAAAGGTGGCAGACAAAAGGCAAGTAACTATAGGCCGGTTAGTTTAACATCTGTAGTGGGGAAAATGTTTGAAGCTATCATTAAGGAAGAAATAGCGGGACATCTAGATAGGAATAGTGCAATCAAGCAGACGCAACATGGATTCATGAAGGGGAAATCATTCTGGAATTCTTTGAAGATATAACGAGCATGGTGGATAGAGGTGTACCGATGGATGTGGTGTATTTAGATTTCCAAAAGGCATTCGATAAGGTGCCACACAAAAGGATACTGCAGAAGATAAAGGTACGCGGAGTCAGAGGAAATGTATTGGCATGGATCGAGAATTGGCTGGCGAACAGAAAGCAGAGAGTCGGGATAAATGGGTCCTTTTCGGGTTGGAAATCAATGGTTAGTGGTGTGCCACAGGGATCGGTGCTGGGACCACAACTGTTTACAATATACATAGATGACCTGGAAGAGGGGACAGAGTGTAGTGTAACAAAATTTGCAGATGACACAAAGATTAATGGGAAAGCGGGTTGTGTAGAGGACATAGAGAGGCTGCAAAGAGATTTAGATAGGTTAAGCGAATGGGCTAAGGTTTGGCAGATGGAATACAATGTCGGAAAGTGTGAGGTCATCCACCTTGGGAAAAAAAACAGTAAAAGGGAATATTATTTGAATGGGGAGAAATTACAACATGCTGCGGTGCAGAGGGACCTGGGGGTCCTTGTGCATGAATCCCAAAAAGTTAGTTGTAGGTGCATCAGGTAATCAGGAAGGCGAATGGAATGTTGGCCTTCATTGCGAGAGGGATGGAGTACAAAAGCAGGGAGGTCCTGCTGCAACTGTATAGGGTATTGGTGAGGCCGCACCTGGAGTACTGCGTGCAGTTTTGGTCACCTTACTTAAGGAAGGATATACTAGCTTTGGAGGGGGTACAGAGACGATTCACTAGGCTGATTCCGGAGATGAGGGGGTTACCTTATGATGATAGATTGAGTAGACTGGGTCTTTACTCGTTGGAGTTCAGAAGGATGAGGGGTGATCTTATAGAAACATTTAAAATAATGAAAGGGATAGACAAGATAGAGGCAGAGAGATTGTTTCCACTGGTCGGGGAGACTAGAACTAGGGGGCACAGCCTCAAAATACGGGGGAGCCAATTTAAAACCAAGTTGAGAAGGAATTTCTTCTCCCAGAGGGTTGTGAATCTGTGGAATTCGCTGCCCAAGGAAGCAGTTGAGGCTAGCTCATTGAATGTATTCAAGTCACAGATAGATAGATTTTTAACCAATAAGGGAATTAAGGGTTACGGAGAGCGGGCGGGTAAGTGGAGCTGAGTCCACAGCCAGATCAGCCATGATCTTGTTGAATGGCGGAGCAGGCTCGAGGGGCTAGATGGCCTACTCCTGTTCCTAATTCTTATGTTCTTATGTTCTTATGTAACGTCATGCGGTGTGTAATTATTCCCGTGCCGCCCTTCAAGCTGGTTTCAACTGGTGAGTCTCACGTAATCACAAGTCGAAACTCCAGACTTATTGTGAATGAGCTGAATGCAATTTACTGCTGCAGTCGGGCTGATTATCATAGCCTGCTTTACATTCAGCGGCTGCTTACTGACGTATTTTGATGACAGACACCACACTGGGTTAGCATGCAGTCCTTTCACACGTTGGGATGGGGCTTGACTCAAACTCAGACCAAGGGAGAGAACATAAGAACATAAGAAATAGGAGCAGAAGTAGGCCATATAGCCCCTCGAGCCTGCTCCGCTATCTAATACGATCATGGCTGATCTGATCATGGACTCAGGTCCACTTCCCTGCCCGCTCCCCGTAAGCCCTTAATCCATTATCGGTTAAGAAAGTATCTATCTCTGTCTTAAATTTATTCAATGTCCCAGCTTCCACAGCTCTCTGAGGCAGCGAATTCCACAGATTTACAACCCTCTGAGAGAAGAAATTCCTCCCCATCTCAGTTTTAAATGTGCGGCCCCTTATTCTAAGATCGCGCTCTCTAGTTCTAGTCTCCCCCATCAGTGGAAACATCCTCTCTGCATCCACCTTGTCAAGCCTCGTCATATTCTTTTCGTTTCGATAAGATCACCTCTCATTCTTCTGAATTCCAATGAGTAGAGGCCCAACCTCCTCAACCTTTCCTCATAAGTCAATCCCCTCATCTCTACCAGTATGTGTGTGTGTGCGTGTGTGTGTGCGGCACTCCCACTTCTTCCCAATCACCATCCCATCCCCCCCGCCCATCTCCATGGAAACACTCGGTGGCCCCACCGGCAGCTCGTGTCCCGACGGAAATCTACCTCGTGCTCCTTTTCCAATGGACTCGGTTCCGTGATTGGGTGGGTTCCTGGTTGTTGCCAAACACTCCCCCTCCCACGGTCGGTGCTGCACTACAACGACAACAACGTATTTATATAGCGCCTTTAACGACGTAACACGGCGCTTCACAGGAGTATTATGAGACAAAAAATTGGACACCGAGCCAAATAAGGAGAAATTAGGGCAGGTGACCAAAAGCTGGGTCGAAGAGGTCGGTTTTAAGGAGCGTCTTGAAGGAGGAAAGAGAGGTAGAGAGGCGGAGAGGTTTAGGGAGGGAGTTCCAGAGCTTGGGGTCCAGGCAACAGAAGGCACGGCCACCAATGGTTGAGCGATTATAATCAGGGATGATCATGAGGGAAGAATTAGAGGAGTGCAGACATCTCGGGAGGTTGTGGGACTGGAGGAGATTACAGAGCTAGGGAGGGGGTGAGGCCATGGAGGGATTTGTAAACAAGGATGAGAATTTTGAAATTGAGGCGTCCGATAGAAGGTCAGTGTCTGTACAAATAACTCTTGGTCCGTGTTATCCCCTGGACTGGTTACAATTGAACCGAGGGGCTCGGAGAGGGATTTTCCTGAGCATTTTTCCCCTTATTTTCTCTGTAACGGTGCGGGAAAGCCCTCTCCTTCACCAGCCAATGTAGGTCAGCGAGCACAGGGGTGATGGGTGAGCGGGACTTGGTGCGAGTTAGGATATGGGCAGCCGAGTTTTGGATCACCTCTAGTTTACATAGGGTAGAATGTAGGAGGCCGGCCAGGAGTCTAGAGGTAACAAAAGCATTGATGAGGGCTTCAGCAGCGGATGAGCTGAGGCAGGGGCGGAGACTGGGGATGTTACAGAGAAAATAAGGGAAAAAATGCTCAGGAAAATCCCTCTCCGAGCCCCTCGGTTCAATCGTAACCAGTCCAGGGGATCACACCGACCAAGAGTTATCTGTACAGACACTGACCATCTATTGGATGCGAAGTCCATCTCAGTCCAGAACCAGTACAACTCTCTCTTGAAGGCAAAAGCTGTTCAACTTTGCCACCACAGGTGTGGAGGAACACTCAGCCAAACTCACACTCATGGAATGTTTTTTTAATCGGGATGAGTATCACGGGATATGGACCAAAAGGGGGATAAATGGGGTTGAGGTACAGGTAAGCCTCATTATCATAAGCAGTCCCTTGGAATCGAGGAAGACTTGCTTCCACTCTTAAAATGAGTCCTTAGGTGGCTGAACAGTCCAATACAAGAACCACAGTCCCTGTCACAGGTGGGACAGACAATCGTTGAGGGAAGGGGAGGGTAGGACTGGTTTAGAAACATAGAAACATAGAAAATAGGTGCAGGAGTAGGCCATTCAGCCCTTCGAGCCTGCACCGCCATTCAATGAGTTCATGGTTTCTCGCCATACCCCTTGATCCCCCAAGTAGTAAGGACTACATCTAACTCCTTTTTGAATATATTTAGTGAATTGGCCTCAACAACTTTCTGTGGTAGAGAATTCCACAGGTTCACCACTCTCTGGGTGAAGAAGTTTCTCCTCATCTCGGTCCTAAATGGCTTACCCCTTATCCTTAGACTGTGACCCCTGGTTCTGGACTTCCCCAACATTGGGAACATTCTTCCTGCATCTAACCTGTCTAAACCCATCAGAATTTTAAACGTTTCTATGAGATCCCCTCTCATTCTTCTGAACTCCAGTGAATACAAGCCCAGTTGATCCAATCTTTCTTGATATGTCAGTCCTGCCATCCCGGGAATCAGTCTGGTGAACCTTCGATGCACTCCCTCAATAGCAAGAATGTCCTTCCTCAAGTTAGGAGACCAAAACTGTACACAATACTCCAGGTGTGGCCTCACCAAGGCCCTGTACAACTGTAGCAACACCTCCCTGCCCCTGTACTGAGAAACTGAGAAAAACTGAGAAAAAACAGAAAAAATCTAAGGAAAACTGAGAAAGAAACAGAGAAAAAAAGCTGAGAAAAAATGAGAAAAACAGAAAAAATGAGAAAAACTGACAAAAACAAATGAGAAAAACTGAGCATAATTGAGAAAAGCAAATGAAAAAAACTGAAAAAAATTGAGAAAAAGAATGAAAAACTGAGAAAAACAACGAAAAAAAACAGAGAAGAATAGCTTAAAAAAACAAAGGAGAAAAACTGAGACAAAGAACGAAAAACTGAGAAAAACTGAAAAAACTGAGAAAAAAACTGAGAAAAAAAACTGAGGAAAAAAATTGAGAAAAGAAACTGAGAGCAACAACTGAGAAAAACTCGCTATGAAGGCCAACATGCCATTTGCTTTCTTAACCGCCTGCTGTACCTGCATGCTAACTTCAATGACTGATGTACCATGACACCCAGGTCTCGTTGCACCTCCCCTTTTCCTAATCTGTCACCATTTTGCCGCACGCTCCTTCCGCTGTCTGCGCTTGGTTTCTGCACGCTCTCGGCGATGAGACTCGAGGTGCTCAGCGCCCTCCCGGATGCACTTCCTCCGCTTAGGGCGGTCTTTGGTCAGGGTCCCAGGTGTCGGTGGGGATGTTGTACTTTTTCAGGGAGGCTTTGAGGGTGTCCCTGTAAAGTTTCCTCTGCCCACCTTTGGCTCGTTGCGTAAGCCTACAATCGACTTGAATGGTGGAACGAGCTGGAGGGGCTGAACGGCCTACCCCTGTTCCTATTCTTTGGCGCCTCTGAGGTCACTTGCGTTGGGATATTGACAGCGTGAAATCGCTGGTGACTCCAGACTTGGCAATGGAGGCAGTCCTGTTGTGCAAAGAGGCTACGAGTGAGGCGGGAAAGCCCTCTCCTTCACCAGCCGTGAGCTTTCTCTCTTCACAGATGACACAACCCAGACTAGTGGACATTGGTGGTCTGGGAAGTGGAGGGACGGAGGGGGGGGTGGGGGAGTAAGAATGTTGGTCAAGAGTAACGTTTGGACTCAATCTAGTCATGAGTTTCAACGCCCTGAACACAATTACAGGCCCTGGTCACTAGGCAGTATCTCCAGACAATGGAACAACTCGCACTGAGGTAAAGGGGTACAGCAGCATAGTGGTTATGTTACTGGACTAGTAATCCACAGGCCTAATGATCCAGGGACATGAGTTCCAATCCCACCACGGCAGCTGGGGAATTTAAATTCAGTTAATTAAATAAATCTGGAATTAAAAAACCAAGTATCAGTAAAAATCCAGCTGGTTCACTAATGTCCTTTAGGGAAGGAAATCTGCCGCCCTTACCCGGTCTGGCCGATATGTGACTCCAGACCCACAGCAATGTGGTTGACTTTTAATTGTCCTCTGGAATGGCCCAGCGAGACGCTCAGTCGTACCAAACCGCTGCGACAAAGTCAGCGCTGTGTGGGGGCACCTTCACCACACGGACTGCAGCGGTTCAAGAAGGCAGCTCACCACCACCTTCTCAAGGGGCAATTAGGGATGGGCAATAAATGCCGGCCTGGCCAGCGACGCCCACATCCTGTGAAGGAATACATTTAAAAAAAAAACACACAGCTCACCTCGACTTTGTTCTCGATGTAGTCCCATATGCCAAGCACCACGATCCTGAAGACAGTCTGAGAGAGAGAGAACACAACAGAGACTTAGCCCTCCATGATGGATGCCAGCGCTGTGCATCTATCAGATTACAGCTATTTTGTTGTAATCTGTAAAACATAATCATTAAATCGTGCCCCCTTGATTTTTTTTTGAGGGCACCAGAAGTTATACAAGTGCCTCCTAGCTAAAAGGGGGTGGGGAGCACTAAAACCAACAACTTAAACAAATTAAACTTTAGACATTAAATCAAATTAAAATTTGGTTGCCGGGGGTGATGATGCGGTCCAGTCCCTCCGGCGCCCACCTCTCGTCGATCAGATTACAAGCTGGAGCGTTCCAATATTGATCAAATCGCAGACACACTTGTATCAAAGTGCGAACATTTCCCCAGTATCGTCAATGCAAGCCTGTCTCCATGCACCCTGCACCATACCACTGATGGAGTGGGAGTCTCCTCTCTCTGATTGCTGGACGAGTCCGGTGACCGTGGCTATCTCAGTCTGGTGCCTCGCTAGTATGGACAATGCACAAAGCTCTCCCTAATTTGGCACAAATTGCCAATTCTCACTTCAGAGAGGAATGATAAGAAAAGAGTGCTGTGCTGGTGCAGTTAGGGAATGCTGTCCTGAGGGGCGGGATTGAGATACATTATTGGGGCAGGGTAGAGGGAGCGTCACTTGGCATCAGCCCTGACCCAGGACTGCTCGCCTCTGTCACTTGTTGCCCGACACGGAGATGCGTTCCACTCTCAGCAACCAACGCTCCTTCATCATCATCATAGGCGGTCCCTCGAAGCGAGGATGACTTGCTTCCACGCCAAAAAAGGATGTGTTCACATGAAGGACCCGAACGACATCCTCAAGGGTGGAAGGTGCCTGTGCGTGGATTTGTTTAGCGTGGGGTGGCCGTTGCACACCAGCCACCACACGGGCTTGGTCCAGTGGCAAGGGTTACCCAAGACGACTGGAGACCAGCTCCACTGCACGGACCTAGTGCACACACAAATCGCAGTGTGGGCTGGCCCCGTGCTGCCCCTGGGCCCCTGGCCCCGAACTCATGCCTCTCCTGGGCCTCGATCACATCCCTCCACAGTCATTCGCCGCTTCTTCGCCCCAACCTCGCCGCTCCTACTGCATCTGTCCACGCTCCAATCACCGACCTGGACCTTGATGACATCACTCTCCTCACCATGGTGATGCACACAGAAAACGGCCAATGAACGGAAGGCATTAAGGTGAATGAAGTAGGCCTTGGCCACGAGTCTGAGTGCAGTGTCCTTGAACGAAAGGGAAGAGCTCCGAAGTGAATGGAATTCAAGATAAGCCATGCTGCTCATTCAGCAAGAAGCTTTCAATTAATTCCCAGTTTCTTTCTGTCACTTTGAATCCTGAATTATCGGCAAATCACCATTGCCAAAATGCGGGTGAGATATATGCATTTATTCTGGGCAAGCATCAGAGACACAGTCGAGCCAACCCACCCAGCAGATGCCACAAGTCATTTAGAATTAGGAAGTATCTCTGGGGCGGGATAACCAAAGTTCTTAGGGGGGGGCATGAATCTAGCTGGTCTGACGGTTGAGATTAGGGCGGGGGGAGAAATTGGGAGCATTTGCCTCCCGTGATCGCGAACTGACTGGGCTGTTTCCCCAACTTCTGCCCAGCGCATGGCTGCTAAAGATCTGCTTTTACTCATGTAAAAGTTTTAGAAAACATAAAAATCTATTATTTTCATTCACTTAAAACACATGTACTAATAAAGTGGCCTCTACCCACGGGTACCCAGACAGTCCCAGGATCGCGAGTCTCTGTGGATCCCGAGGCACAAGGTAAGTGCGTCGATTTTTTGCTGGTCTGAAGCCTGTGATCGCAAATTCAGCCCCACGTTAATCGATCGCAACAAGAATCACTTCTTAACAAGCGACCAGTAACTCTAGGGCTGGTCGCTGTGATGTATGCACCTGTGAGGATGCTCGCAACTAAATTTTAATTTGGACCACTTGTCTAAAGGTTAATTTGTCTATGTTTGTCAGTTTTAGTGCCCCCCCCCACCTCGCCTTTTAGCCAGGGGCCACTTGTATCATTTATGTTTTGGTGCCCTCAGGAAAAAAAAAACCAAAAACACAAGGGGGCACCTGAAAAGGTTTTGGAGTGTGACCCCCCTTTAATCAGGGGGGCACTTGATTAAAGTATACAACAAAATAGTTGTGGAGCTGTTGCATTGTGAGTAGCTTAGCCAGTCACATGATGTTCACAAGACTCAATAAAACCCCAGCCAGTTGGGTTCGGGGGATCCACGATCCATGATGAGGCAGGTGGTTGTGAGCCTGGGGGATGAGCTGCTAATGTGTAGTGTGATTGTTAAACCTTTGTTAATAAACCAACTCGTTCTTAATAGCAATGTGTTGCTATGAATTCTTAAGCCAGTCCATAGGTAGCGGGCAGAGAAGTGGAGTTGAGGCCACGATTAGATCAACCATGATCTTATTAGAACATAAGAACATAAGAAATAGGAGCAGGAATAGGCCATACGGCCCCTCGAGCCTGCTCCGCCATTCAATAAGATCATGGCTGATCCGATCATGGTCTCAGGTCCACTTCCCTGCCCGCTCCCCATAACTCTTTATCCCCTTATCGTTTAAGAAACCGTCTATTTCTGCCTTAAATTTATTCAATGTCCCAGCTTCCACAGCTCTCTGAGGCAGCGAATTCCACAGATTAACAACCCTCTGAGAGAAGAAATTCCTCCTCATCTCTGTTTTAAATGGGCGGCCCCTTATTCTAAGATCATGCCCCCTAGTTCTAGTCTCCGCCTATCAGTGGAAACATCCTCTCTGCATCCACCGTGTCAAGCCCCCTCATAATTTCATACGTTCCGATAAGATCACCTCTCATTCTTCTGAATTCCAATGAGTGGAGGTCCAACCTACTCAACCTTTCCTCATAAGTCAACCCCCTCATCCCCGGGATCAACCTAGTGAACCTTCTCTGAACTGCCTCCAAAGCAAGTATATCCTTTCGTAAGTATGGAAATATGGAAACCAATATATCCTTTCTTAATTATTGAATGGCGGTGCAGGCTCCAGGGGCCAAATGGCTGACTCCTGCTCTTATGAACCCATGAAGCAAATACATTATAGCCGTGAACACTTACCTCGGTGAGGAAGACGGAGAGGATGACGAGGCTTATCCAGTGAATGATCCTGGCAAACTGGAACGCACTGGTAACTACAACAAGAGAGAGAGAAAAAAGATGGAAACTATCAGGAAAAGCTGAGCAGGCTTTTGTTCTCTCGAGACGAGAAGGCTGAGGGGGGTGACCTCATACTGTACTCACACTGAAGTAGCTTGGTATCGATGAGGAGCTCCAGAGTTAGCAGGAGGACCACCAGGACCACGGATGCCACCAGAAAGCAGTTGAGGCCAGCGCTAAGGAGGACCACTTGCCAGACCGCCGCACGCCTCCCGCAACAGGGCTTCAGCCAGTTTGAGCTAGGGCGGCAACACAGAGAGAGGCGGAGAGTTACTGGGGGCAGCCATGGTGACACTTGGCCAGGGCCCTGGGACTCAATCGCGGCGCAACAAACGCATATATTACAGCTGCTTCTTCGGCAGCACCTCCCAAACCCATGACCTCTACCACCTAGAATGTCAAGGGCAGCAGGTGCATGGGAACACCACCACCTCCACGTTTCCCTCCAAGTCACACACCATCCCAACTTGGAAATATATCGGCCGTTCCTTTACCGTCGCTGGGTAAAACTCCTGGAACTCCCTCCCTAACAGCACTGTGGGAGCACCTTCACCACATGGACTGCAGCGGTTCAAGAAGGCGGCTCACCACCACCTTCTCAAGGGGCAAATAGCGATGGGCAATAAATGCCAGCCTTGCCAGCGACGCCCACATCCCGGAACGAATAACTAAAGAATTTAGTAGGCGAGGGTTACCGAATCAAGGCGGTAAATGGAGTTGAGATACAGATCAACAATGAAAAGAGAAAAAAGGAAGATGTCATGTATCTTACATTATTATATATAACTGTATCCTAACATGCTATACATGACTGTAATAAGATATGACCTGTAACCACCAGCATACCTTACCACCAGGGGTGCACTTGCAAGAGACAGGTATATAAGGACAGGTCTCAGGCAAGTGCAGCATTCCAGAGCTGTGAAATAAAGGTGCAGGTCCAGAGTATCCTTGACTTCACTACATGCCTCGTGTGAATTTGTACTGAGGGGACAGGACTTTACAGTGGCGACGAGTTACGGATTACAGAATCCACAGAATGGCGATCAACGGATCAGATGAAAAGTACAATGCGGGAGACAATTGGGAGGACTTTATAGAAAGTCTCCAGCAAAGCTTTGTAACCAAAGACTGGTTAGGCGACGATAAGGCAGACAAGAGAAGAGCCCATCTCTTGACCAGCTGTGGCTCAAAAACATACGCTTTAATGAAGGATCTGTTGGCACCCGAGAAACCAGCAAGCAAGTCGTTTGAAGAATTGAGCACACTACCAGCCAGCGAGCAGCCTACACATGGCCAAACACAGGTTCTACAACTACAGATGCTGTGTGGGCCAGAGCACACCCGACTTCGTGGCGGAACTTCGGCGGTTGGCTAGTTTATGTGAGTTCTCCGATGAACTGAGGAGAGAAATGCTGAGAGACTTTTTCATTGAAGGAATAGGCCACGCAGGCATATTCCGAAAGCTCATAGAGACCAAGAACCTGACCTTAGAGGCAGCAGCACTGGTTGCACAGACATTCTTGGTAGGGGAAGAAGAAATGAGGTTGATTTACAATGCAGGTACGACAACTAACGAAATATCGGAACAAGAAGTTCACAGCACTAAACAAGCTGCTACCCCTACACACAGACAAAACCGGGAGAACAGGCTCTCGACAGCAGGCAGAAGCCATCAAGGGCCACAGGAATGGCCGTTCACACCTCATCAGCCTACAATGCGAGCAATCAACTACAAACTGAGAGAAGCTCAAGAGAGATCAGCCAGACGCAGCTCATTCTTTGGGAACACTTTGAACAATGGAACAGGTCTGTGCTGGAGGTGTGGGGGTGGGCACTTATCAAGGGGATGTCGATTTCAGCAGGCTGTTTGCAGAAATTGTGAATATACAGGGCATCTGGCCCGCATGTGCAAAAAAAGGGCAGCTCGGCTGGTATACGAATCGGATGGGTCGGAAAGCGGACCACAAGATGGTGGGGACAGTACCCGGGACACCGATGTACAGCGGGTCAACACGATCAATGGCCACGGTTCCTACAACAGGACGCCTCCTATAATGATGAGGGTCCTACTCAACGGGATATCTGTCAACATGGAGCTGGATACGGGAGCGAGTCAATCTCTCATGGGCGTTCAACAATTTGAACAACTGTGGCCGCATAAAAGAGACAGACCAAAACTCACAAGGGTCGACACCAAACTAAGGACCTATACCAAAGAAATCGTACCAGTCCTCGGCAACGCCATGCTCCCTGTCACACACAAAGGGACAGTGAACCGACTTCCCCTGTGGATTGTCCCCGGAGACCCCCCAGCACTGCTGGGGAGAAGCTGGCTGGCAAAACTAAACTGGAAATGGGATGATGTCCATGCCATGTCATTAGAGGAACGGACCTCCTGCTCAACAGTTATAAAGCGATTTGAACATCTCTTTCAGCCAGGTGTGGGCACTTTCAAAGGGGCCAAAGTCAAAATCTACATCACACAGGATGCTAGACCGGTCCATCACAAGGCCAGAGCTGTAGCCTATGTGATGAGGGAAAAGATTGAACACGAACTAGACAGGCTTCTGCGGGAAGGCATTATATCACCTGTGGAATTTAGCGACTGGGCAAGTCCCATCGTCCCAGTCATGAAGCCTGATGGATCCGTACGAATCTGTGGGGACTACAAATCTACCATAAACAGAGTCTTTCTACAGGACCAGTACCCGCTGCCCAGAGCGGAGGACTTATTTGTCACATTGGCTGGAGGTAAACTTTTCTCAAAATTAGACCTCACATCTGCGTATATGACGCAAGAATTGACCGAGGAATCCAAGCTACTCACCACCATCAACACACAAAGCGAGGCCTTTTCATGTGCAACCGATGCCCATTCAGCATCAGGTCGGCAGCTGCCATATTCCAGCGCAACATGGAGAGTCTGCTTAAGTCCATCCCGGGAACGGTTGTATTTCAAGATGACATACTTATCACGGGCAGGGACACTGACTTCCATCTCCGTAATTTGGAGGAAGTACTAAAGCGGTTGGATCAGGTAGGCCTACGAATCAAGAAATACAAGTGCCTGTTTCTCGCACCCGAGGTTGAATTTTTGGGCAGAAGGATTGCCGCTGATGGAATCCGCCCAACAGAGTCCAAAACAGAAGCAATTCGCCTGGCACCCAGGCCCCGGAATGTCTCAGAACTGCGCGCCTTTCTCGGGCTATTCAATTACTTTGGGAACTTTATGCAGAACTTAAGCACGCTGCTGGAGCCTCTCCACGTGCTACTCAGGAAGGGGTGTGATTGGTTTTGGGGGGACGTCCAGGAACGCGCCTTCAATAAGGCACGCAACCTTCTGTGTTCCAACAGTGTTTTGACTTTCTTTGACCCAGGTAAAAAGCTAGTTCTCACATGCGATGCGTCAGCGTATGGGGTCGGGTGCGTTTTGCAACATGTCAATAGTGCAGGCAAATTACAACCCATAGCTTATGCCTCCAGGTCACTTTCGCGGGCGGAGCGCGGGTACGGAATGGTAGGGAAGGAGGCGCTCGCGTGCGAGTATGGTGTCAAAAAGATGCACCAATACCTTTTTGGGGCCAAGTTCGCATTAGAAACGGACCACAAGCCCCTCACGTCCCTCCTATCCGAGAGCAAGGCAATAAACGGCAACGCCTCGGCGAGAATTCAACGGTGGGCACTCATGCTGGCGTCCTACGACTATACCATAAGGCACAGACCAGGCACAGACAACTGTGCCGACGCACTCAGCAGGCTACCCCTGGCGACCACAGAAGGGTCTGACGAACAGGACTGTGAGATAGTCATGGCAATCAATGCCTTTGAGTCCACAGGTTCGCCCATGACGGCTCGCCAAATCAGAGCCTGGACGGCCAGCGACCCCACATTATCCTTAGTAAAAAGATGTGTTCTAACCGGTGACTGGGCAGAGGCTCGCGATGCCTGCCCCGAGGAATTAAAACTCTTTCATAGGCGCATGCATGAGCTATCACTACAAGCAGACTGCCTGATGTGGGGCAGCCGAGTAGTCATGCCTCTGCGAGGCAGAGAGGCATTTGTCCGGGAGCTCCACCGCGAGCACCTGGGGATCGTTCTCATGAAGGCCATAGCCAGATCCCATGTCTGGTGGCCTAGTATTGACACGGACTTGGAGCTCTGCGTCCGAAGGTGCACCATTTGTGCCCAACTCAGCAATGCCCCCAGGAAAGCTCCACTGCGCCCCTGGCCCTGGCCTACCAAATCGTGGTCGCGGGTGCACGTAGACTATGCGGGCCCATTCATGGGCAAAATGTTCCTCGTAGTTGTAGATGCATTTTCAAAGTGGATCGAATGCACCATTTTAAATTCGAGCACAACCTCCACCACTGTGGAGAACCTCGCAACCATGTTTGCAACGCACGGAATCCCTGACATATTGGTCAGTGACAATGGTCCGTGCTTCACCAGCGCAGAATTCCAAGACTTTATAATCGACCACGGCATAAATCACGTCAAGACGGCACCATTCAAGCCGGCCTTCAACGGCCAGGTGGAGAGAGCAGTGCAAATCATTAAACAAGGCATGCTTAAAATCCAAGGTCCCACGCTGCAGGGTCACCTGTCGCGACTGCTGCTGGCATACAGATCTTGTCCACACTCACTGACTGGGATCCCCCCGCGCAACTGTTGATGAAAAGGACTTTAAAAACAAGGCTCTCATTAATCCTCCCAGACATGCACGAAATCGTTGAGGCAAAGCGCCGTAAGCTGACTGAGTACCATGACAGAAATTCGAAGGGGAGATGGAATGAGATAGGGGACAAAGTTTTTGTACTAAACTATGGCAGGGGTCCCAAATGGCTTGCAGGGACAGTAACGGGCAAGGAAGGAAACAGGCTACTGGTGGTACAAATGGACAATGGCAAAACCTGCCTGAGGCATGTAGACCAAGTCAAAAGCAGATTTATCAACAACACTGTGGAACCAGAGGCAGACTACAATGTGGAACTCGCACCACACCTGGTGGACAGACAGAGGGAACAACCTGAGGAAAGGGCAATCCCAACAGACAGCCCAGGCAAGTCAACAACAATCACATCAATCGAAATAGACAGCCCAGGCGAGATACCAGCAACCACACCCATAGAAAAACAGACACCAAGGCAAACAACTGAACCACAACTCAGACGCTCCACGCGAGAGCGTAGACCACCTGAGAGACTGAACCTATAAAGACAATAAGACCTTGGGGGAGGGTGATGTCATGTATCTTACATTATTATATATAACTGTATCCAAACATGCTATACATGACTGTAATAAGATATGACCTGTAACCACCAGCAAACCTTACCACCAGGGATGCACTTGCAAGAGACAGGTATATAAGGACAGGTCTCAGGCAAGTGCAGCATTCCAGAGCTGTGAAATAAAGGTGCAGGTCCAGAGTGACCTTGAATTCATTACATGCCTTGTGTGAATCTGTACTGAGGGGACAGGACTTTACAGAAGACTTGCATTTATATAGCACCTTTCACAACCCCA
Source organism: Pristiophorus japonicus (assembly GCF_044704955.1). Classification (NCBI taxonomy): domain Eukaryota; kingdom Metazoa; phylum Chordata; class Chondrichthyes; family Pristiophoridae; genus Pristiophorus; species Pristiophorus japonicus. Next base: position 69,407,492 of record NC_091997.1, read on the forward strand.
AGATGTCCCAAAGCCTCCCTTTACAATGAAGTACTTCTTGTCACTGTGGACTTGAGTCCACAACTTTCTGAGTCAGAGGCGAGAGTGTTGCCCACTGAGCCATGACACATTGGACCTTCAAAAAGCAGTGAGGAGCGGTGAAGGATAATTTGGGAGTTGGGCCTTTAAGTTATGAAGAGAACTGAACTTGGTTTTCCTGGAGAAAAACAGAATGGGTTTCCACTGAATTGTGATCCAAGCCTTTAGCTAGCTGAGAGGCACCGTTGATGTAGATGCAAGGTATCTCGCCTACACTGTGAAATGGAAGACTTAGGTTTAAAATTAGCACACCTCAAGTGACAGAGATTGGTGCTGAATGTATGGACCTGACTCTCAGCCAAAAGGGTTTAGACTGAGACAGTTTAACTCCTCAAAAAGAGCAGATAATTATCTGGTAGGGGGAATAGGATGGGTACAGATAGTCAAATACTCTCTGGAACACAATGGTTCCTGTGCTGGTTGGAGAGGGATGTTAGCAGGACAGGACTGAGCAATGTGGAGGGGTAGATGGATTAACAGAAGGGCTCCCTCAATGGGTTAATGATCCGTACAAGAAGGCCCCGGTTCAACAACAACAACAACTGGCATTTGTATGGTGCCTTTACTTAGTAAAATGTCCCAAGGTGCTTCACAGGAGCGATATCAACCAAAATTTGACACCGAGCCACATAAGACGATATTAGGGCTTGGTCAAAGAGGTAGATTTTAAAGGTGGAAAGAGAGGTAGAGAGGTTTAGGGAGGGAATTCCAGAGCTTGGGGCCTAGTTAGCTGAAGGCACGGCCGCCAATGGTGGAGCGATGGAAATCTGCAAGAGGCCCAAATTGGAAGAGTGCAGATATCTCAGAGGGTTGTGGGGCTGGAGGAGATTACAGAGATAAGGAGGGATGAGGGCCACGGAGGGAGTTGAAAAAGATGAGAATTTTAAAATCGAGGCGTTGCTGGACCGGGAGCCAATGTAGGTCGGCGAGCACAGGGGGTGATGGGTGAGCGGGACTCGGTGCGAGTTAGGACACGGGGCAGTCGAGGTTTGGAAGAGCTCAAGTTTACATAGGGTAGAACGTAGGAGGTTTGCCAGGAGTGCATTGGAATAGTCAAGTCTAGAGGTAACAAAGGCATGGATGATGGCTTCAGCAGCAGATCTTATGGAAACGTATAAGAACGAGAGGTGATCTTATTGAAACATATAAGATTATGAGGGGGGTTTGACAAGGTGGATGCAGAGAGAATGTTTCCACTGATGGGGGAGACTAGAACTAGAGAGCATGATCTTGGAATAAGGGGCCGCCCATTTAAAACTGAGATGAGGAATTTCTTCTCTCAGAGGGTTGTGGATCTGTGGAATTTGCTGCCTCAGAGAGCTGTGGAAGCCGGGACATTGAATAAATTGAATAGACAGTTTCTTAACCGATAAGGGAATAAGGGATTATGGCGATCGGGCAGGGAAGTGGGCCTGAGTCCATGATCGGATCAGCCATGATCAGATTAAATGGCGGAGCAGGCTCAAGGGGCTGTATGGCCTACTCCTGTTCCTATCTCTTATGAGCTGAGGCAAGGGCGGAGACTGGCGATGTTACAGAGGTGGAAATAGGCGGTTTTAGTTATTCAGTGTCTGGCCTGTGCTGTGTTGTCTGACATGAGCCCCGAGCTGGAAGTACAGACGCTGCAGTTGGCCTTGAGGCTCCTGGGTGAGAGAGGGGCTAATCGAGCAGCTCATCGCAACCCAGCGGCCCCGCTCGGTGAGATTGGGATCAGGCTTGGCTGGGACACCTCCATTCTTGAATGGTAATCCCGGGCCCATTCCAGCCTGGGCTCACACTTGAAGAATGGCCACCTCGGTGAGACAATGCAACATAAGAAAGAGGAGTGGAATTCTCTGCCCCAGAGAGCTGTGGAGGCTGGGTCATTGAATAGATTTAAGGTGGAGATAGACAGATTTTTGAGCGATGAGGGAGTGAAGGGTTATGGGGAGCGAGCACATCTCTGGGTGTTGACTCAGCCCCTCGAGCTGCTCCGCCATTCAGTAAGATCATGGCTGATCATCGACCTCAACTCTACTTTCAAGGAGGGCAACCTTCAAGACAAGAATAGAGGGAAGAAAACCAGAAGATAAAGAAGGTTAAAGGAAAGTAGCAGGTGGTTCAGCGAATGAATGGTCCGTGTCTCTATTTAGATTTGATACTGCCAATTACCATTCCGTTAATTATCAACCCAAAAGGAAGATATTTGAAAGGCGTGACAGATCGGATTTTCTGCGCTTTAGTTGGCTAATGGCTCTTCCAAACACAAGCTGCAATTAGCACAGAGTGTAACGCATCCGTGATTACAACTCTGTCGCGTTGGAGTGCGTGCTCCAGTCACAACCCCCTCACACCGCAGGCCAACCCTAGAGCAAGGGTGGGAAGAGCGACAGAGACCTGTTGTGGGTTCAAGTCCCACTCCAGAGACTTGAGCGCAGAAATCTAGGCTGACACTCCCAGTGCAATACTGAGGGAGTGCCGCACTGTCGGAGGTGCCATCTTTCGGATGAGACGTTAAACCGAGGCCCCCGTCTGCTCTCTCAGGTGAATGTAAAAGATCCCACGGCACTATTTCGAAGAAGAGCAGGGGAGTTATCCCCAGTGTCCTGGGGCCAATATTTATCCCTCAACCAACATCACCAAAACAGATGATCTGGTCATTGTGACATTGCTGTTTGTGGGTGCTTGCTGTGTGCAAATTAGCTGCCGCGTTTCCTACAGTGACTGCACTTCAAAATGTATTTCATTGGCTGAAAAGCGCTTTGGGACATCTGGTGCTCATGAAAGGCGCTATAGAAATGCAAGTCTTTCTTTTTCAATACTAAAGATGCCCAGGGCTAATAATTCTGAAGTCTGGGAACCGATAGAGAAATGCCAATCAAGGCCTTACAAGCAAAACACCCATCAAAATCACCCCTCCTCCCCCCACCCCACACACCTCAAGATATTAAATCAAATACTGAAAGACATCATGGGACCGATAGCTGGAGTGCCTGAACTCCCTGCTGCTGGGAGCCTCTCCTGCTGTAGACGGGAGTGTGTGACCTGACAGATAACAAGATGCCTCTTAGGCCTCTCCTGGGTACTCCTTCGAGATAAGTTACACTGCACGCTAATTAAATAAGCAGGAATTGCTGCCTCCTGCCCTGGTCCCCGGAGAGGGAATAAACAGGCAGGGAGCTTTGTATTCTGTGTGTGTGTGTGTTGTGTTGTGTGTGTGTGCGCTCAGCGTTCGCAAGACTCGCTGACCTGAAGGTCCCTTCCCCCCCCCCCCAGCCCGCGTGTCTTTTAACACAATCCATTCCCTTCAGTCGTCTCCCCTTTTTTCAGCATGGCTTCTTTTATTATGAGTAAAGATAACCATCTTCCCTCTGCTCTTCTGTGAAAGTCATTTTTGTTCAGTGTCTCAACAGTGAAGCATAGGGATCTGTTTTGTGACGCTGGCCTCTCATTGTTCAGGAGGAAGCCGAACTCAGGCTGTATGACAGCCTTGTAGGCCCCACCCACAGGTCACCATCACCTCCCTTACACTAAACTGCAAGGGAAAGTAAATTACTGCTCTAAACTTCATAAATATTCAGAGCCCCGACAATATTTCCCCAGGTAATCTCACAGCCGTGAGTAAAAGCTTTGTATAGAGACACACAGACAGAATAAGTAACTAACGCTGCATTATATAGACTGGCTGTGCTGTATACAGGAGAGCATGTTGAGTGAAGCTTGCACTAATGGACAGAGGGAGCATTGCTGGTCGAATTTTACGTTCTTTATGCATCTTTGGATGTAATGTACCGACTGCATTAGACAACAATAGCAACAATTTGTGCTGGAACACTCCCCACTTGCCTGGATGAGTGCAGCTCCAACAACACTCAAGAAGCTCGACACCATCCAGGACTAAGCTGCCCGCTTGATCGGCCCCCCCATCCACCACCTTCAACATTCACTCCCTCCACCACCGGCGCACCGTGGCTGCAGTGTGCACCATCTACAAGATGCAATGCAGCAACTCGCCAAGGCTTTTTCGGCAGCACCTCCCAAACCCGCAACCTCTACCGCCTCATCATCATCATAGGCGGTCCCTCGAATGAGGATGACTTGCTTCCACATGAGTTCACAGATATTTCAATGAAGGACCCGATATTCCAGGCCCGAACTCCAATTGAAGGGGTGGAAAATGCCTGTGTGTGGATTTTTTTTAACGTGTGGTGACCGTTGCACATCAGCCACCACACGGGCTTGACAGAGCTAGGCCTTTATCCAGTGACAAGGGGTAACCTGGATGACTGGAGACCTGCTCTGCTGCATGGATCTAGTGCGCACACATATCGCAGTGTGGGCTGGGCCCGTGCTGCCCCTGGGCCCTCGGCTCTTCTGGGCCCCGTACCCTCATTCGCCGCACCTCCGCCACGATCTCTCACCGCTCTGCCACCTTGAAGGACAAGGGCAGCAGGCGCATGGGAACACCATCACCTCCAAGTTCCCCTCCAAGTCACATACCATCCTGACTTGGAAATATATCGGCCGTCCCTTCATCATTGCTGGGTCAAACTCCTGGAACTCCCTCCCTAACAGCACTGTGGGAGCACCTTCAACACACGGACTGCAGCGGTTCAAGAAGGAGCCTTCTCAAGGGGCAATTAGGGATGGGCAATAAATGCTGGTCTTGCTGGCGATGCCCACGCTCCATGAACGAATATTAAAAAAATATATAGTGCCTTTAACATAGTAAAACGTCCCAAGGTGCTTCACAAGAGTGTTATCAAACAAATTTTGACACTGAGCCAAATAAGGAGATATTAGGACAGGTGACCCAAAAGCTTGGTCAAAGAGGTAGGTTTTACGGAGCATATTAAAGGAGAGAGGCGGAGAAGTTTAGGCACTATATAAATACAAGTTGTTGTTGTTGTTGTTGTTGTAGTGCTGCTTGCAGGCTCCTGCTGTGTTCCAAAATGGCTGCCACGTTGGCCAACATTACAACAGTGACTACACGTCAAGATCAGCCCCTGATTGGCTGTGAGGAACTTTGGGACGTCCTGAAGAGATGACAGGCGCTATGTAAATGCAATGCCTTTCTTTTTACCTGAACATTGGAGGCATTTCCCCGAAAGGTTCTGCTTGCTGGAACGGTTTGACCTGGTTTGGAAAAGGAAGGAGCCGCACTCAATTCTTGCGCTCCCATCCAAGGTTAAGTACCATCAATTGATTTGATTTCATTAATTTTTTGCTGCAGCATAGCTTCTAATTAATTAACTTCCCCGCAATTCCGTGTAGCCAGCAGAAGGCAGAGAAACTTTGTCGGGTTTTGTTGTCGACAGGAACATTGATCACAAATGTACACGGCTTCTTGTTAAATATTAATCACAGATGTAATTGCTCAACAACAATTTAAATTGCAATTAATCAAATCGCAATTAGTCGGAGAATAATGGCTGGCTTAGCACCTGTTGTAGGGTGAATAAAAATTATCCTCTTTAATTCTAATCTTAATTATCAGCGGCCAGAGTTGTGTGTTGGACTCGTTTCGATCGCCTAAGAGGGGCCATAAGAACATAAGAATTAGGAGCAGGAGTCGGCCATTCGGCCCCTCGAGCCTGCTCCGCCATTCAATAAGATCATGGCTGATCTTCGACCTCAACTCCACTTTCCTGCACTAACCCTATATCCCTCGATTCTCTCAGTGTCTATTGATCTCGGCCTTGAATATACTCAACAACTGAGCCTCCACAGCACCTCTGGGGCAGAGAATTCCAAAGATTCACCACCCTCTGAGTGAAGACATTTCTGCTGATCCCAGTCCTAAATGGCCGACCCCTTATCCTGAGACTGTGTGACCCCTGGTTCTGGACTCTCCACAGAGGAATTTCCCCGATTTTTCCCTCTCCAATTTGGCCCTGGATTTTTAATCTGGTTTTCCGTCTCTCCCAGGAGATCACATGGTTCCGGATGGGGTGCAAAGCGTATCTATTGTGATACACAAAGTATCCCAGTTGTGTGGCGGACAGGCTGGATGGGCCAAAGGGTATTTTTCTGTCCGTCATTGTCCCTATGCAAATCATTGAGACTGAGGTTAAATGTAACCTTCCTGCAGCCTACCAGTCTGACATCTGCTAAATCTTCACAAACCAGGGCGCAGACTGGGGACCTTCCTGCTCTGCTGGTACATGCACCCAGGTTTTTCCCCAACTATTTTGCGAAAATGTCTTTGAACAGAAGAGATCGGCAGTGGTAAAGTATGGCAGTGTGTTCACTCGTACTCACTGAGAGTGAAAACAACTTGCACTTCGATAGCGCCTTTCACGACCACCGGACGTCCCAAATGAAGTACTGCTTTGAAGTGTAGTCACTGTTGTAACGTGGGAAACACGGCAGCCAATTCACACACAGCAAGCTCCCACAAACAGCAATGTGATAATGACCAGGTAATTTATTTTTTGTTATGTTGGTTTAAGGATAAATATTGGCCCCAGGACACTGGAGATAACTCCCCTGCTCTTCTTCAAAATAGTGGCCATGGGATCTTTTACGTCACCTGAGAGAGCAGACAGGGCCTTAGTTTAACATCTCATCCGAAAGATGGCATCTCCAACAATGCAGCACTCCCTTCAGTACTGCACTGGAGTGTCAGCCTGGATTTATTGTGCTCAAGTCCCTGGAGTGGGACTGTGAACCCCACAACCTTCTGACTCACAGGCGAGAGTGCTGCCCACTGAGCCATGGCTGACATGAACAAGTGTCACACAGAAGAGCAGTGGATTCATTTATAAAACAACTGGATGTCACAATTAGGGGGGTGGGGTGGTTTGGGTGGGGGGGCGCGGCAGAATCTTTCTAGGGGAATAAAGGAAGAAAGAATTGCATTTATATGGGACATAGTCTCAGAATAAGGGGACGCCCATTTAAAACTGAGATGAGGAGGAATTTCTTCTCTCAGAGGGTTGTAAATCTGTGGAATTCTCTGCCCCAGAGAGCTGTGGAGGCTGGGTCATTGAATATATTTAAGGTGAAGATAGTCAGATTTTTGAGCGATTGGGGAGTAAAGGGTTATGGGGAGCGGGCAGGGAAGTGGAGCTGAGCCCATGATCAGATCAGCCATGGCTCGAGGGGTCGTATGGCCTAATCCTGCTCCTATATCTTATGTTCTTATGTTCTTATATAGCGCCTTTCATGACCTGCGGACGTCCCAAAGCAAATTCCTCGGAAGCTGCAATCTGCCGATGCTCCCTGAGCACTCTAGTCTCGGTTTACAAATAGATTTCGGGTCGTGCTGCTTATTATCATTTGAAGATCTATCCCATCGTCATCATTCTTCAGGTGATTTGGGGGTGATGGCTGCACCAGGAATCTTTTACAAGACTTCCCTTTTTGCCTTTGTTACCCCTCGACTTGACTATTCCCACACACTCCTGGCTGGCCTCCCACATTCAACCCAACGTAAACTAGAGGTGATCCAAAACTCAGCTGCCCCGTGTCCTAACTCGCACCAAGTCCCGCTCACCCATCACCTACATTGGCTCCCGGTTAAGCAACGCCTAAAAATTCTCATCCTTGTTTTCAAATCCCTCCATGGCCTCACCCCTCCCTATCTCTGTAATCTCCTCCAGCCCCATAACCCCCCCCCCCACCCCCCGAAATGTCTGCGCTCCTCTAATTCTGCCCTCTTGAGCATCCCTGATTATAATCGCTCAACCATCGGTGGCCGTGCCTTCAGCTGCCTGGGCCCCAAGTTCTGGAACTCCCTCCCTAAACCTCTCCGCCTCTCTTTCCTCTTTCAAGATGCTCCTTAAAACCGACCTCTTTGACCAAGCTTTTGGTCACCTGCCCTAATTTCTTCTTATGCGGTTCGGTGTCAAGTTTTTGTCTCATAACGTTCCTGCGAAGCGCCTTGGGACGTTTCACCGCGTTAAAGGCGCTATATAAATACAAGTTGTTGTTGTTGCGGTTGGGGAAGGGGTCGCTTGGAGACCACAACTCAAGAAGTGCAATAATTCAATTTGGGGGCCGAAAACACATCAGCGCAGGAACCATTGCGTGAGGAAATATGTGTTTATTATTGCAGCTTCCCCTGAGTGAGGTGGTTGCTGGGGCTGAGAGCCAGTGAAAAGCAAAAGGAATCGGTTTTCCTCCCCTATTGCCTGGTGGTCCTCAGCTCGAGGTGCTGGTAAGTAAGAGAACAACGTTGCAATTCTTCTCACAGTTGAGTCTAGCAGCCTGGGAGGTGCTGGCCAGACTGAAATATATCTTGCAGATAGCGTCAAAGCCATTTGTCTCTTCTAACACCTGGATCATCCGTGAGCCAATCTCTCTCTCACCCCTAACCTTCAGCAGCTTTTCTTATCTCGCTCTATGTTATTGATATTCTCGGGTCAGGTCCCTTGTAAAGTCTCCTCTCTTAGCCGCCCCTAAGCTTCGAAAAATATAATCCAACGTGTTATACCTTCGAAGTGTCAGCCGTGGCTCAGTGGGCAGCACACTTGCCTCTGAGTCCAAAGGTTGTGGGTTCAAGCCCCACTCCAGAGACTTGAGTGCAATAATTGAGGCTGACACTCCGGTGCAGTGCTGAGGGAGTGCTGCACTGTCAGAGGTGCCGTCGACGTTAAATCGAGGCCCCGGTCTACTCTCAAGTGGACGTAAAAGATCCCATGGCAATATATTTGAAGAAGCGCAGGGGAGTTTCTCCGGTGTCCTGGGGCCAATATTTATTCCTCAAACAACACCGAAATCATCGAGATTATCCGGTCGTTATCACATTGCTGTTTTGTGGGAGCTTGCTGTGCGCAAATTGGCTGCCGCGTTTCCGACATTACAACAGTGACTGCACTTCAAAAGTACTTCATTGGCTGCAAAGCGCTTTGGGACGTCTGGTGGTCGTGAAAGGCGCTATATAAATGCAAGTCTTTCTTCTTTCCTTCTCCCTTGTGGAGCAAGCCTTTGGCTTAGTGATAGCATGAGCCAGTAGGTGCAGGGTTCGATCCCCGCTCCCGACAGTCCTGGCGTGTGGAGATTGGAGCGCTGGCTCTGAATTCTGGGATACTCGCATCTAACAACAACAACAACTTGTATTTATATAGCGCCTTTAATGTAGTAAAAAGTCCCAAGCTGCTTCACAGGAGTATTATAAGACAAACATTTGACACCGAGCCACATAAATAGAAATAACGGCAGGTGACGTAGGTTTTAAGGAGCGTCTTGAAGGAGGAAAGAGAGGTAGAGAGGCGGAGAGGTTTAGGGAGGGAGTTCCAGAGCTTGGGACCCAGGCAACAGAAGGCACGGCCACCAATAGTGGAGTGATTATAATCAGGGATGCTCAAGAGGGCAGAATTAGAGGAACGCAGGCATCTCGGGGTATTGTGGGACTGGAGGAGATTACAGAGATAGGGAGGGGCGAGGCCATGGAGGGATTTGTAAACAAGGATGAGTATTTTGAAATTGACATCTATTGGACGTTACCTTGTTGTATCAGTAACGTAGAGCTTTTCACAACCTCAGGATGTCTCAAAGCGCTTTACAGCCAATGAAGTACTTTTGGAGTGTAGTCACTGTTGTAATGTGGGAAACGCGGCAGCCAATTTGCGCACAGCAAGCTCCCACAAAACAGCAAGGTGATAACGACCAGATAATATTTATCTGATAGATAAATATTGGCCAGGACACCAGGGATAACTCCTCTGCTATTTTTCAAAATAGTACAGTGGGGATCTTTTGCATGAACCTGAGAACGGGGCCTCGGTTTAACGTCTCATCCGAAAGACGGCACTTCCAACAGTGCAGCGCTCCTCAGCACTGCACTGGGAATGTCAGCCCGGATTTTGTGCTCAAGTCTCTAGAATGGGGCTTGAACCCACAACCTTCTGGCTCAGAGGCAGGAGTGCGAATGGCCAGCAATTTAACAAACGGCAAACTAACACAAGTAGCCAAAATGGTTAACGACTGTCTTCCCGTGCTCAAGTACTCTACTGTTAATTCAGCTCCTTCATTCCACCAAGCTCTTTTAGCCATTCTGAAAAACAAAGATCCATTCAAAGACTATCTGTTGGTTGGCAGGATCATCCACCAACAAAAATTTCAGCTGGGGAATCCGTAAATCCTATCCTCATCGCCAACGTGATATATTCTTACGATGTCACTAGCAAGCGCACACACACAAGATGGCTCTTGCACAGAAACTTGTCACTATGTGACTCTGCCACATGATCTTTTTATTAATTACATCAGTGGTTGCATTACCACAGTCGTCCACTAGGGGGTGAGCTCTACCCTCATCCTTCCCTGGCCAAAGAGGCCGATTCAATGAGAAAGAGCAGGAACATTCATTGACATTCTTTCACAACGCTTTCGAAAACAGATGCAGGGAAAGAAAGTTTCCCGAGGAGCTGCTCACCTCTCGCGTTGGTCGTCGTCGTCCATGTTGGAGAGCAGCTGGGAGCCGGCCAGCGAGAGGTCGAGGGCGGCCAGGGGGAGGTCGCGGTAGGCGAAGCTGACGAGCTGCACGGGGGCGACGCACTGGCTCTCGTCCTCCACCTGCTGTGAGATGATCTCCAGGTCCGACACCCCCCCTTCCTGACCGAGCCTGCCGGAGACAGAGAGTCACGTAAACACGGCGCGTCACAAGATTGGAGGGCGAGGCATAGGTTTAAAAACACAGGCATCACGCAATGCAAACATAAGAACATAAGAAATAGGAGCAGGAGTAGGCCAAATGGCCCCTCGAGCTTGCTCCACCATTCAATACGATCATAGAAACATAAGAAATAGGAGCAGGAGTAGGCCATACGGCCCCTCGAGCCTGCTCCGCCATTCAATACGATCATAGAAACATAAGAAATAGGTGCAGAAGTAGGCCATTTGGCCCTTCGAGCCAGCTCCGCCATTCAATACGATCATAGAAACATAGAAACATAAGAAATAGATGCAGGAGTAGGCCATTTGGCCCTTCGAGCCTGCTCCGCCATTCAATACGATCATAGAAACATAGAAACATAGGAAATAGGTGCAGGAATAGGCCATTTGGCCCTTCGAGCCTGCACCGCCATTCAATGAGTTCATGGCTGATCCAATCATGGACGCAGCTCCACTTCCCTGCCCGCTCCCCTTCACCCCTTATCGTTTAAGAAACTGTCTATCTCTGTCTTAAATTTATTCAATGTCCCAGCTTCCACAGCTCTCTGAGGCAGCGAATTCCACAGATTTACAACCCGCTGAGAGAAGAAATTCCTCCTCGTCTCAGTTTTAAATGGGCGGCCCTTTATTCTAAGATTATGCCCTCAAGTTCTAGTCTCCCCCATCACCCCCACCCTGTCAAGCCCCTTCATAATCTTATACGTTTCAATAAGGTCACCTCTTTGGGCGTCTCAGTAAACGGTGTCAGACGTCACAACAACAACACAAAAACCGTCCAGGGTAATATCACACCGCCATTCCACAGTGTTTCTCCCAAATTCAGCAGCAACTTGCATTTATATAGCGCCTTTAATGTAGTAAAACGTCCCAAGGCGCTTCACAGCAGCGTTCTCAAACAAAATTTGCCACATAAGGAGATATTAGGTCAGATGACTACCAGCTTGGTCAAAGAGGTCGGTTTTAAGGAGCATCTGAAAGGAGGAGAGAGAAAGGTAGAGAGGTTTAGGGAGGGAGTTCCAGAGGTTAGGGCTTTGGCAGCTGAAGGCAAGGCCACCAATGGTGCAGTGATTACAATCAGGGATGTGCAAGAGGCCAGAATTAGAGGAGCGCAGAGATATCGGAGGGTTGTGGGGCTTGAAGAGATAGGGAGGGTCGAGGCCATGGAGGGATTTGAAAACAAGGGTGAGAATTTTTAATATTGAGATGTTGCCGGACCGGGAGACAATGTAGGTCAGCGAGCACAGGGGTGATGGGTGAACGGGACTTGGTGCGAGTTAGGACACGGGCAGCCGTGTTTTAGATTAGCTCTAGTTTACAGAGGTCTGGTGCTGCTCCCATGTCACCCAGAATTGCCAGTGTTTTACAGGAATTCAAATCCTTGCGTACAAGTCACGGAGGAAAGGTGATATTTGCAGAGAAATATAAGTGAAAGAACGAGATATAGAGATTAGCTACAGTAGCTGATGTCAAGATCCACATCAACACGCAGTGGTAGCACTCTCACCTCTGAGTCAGAAGGTTGTGGGTTCAAGTCCCACTCCAGGGACTTGAGCACAAAAATCTAGGCTGACACTCCTGAGGGAGTGCCGCACTGTCAGAGCTGTCGTCTTTCGGATGAGACGTTAAACCGAGGCCCCATCTGCCCTCTCAGGTGGATGTAAAAGATCCCATGGCACTATTTTTAAGAAGAGCAGGGGAGTTATCCCCGGTGCCCTGGTCAATATTTATCGCAACCAATCAACATCACTGAAAAAAAAAGCAGGAATGCGCTTTCAAAAATATGGCGATGGGCCGAATGGCCTCCTTCTGTGTTTTATGCAGGTCCAGCAAGTGATGAGGAAGGCCAATGGTATCTTGGCCTTTATTGCAAAGGGGATGGAGTATAAAAGCAGGGAAGTCTTGCTACAGTTATACAGGGTATTGGTCACACCTGGAATATTACATGCAGTTTGATTTCCATATTTACGAAAGGGATATACTTGCTTTGGAGGCAGTTTAGAGAAGGTTCACTCGGTTGATTCCGGAGATGAAGGGGTTGACTTATGAGGAAAGGTTGAGTAGGTTGGGCTTCTACTCATTGGAATTCAGAAGAATGAGAGGTGATCTTATCGAAATGTATAAGATTATGAGGGGGCTTGACAAGGTGGGTGCAGAGAGAATGTTTCCACTGATGGGGGAGACTAGAACTAGAGGGCATGGTCTTAGAATAAGGGGCCGCCCATTTAAAATAGAGATGAGGAGAAATTTCTTCTCTTGGAGGGTTGTCAATCTGTCAAATTCACTGCCTCAGAGAGCTGTGGAAGCTGGGACACTGAATAAATTTAAGACAGAACGACACAGTTTCTTAAACGATAAAGGGATAAAGGGTAGGGAAGTGGACTTGAGTCCATGATCAGATCAGCCATGATCATATTAAATGGCGGAGCAGGCTCAAAGGGCTGTATGGCCTTCTACTGTTCCTATTTCTTATGTTCTTATGTTCTTAATTTCTACGATCTGGCCATTATCACATTGCAGTTTGTGGGAGCTTGCTGTGCGTGTATTGGCTGCTGCGTTTCCCACATTACAACAGTGACTACACTTCATTGGCTGCAAAGCACTTTGGGGTGTCCTGAGGTCTTGAAAGGGGCTATATAAATGCAGGTCCCTTCTTTCTTTCTTTTTTGTTACCTCGGTAACATCGTCCGTCCCCGCCCTTGCCTCAGCTCATCCGCTGCTGAAGCCCTCATCCATGCCTTTGTTAGCTCCAGACTTGACTATTCCAACGCACTCCTGGCTGGCCTCCTACATCCTACCCTACGTAAAACTGAGGTGATCCAAAACTTGGCTGCCCCGTGTCCTAACTCGCACCGAATCCTGCTCACCCATCACGCCCTGTGCTCGCTGACTGACATTGGCTCCCGGTTAAGCAAATTTTCAATTTCAAAATTCTCAACCTTGTTTTCAAATCCCTCCCTATCTCTGTAATCTCCTCCAGCCCCACAATGCCCCCCGCCCCCCCACCCCCCCCGAGATGTCTGCACTCCTTTAATTCTTCCCTCTTGAGCATCCCTGATTATAATCACTCCACCATCGGTGGCCGTGCCTTCTGTTGCCTGGGCCCCAAGCTCTAAAACTCCCTCCCTAAACCTCTCCGCCGCTCTACCTCTCTTTCCTCCTTCAAGACGCTCCTTAAAACCTACCTCTTTGACCAAGCTGCCCTAATTTCTTCTTATGCGGCTCAGTGTCAAATATTTTAGCTCATAACACTCCTGTGAAGCGCCTCGGGATGTTTCATTACGTTAAAGGCGCTATATTATCACAAGTTGTTGTTGATAAGAGGCGACGAGAATTGGGCTTGGCTGAAAAAATTTGAGAATTGCCAACCTAATCACTGCTCCTGTGTAATTTAATTAATGTAGAGAGACGGCCATGGTGACCCAAACGTCAGGGAATCCCCCCAGCACAAACCTGGAAGGTGTGATTCAATAGCAGCCTCGGACTTGAGATGGTGTAGTGGGTTATAATTGATGAAAGGCAGCTTGAAATCAATTACAAGCTACTGCACTCCCGCTTGTCTATTATTGCTGAACATTGTCTCCACACTTAGCCGGAATATTTAATTACGAAGTGAATGGCTTGCCTCGGCCCGAGATGTATCTGAGCAGCTGTTTGGAGTCACTGCCACCAGCAGGGAGCTGACAGGCACAGGATGCTCAGCAGCTCGCTGTGGACACAAAGCCTCTGCATCACGACCTGCCGCTCTTGTTGCGACAGGACCCAGTTCTGTCCCGAGTTTAGAACAGAACTCCCACACCAAGGCACCTCCCCTCCCCACTCCGAACCAGGTACCAGGGAAGAAAATATCAGAACGTAACAAGAATGAGGAGCAGGAGTTGGCCATTCGGCCCCTCGAGCCTGCTCCACCATTCAATGAGATCACGGCTGATCTTCGACCTCAACTCCACTTTCCTGCACTGTCCCCATATCCCTCGATTCCCTTAATATCCACAAATCTATTGACCTCGGTCTTGAATATATTCAACGACTGAGCCTCCACAGCCCTCTGGGCTAAATTCCAAAGATTCACAACCCACTGAGTGAAGAAATTTCTCCTCATCTCAGTCCTAAATAGCCGACCCCTTATTCTGAGACTGTGACCCCTGGTTCTAGACTCCCCAGCCAGGGGGAAACATCCTCCCTGCATCTACCCTGTCAAGCCCTGAAAGAATTGTGTATTCAATGAGATCACCTCGCATTCCTCTAAACTCTAGAGAATATAGGCCTAGTCTACTCAATCTCTCCTCATCGGACAATCCCCCCATCCCAGGAATCAGTCTGGTGAACCTTCGCTGCACTCCCTCTATGGCAAGTACATCCTTCCTGAGGTAAGGAGACTAGAACTGTACATAAAACTCCAGATGTGGTCTCACCAGGGCCCTATATAATTGCAGTAAGACGTCTTTACTCTTATACTCAAATCATCTTGTAATAAAGGCCAACATAAGGGCCAAAAGAGACGTGTTTTCATTTCTATAGCGCCTTTCACGACCACCGGACATCTCAAAGCGCTTTACAGCCAATGAAGTACTTTTTGAACTGTAGTCACTGTTGTAATGTAGGAACCGCGGCAGCCAATTTGCGCACAGCAAGCTCCCACAGACAGCAATGTGATAATGACCAGATCATCTGTTTTTTGTGATGTTGGTTGAGGGATAAATATTGGCCGGGACATTGGGGATAACTCCCCTGCTCCTCTTCGAATAGTGGCCCTGGAATCTTTTACGTCCACTTGAGAGAGCAGACGGGGCCTCGGTTTAACGTCTCATCCAAAATACGGCACCTCCGACAGAGTGGCACTCCCTCAGCACTGCACTGGGAGTGTCAGCGTGATTATTGTGCTCAAGTCTCTGGAGTGGGATTTGAACCCATGACCTTCCAACACAGAGGCAAGAGAAAGTGCTACCCACTGAGCCACTGCTGACATCTGTTGGCCGAGAGATTCCCCATCTAGAAACATAGAAACATAGAAAATAGGTGCAGGAGTAGGCCATTCGGCCCTTCGAGCCTGCACCACTATTCAATATGATCATGGCTGATCATGCAACTTCAGTACCCCATTCCTGCTTTCTCTCCATACCCCTTGATCCCTTTAGCTGTAAGGGCTACATCTAACTCCGTTTTGAATATATCTAACGAACTGGCCTCAACAACTTTCTGTGGTAGAGAATTCCACAGGTTCACAATTCTCTGACTGAAGAAGTTTCTCCTCATCTCGGTCCTAAATGGCTTACTCCTTATCCTTAGACTGTGACCCCTGGTTCTGCACTTCCCCAACATTGGGAACATTCTTCCTGCATCTAACCTGTCTGGGATTCTTGCCGCACCTTTGGTGAGGTGAGAGTTGCACCCACCACAAAGTCCCAAAATCTCGCCATGACTGCGGCCTGATTGCATGGGGTGAGCGTTTTTAGGCTGGCTGCTGGTGGATCCGGTCTCCCTCGGTGAGTCCAGCTCAGGGAGCAGTGGTTCAGGGCGGGGGGATTAACCATTGCTCAGGCCTTGGGGCCTAAAGTGGACCCTTTACATTTTATTATAAAAATACTGCATGAAAGTTATGGGGCTCAGGAGTTGAATTGACCCTACTGTGTTTGACTCATATTCCCTGTGGGGCCTTTAAATTTTAAATTACAGATAACGTATTTTATTAATGTCTTCTGAAAATCGATATATACATAATCCATTGTAATCTCTTTATCTACACACACTGTGATGTGTTCAGTAAATTCAGTTTGTTAAACGTGACCTATCCTTTCTAAATCCTTGCTGTCTGTGCATATCCCAGTCTAACTGACCCTGATGGGTCCAGGCTGGTTGTTTCTGGGGTTCAATGGCATTTACCATCACCAGTTCCCTCACCATCAACATCCTGGGGGTTGTTATTGACTAGAAGGGTCACTGGACCAGCCACATAAATACCATGGCTGCTAGAGCGGGTCAGAGACTGGGTATTCTGCATCGAGTGTCTCACCTCCTGACTCCCCAAAGCCTTTCCACCATTTCAACATCAGAGGCAGTCCCTCAAAATCGAGGAAGACTTGTTTCCACTCTAAAAGTGAGTTCTCAGGTGACTGAACAGTCCAATACAGGAATTACAGTCTCTGTCATAGGTGGGACAGACAGTGGTTGAGGGAAAGGGTGGGTGGGACAGGTTTGCCGCGCTCTCCTTCCGCAGCCTGCGCTAGATTCCTGCATGCTCTCGGCGACGAGACTCGAGGTGCTCAGCGTCCTCCCCGATGCACTTCCTCCACTTAGGGCGGTCTCTGGCCAGGGACTGCCAGGTGTCAGTGGGGGATGTTGCACTTTATCAGGGAGGCTTTGAGGGGCTTGAAACATTTCTTCTGCCCACCTGGGCTCGTTTGCTGTGTCGGAGTTCCGAGTAGAGCGCTTGCTTTGGGAGTCTTGTGTCGGGCGTGCGGACAATTCCACCGCCTACAAGGCACAAGTCAGGAGTGTGATGGAATACTCTCCACTTGCCTGGATGAGCGCAGCTCCAACATTCAAGAAGCTCGACACTATCCAGGACAAAGCTGCCCGCTTGATCGGCACCCCATCTACCACTTTAAATATCCACTCCTTCCACCACCGGCGCCCCCTGGCTGCAGTGTGTACCATCTACAAGATGCACTGCAGCAACTCGCCAAGGCTTCTTCGGCAGCACCTCCCAAACCCACGACCCTTACCACCTAGAAGGACAAGGGCAGCAAGCGCATGGGAACACCACCACCTCCACGTTCCCCTCCCAGTCACACACCATCCCGACTTGGAAATATATCGGCCGTTCCTTCATCATCGCTGGGTCAAAACCTGAGAACCCTCTAGCAGCATTGTGCACCTTCACCACATGGGACTGCAGCGGTTCAAGAAGACAGCAGTTGACCAACAATTCTCAGGGCAACCAGGGATGGTGCTATTTCTGGCTCTTGTGCAGTCGATGGTCAAGGTAAACTCTGAACCTGAAATTCTCTTTCTCTTTCCATAGCTGCTGCCTGACTTGCTCGGTGCTTCAAACATTTTTTGTTTTAATTCAAAATAAACACGTTGGATTTGCGAAGGTCGGCGCCCAGGAACAAAGTACGTTAGCGGATCAGGTAAGTTTATCTTGGTATTGCCACCAGCTGTCAAAGTGGCGTGGTCAGATTTGAACTTACACTGTCTGGATTATTAGCCCAGTGAAATAACACTACACTACCTGTAATGCATGCACCTGAGTTCTGTAGAGCTGTTGCGCTCCTGATCTTTGGGCACCCGGTGCGGGGGTGGGGAGGGGAGCAGGCAGGTCAGAGGGCTTGCTCGTGGGACTGCTCCTGGGCCTGGCCAACGTGATCATTAACCGGTCCAGGCAACGGGCGGTCGAGGGGGTCGTTCAGCCCGACTGCCTGCCTCTCTTCCACGGTTACATCCGAGCCAGGGTGTCCCTGGAGATGGAGCGCGCGGTGTCCATTGGTACGCTCGCCGCCTTCCGCGAGAGGATGGCGCCAGTGGGACTGGAGTGCATCATCACCCCCGGGAACAGAATTTTAATTGAATTTGATTTGACAAGGTTCCCTTTAGTGTTTCATTGTTAATTTGTGGGTTTTGGTGCCCTTAAAAAAGGGGCACTTGATTTAAAAGTTTTACATAAATAGTTGTAGAGCTGTTGCATCGTGAGTGGCTTAGCCAGTCATGTGATGTTCACAAGACTCAATAAAACCCTAGTCCATTGAATCGAAGTCATCCACGATGAGGTATGCAGTTGTGAGCCTGGTGGATGAACCGGTAATGTGTAGTGTGATTGTTAAACCTTTGTTAATAAACCAACTAGTTCTTAATAGCAATGTGTTGTGGAGTATCGTGTGCAGTTTTGGTCTCCTTACCTAAGGAAGGATATACTTGCCATAGAGAGAGTGCAGCGAAGGTTCACCAGACTGATTCCTGGGACGGCAGGACTGTCGTATGAGGAGAGATTGGGTCGACCAGCCCTGTATTCACTAGAGTTTAGAAGAATGAGAGGGGATCTCATTGAATCGTATAAAATTCTGACGGGGTTGGACAGACTGGATGCGAGAGGATGTTTCCCCGGGCTGGGAAGTCTAGAACAAGAGGTCACAGTCTCAGGATACGGGGTAGGAAATTTAGTACCGAGATGAGAAATCTTTTCACCCAAAGGGCGGTGAACCTGTGGAATTTTCTACCACAGAAGGCTGTGGAGGCCAAGTCACTGAATGTATTTAAGAGGGAGATAGATAGATTTCTAGAAACAAAAGACATCAAGGGGTATGGAGAAAAAGCAGGAATACGGTGTTGCTATGATCATATTGAATGGCACACTCGAAGGGCCGAATGGCCTACTACTGCTCCTATTTTCTATGAGTTCTTAAGCAAAGAACCCATGAAGCAAATACATTACCGTACTGTACCCTTTGATTTAGCTGCTCAGTAGCTCGCTGAAGCACCTTTACCACCATCCTGATTGAGATCAACTAACTTGGCCGGAATGGGGATTGAACTTGGGGCTCTCCTGGGTCTTCAAGGCTCAGTACCATGCCGGGTGATAGCCCGAGACAGAGCACAGAAGTGTTTTTACAACAGTGAGATTCTCCACTCGACTCTTATTTACAGCTATCCTCATGAGGCCCTTCGAGTGTGTCTAATCTCTCTCATTATGGGATATAAATTAGAAATTCTTTGCCTGATTATTATTCAAGTAGCTGATTTCTTCTTGCTGTGCAAACGCTATCTGGGCCTGGCTGCTGGAGGCTTGCCAGAAACTCCAGAATAATGTGCTCCGGGGTCTATTTAGAAATAATGAAAATGGGTAAATTGGGCATTGTCTCCAAAGGAGAGAAGTTCCCTGAGCTGTAACTGTAGAGGATAGGCTGAGAGAGAAAGAGCGGGGTATAGAGTGTGAGAGAGAGGGAGAGAGACAGGGAAAGAAAGACTTGCATTTATATAGCGCCTTTCACGACATCGGGTGGCCCAAAGCACTTTACAGCCAATGAAGTACTTTTGGAGTGAAGTCACTGTTGTAATGTGGGAAACGCGGCAGCCAACTAGCACACAGCAAGCTCCCACAAATAGCAATGTGATAATGACCAGATCATCTGTTTTTTTGTGATGTTGGTTGAAGGATAAATATTCCCCCCAGGACACCGGGGATAACTTTCCTGCTCTTCTTCGAAATAGTGTCCTGGGATCTTTTACGTCCACCCGAGAGGGGAGACAGTGCCTCGGTTTAACGTCTCATCCGAAAGATGGGAGGGCAAGAGTGAGAATGAGAGAGTGAGATATAGTGCAAATAGGGGATATGTTATCATAGTGGTTATGTTACTGGACCAGTAATCCAGAGGCCTGGACTAATGATCCAGAGACCCGAGTTCAAATCCCACCAGGGCAGCCGGGGAATTTAAATTCAGTTAATTAAATAAATCTGGAATTCAAAGCTAGTATCAGTAATGGTGATCATGAATCTACTGGATTGTCGTAAAAACCCATCCGGTTCACTAATGTCCTTGAGGGAAGGAAATCTGCCGCCCTTACCTGGTCTGGCCGATATGTGACTCCAGACCCACAGCAATGTGGTTGACTCTTAACTGTCCCTCTGAAATGGCCCAGTGAGACACTTGGTTATACCAAACCACTGCGACAAAGCCAGTGCTGTGGGAGCACCTTCACCACACGGACTGCAGCGGTTCAAGAGGGCAGCTCACCACCACCTTCTCAAGGGGCAATTAGGGATGGGCAATAAATGCCGGCGATGCCCACATCCCGTGAATAAATAAATAAAAAAGTGCGATATGGTGTGAGAGTCAGATAGAAAATGAGAAAGTGAGAGTGAAATTGTGCTAGTGAGAGGGAGAGCACTGGTTAATTTTCACCTCCTTAACAGGAGGCAACTAATTTATTACTTCTCTTCCTACCCCAGCTAAGATCAATAACCTTCACACAGACCAGGATCGAGCCTGTGTGTCTCAGCTGATCACTGTGCAAAGCCACTGATCGTTTCCTGCAGGATCTACACCCTACTTTATGACTCTCCTGTAGATCCATTATCGATGCTTTTGTTGCCTCCAAACTTGCCTATTCCAACGCTCTCCTGGTCGGCCTCTCATCTTCTACCCTCCATAATCTTCAGTTCATCCATAACTCGTTTGCCCCGTCTCCCAAGTCCCACTCACCCATCACCCCTGTGCTCGCCGACCTACATTGGCTCACGGTTAAGCAACGCCTCAATTAAAAAAATTCTCATCCTTATTTTCAAATCTCTCCATGGCCTCCGCCTCTCCCTACCTCTGTAATCTCCTCTAGCCCGACAAACCTCCCGAGTTTTTTTTGCGCTCCTCTAATTCTGGCCTCTTGCGTATCCCGGATTTTCATTGTCCCACCATCGGCGGCCGTGCCTTCTGTTGCCTAGGCTTCAAACTCTGGAATTCCCTCCCTAAACCTCTCACCACTTTCTCCTTCTTTAAGACCCTTCTTAAAGCCTACTTCATTGACCAAGCATTTGGTTAGCTGTCCCAATATTTTGTTAAGTGGCTCGGCGTCAAATTTTGTCTGATAATTCTCCTGTGAAATGCATTGGGAGGTTTTACTATGTTAAGAGAGGGTGCAGAAAATATTTACGAGAATGGTTCCGGGGATGAGGAACTTCAGTGACATGGATAGACTGGAGAAGCTGGGGTCGTTCTCCTTGGAGCAGAGAAGATTGAGAGGAGATTTGATCGAGGTGTTCAAAATCATGAGGGGTCTGGACAGAGTAGAGAGAGAGAAACTGTTCCCATTGGTGGAAGGGCTGAGAACCAGAGGACACAGGTTTAAGGTGATTGGCAGAAGAACCAAAGGCGACATAAAGAAAAACTATTTTACGCAACAAGTTGTTGCTATTGAGGGAGTGCAGTGAAGGTTCACCAAACTGATTCCCGGGATGGCAGGACTGACATATGAAGAAAGACTGGATCGACTAGGCTTATATTAATTGGAATTTAGAAGAATGAGAGGGGATCTCATAGAAACGTATAAAATTCTGACGGGATTGGACAGGTTAGATGCAGGAAGAATGTTCCCGATGTTGGGGAAGTCCAGAACTAGGGGTCACAGTCTAAGGATAAGAGGTAAGCCATTTAGGACCGAGATGAGGAGAAACTTCTTCACTCAGAGAATTGTGAACCTGTGGAATTCTCTACCACAGAAAGTTGTTGAGGCTAGTTGGTTAGATATATTCAAAAGAGAGTTAGATGTGGCCCTTAGAGCTAAAGAGATCAAGGGGTATGGAGAAAAAGCAGGAATGGGGTACTGAAGTTGCATGATCAGCCATGATCATATTGAATGGCGGTGCAGGCTCGAAGGGCCGAATGCACCTATTTTCTATGTTTCTATGTTAGGATCGGGAATGCACTATCTAAAAAGGTGGTGGAGGAAGATTGGATAAGTACCTGAAGGAGAAGAATTTGCAGGGCTAAGGGGAAAGGGCGGGGGGAGTAGGACTGGCTGAGGTGCTCTTGCAGAGAGCCGGCACGGGCTCGACGGGCCGAATGGCCTCCTTCTGTGCTGTGACCGTTCTATGATTCTATGATTAAGGGCGCTAATATAAATGCAAGTTGCTGTTATCGAACAGCTGCAGTCTCTCTGCTGTTCCGTATTCGGCACAAAGTCTAAAGACTGTGGCTCGGATTTTGGATGTTTAAATTTAGCAATGATTGAGCATTATTTTTGGCCGAGGCAACCTCCCAAAGACAGCGACAAATGCTCAGAACCCAGGGCCGCATCGTACCATCTGCGGCTTAGAGGCTCCCTTACTGTGCAGGCCAAACCTCCTGCTCAGTCTGGGGATTGTTCCCAATCTCTGAGACGCCTGTCCCAGCACCAGTGGCCCAGAGTTGGGGCCAACATCACTAACCAACGTCACGGAAAAAAATAAAAAGCACAGATGATCTGGTTCTGTATCTCATTGCTGTGCACATATTGGCTCTTGCGTTTTTCTATATTACAACAGTGACTACACTCTTTTAAAAAAAGTTCTTCATTGGCTGTAAAGATTCTGAGGGGGCTCAACAAGTTGCTGATACAGTTGTATTGAGAGTCGTGTACAATGGGCACTAATACTGGAGTACTGCGTACAGTTTAAGTCTCGTTACTTAAGGAGGGATATACTTGCATTGGAGGCAGTTCAGAGAAGGTTCACCAGGTTGATTCCTGAGATGAAGGGGTTGACTTATGAAGAAAGGTTGAGCAGGTTGGGCCTATACTCATTGGAGTTTAAAAGAATGAGGGGATCTTATTGAAACGTACAGGATTTTCAGGGGGCTTGACAGGGTAGATGCAGAGAGGATGTTTCCCCTCGTGGGGAATCTAGAACTAGGGGGCATAGTTTCAGTATAAGGGGCCGCCCATTTAAAATGGAGATGAGGAGGAATTTCTTCTCCCAGAGGGTCATGAACCTTGGAATTCTCTGCCCCAGAGAGCTGTGGAGCCTGGGTCATATATATTCAAGGCAGAGAGAGACAGAGTTTTGAACGATAGGGGAGTCGAGGGTTATGGGGAGCAGGCGGGGAAGTGGAGTTGAGGCCGAGATCAGATCAGCCACGATCTTATTGAATGGCGGAGCAGGCTCGAGGGGCCAAATGGCCGACTCCTGCTCCTATTTCTTATGTTCTTAAGGCGCTCTGGAATGTCCTGAGGTCAAGAAAGTCGCAGTAGAAATACGAGTTCTTTCCGTTCCCTTCCCCCTGAGCAGCAATGCTCTTTGAGATGTCTGAAGAAAGTTTCATTGAACTCGGGATCACTGACAGATTATTGCTATTGGTTAAAGCCACTATGGGAGGGATGTCCAAACAATGGCCGACGGGGTACATGCTCAGCTCCGACAAACTCACAGGCATCTCTGTGCCCATATTTACAAAAGGATATACTTGTTGTGAAGGCAGTTCAGAGAAGGTTCACTCGGTTGATTCCGGGGATGAGGGGGTTGACTTATGAGGAAAGGTTGAGTAGGTTGGGCCTCTACTCATTGGAATTCAGAAGAATGAGAGGTGATCTTATCGAAACGTATAAGATTATGAGGAGGCTCGACAAGGTGGATGCAGAGAGGATGTGTCCACTGATGGGGGAGACTAGAACTAGGGGGCATGATCTTAGAATAAGGGGCCGCCCATTTAAAACTGAGACGAGGAGGAATTTCTTCTCTCAGAGGGTTGTGGATCTGTGGAATTTGCTGCCTCATCCTCATCATAGGCAGTCCCTCGAAGCGAGGATGACTTGCTTCCACATCAAAAAAGGGATGAGTTCACAGGTGTTTCAATGAAGGACCTAATATTCCAGATCCTGAACTACGTGTTGAAGGGTGGACGATGCCTGTGCATGGATTTTTTAATGTGTGGTGGCTGTTGTACATCAGCCACCACGCTGCCTCAGAGAGCTGTGGAAGCTAGGGTCATTGAATAAATTTAAGACAGAGATAGACAGTTTCTTAACCGATAAGGGAATAAGGGGTTATGGGGAGCGGGCGGGGAAGTGGAGCTGAGTCCATGATCGGATCAGCCGTGATTGTATTAAATGGCGGAGCAGGCTCGAGGGGCCGAATGGCCTACTCCTGCTCCTATTTCTTATGTTATGTTCTTCACGCTTATGTTTCCGACGTGCTGCGTTGTCTTGTGGGAACGTCACGGGCCGGGAGGTTTGGAAAGAGCTGTTGTCAATGCTGTTGTCTCACGAGGTGGTGAGGGGATGAATCAATATCAGAACACTGAGAGCTGTTGTGTCAGCAGCTCAAGTCATGCAAAGCTGCGACGACGTAGGTTTCAACCTCGCAGGGCAGATCTTACGATTGCAAAACTCATCTGCTGACTGTGCGGATACGTCCGGGTCACCCGACGCACAAAAGTAAACGAAGAAAGAAGAACTTGCATTTATATAGCGCCTTTCAGGACGTCCCAAAGCGCATTACAGCCAATGAAGTACTTTCTGAAGTGTCGTCACTGTTGTAATGTAGGAAACGCGGTAGCCAATTTGCGCACAGCAAGCTCCCACAAACAGCAATGTGATAACGATAATGACGGAAGCGCCGGGCCCTGGAACATCGCGGGCGAAAGTGCGGCAAATGAGGGTACGAGGCCAAGAAGAGGCGAGGGCCCAGGGGCAGCACGGGCCCAGCCCACACTGTGCGATATGTGCGCGTACTAGGCCCGTGCAGCCGAGCTGGTCTCCAGTCGTCCTGGTTCAACCCTTGCCACTGGATAAAGGCCTAGCTCTGCCAAGCCCGTGTGGTGGCTGGTGTGCAACGGTCACCACACGTTAAAACAATCCACCCACAGGCATCTTCCACCCCCTTCAATTGGAGTTCAGGATCTGGAACATCAGGTCCTTCATTGAAACATCTGTGAACTCATGTGGAAGCAAGTCATCCTTGTTCGAGGGACCGCCTGGATAGTCTGTTTTTTTAAGATGTTGGTAGAGGGATAAATATTGACCAGAGCTCCGGGGAGAACTCCCTTGCTCCACCAGTGGAGGTAATCCATCAATACCTTATCCTGCCACTGGAGGTCACCAGCACACTCATCCATGCCCTTGTTACCTCCAGACTTGGCTATTCCAACGCACTCCTGGTTGGCCTCCCACATTCTATCCTACGTAAACTGTCTGCCTTTTCAGGTGGATGTAAAAGATCCGATTTCGAAGAAGAGCAGGGGAATTATCCCTGTTATCTGTAACCGATACGTATCACACAATTAACACCATGAAAAACAGATTATCTGGTCATTATCACGTTGCTGTTGCTGTGCGCAAATTGGCTGCTGAGTTTCCTACATTACAACAGTGACTACACTTCAAAAAGTACTTCATTGGCTGTTAAGTGCTTGGGGACGTCCGATGGTCTTGAAAGGCGCCATATAAATGCAAGTCTCTTTTTCTTTTAAATCTCAACTGGGGATGTCTATTCTAATCCCATTTCTCTGCCCTTTCTCCGTACCCTTTTATATTCTTCATGCTCAAGTACTTACACAATTCCCTTTCAAATGATGCAATAGTCTTTGGCTCCGTAATCATTCATGTTAAAGGGCCCGATGTCCTCTGTGTGAAAGGCCTTCTTCTCATTTGTCTGTTGCTCTAATAATGATAACCCTAAGTCTATGCCTCCCCCTTGTTATCAATTCTCCAACCAGTAGAAACTACGTTACCCTCTCAGAGTGTTCAGAATCACGATAAAACCTCAATTTAAGGAAGGATATACTTGCATTGGAGACAGTTCAGAGAAGGTTCACCAGGTTGATTCCTGAGATGAAGGGCTTGTCTTATTACGAAAGGTTGAGCAGGCTGGGCCTATACTCATTGGAGTTTAGAAGAATGAGAGGTGATCTTATTGAAACATATAAGATACTGAGGGAGCTTGACAAGATAGATACAGAGAGGATGTTTCCCATCGTGGGGGAAATCTACAACTAGGGGGCATAGTTTCAGAATAAGGGGTCGCCCATTTAGAACTGAAATGAGGAGGAATTTCTTCTCTCAGAGGGTTGTAAATTTGTGGAATTCTCTGCCCCAGAGAGCTGTGGAAGCTGGGACATTGAATATATTTAAGGTGGAGATAGACGGATTTTTGAACAATAAGCGAGTGAAGGGTTATGGGGAGCGGGCAGGGAAATGGAGCTGAGTCCGTGATCAGATCAGCCATGATCTTATTGAATGGCGGAGCAGGCTCGAGGGACCAAATGGCTGACTCCTGTTCCTATTTCTTATGTTCTTGTGTTCAATTGGCTCCCCTAGTGCAGGGGGAGACGTCCCATATTTGGAACCTTTCTTCACAACAACAATTGCTCATTCCTGAAAAGCTGATGGCTGATGTGGGAAGTGTTCATGTCCCATAGAGGCAGAGGTGGATGCTCTTCTTGAGTTTGTGGTTGGGGTTGTGTAGAGAACCTTTTACTCTGCCGAGTTTTTCTTGATTGATACGGATATTGGGGACCATAAGCTTATTATCAAACATACATTAACTAAACTGACGCTCCAGCGCAGTGCTGAGGGAGTGCTGCACTGTCGGAGGTGCCGCTTTTCGGATGAGATGTTAAACTGAGGCTCCCGTCTGCCCTCTCAGGTGGATGTAAACGATCCCATGGTCACAATTTCAAAGGAGTTTTCCCTGGTGTCCTGGGCCAATATTTATTGATCAGGGAGGCCAATGGTATCTTGGTCTTTATTGCAAAGGGGATGGAGTATAAAAGCAGGAAACTCTTGCTACAGTTATACAGGGTATTGGTGAGGCCACACCTGGAATACTGCGTGCAGTTCTGGTTTCCAAATTTACGAAAGGTATATATATATATTTGCTTTGGAGGCAGTTCAGAGAAGGTTCACTCGGTTGATTTCAGGGATGAGGGGGTTGACTTATGAGGAAAGATTGAGTTGGGCCTCTACTCATTGGAGTTCAGAAGAATGAGAGGTGATCTTATCGAAACGTATAAGATTATGACGGAGCTTGACAAGGTGGATGCAGAGAGAATGTTACCCCTGATGGGGGAGACTAGAACTAGAGGGCATGATCTTAGAATAAGGGGCCGCCCATTTAAAACTGAGATGAGGAGAAATTTCTTCTCTCAGAGGGTTGAAAATCTGTGGAATTTGCTGCCTCGGAAGCTGGGACATTGAATAAATTGGACAGAAATAGACAGTTTCCTGAGCGATAAGGGGATAAGGGGTTATGGGGAGCGGGCGGGGAAGTGGAACTGAGTCCATGATCAGATCAGCCATGATCTTATTGAATGGCGGAGCAGGCTCGAGGGGCCAAATGGCCTACTCCTGCTCCTATTTCTTATGTTCTTATCCCTCAGTGTTGCAGTGTAGATTTTGTGCTCCAATCTCTGGAGCGGGACTTGAACCCACTACCTTCTGACTCGAGAGTGCTACCCACTGAGCCACGGCTGGCATTTTCGTACAGGTTCCGCCTTAGCAACAAAATAATACTTGGCGCATCATGGAGTATAAAGTTCCTGTCATTCTAAATCAGCGCTTCAGCCGGTGTAGCGCAAGCAATGCTACATGAGAACCACCAGTAACAAATCAGTAATGGTCCAGAGAGCGAACTTAACAATATTTTGTTCTGTGTTTGACTCCCCCTCAAGGGAGAAGGTACTTGAATTTTAAATTCAGGTTCCATTGATGTAGTTGGAAAGCAGTACTCTGGGCATCGGCTCACCAGCCAATCGATAATGGAATATACAAGTAGAGATTTGCTAATTAAACAGACTGTATAGTGACGACTGACTGACTTTTGCCTTGTCCTTCCTACCAGATGCCCCAGTGTCAGCCGTAGCTCAGTGGGCAGCACTCTCTCTCCCGTCTCCGAGCCAGAAGGTTGCGGGATCTTGTCCCACTCCAGAGACTTGAGCACACAAATCTCGGCTGACACCCAATGTTCCTGTGGCCTTGCAGTCTGTCGCTGGCTTTCCAATATGAAAAAGCGCAGATGTGTGGTATTTTTAATGAAGCAAAAAAATTAAGAGGGCATATTGCTGGCACCCCAGTGCCAGTACTGAGGGAGCGCTGCGCTGTCGGAGGTGCAAGAGACTTAAACTGAGGCCCCGTCTGCCCTCTCAGGTGGACATAAAAGATTCTATGGCACTATTTCAACAAAGAGCAGGGGAGTTTGTCCAACGTTCTGGCCAACATTTATCGCTTAACCAACACCATTAAAACAGATAGAAACATAGAAACAAAAAAAATAGGTGCAGGAGCAGGCCATTCGGCCCTTCGAGCCTGCACCAACATTCAACATGATCATGGCTGATCATGCAACTTCAGTACACCATTCCTGCTTTCTCTCCATACCCCTTGATCCCTTTAGTCGTAAGGGCCACATCTAACTCCCTTTTGAATATATCTAACGAACTGGCCTCAACAACTTTCTGTGGTAGAGAATTCCACATGCTCACAACTCTCTGAGTGAAGAAGTTTCTCCTCATCTTGGTCCTAAGTGGCTTACCCCTTATCCTTAGACTGTGACCCCTGGTTCTGGACTTCCCCAACATCGGGAACATTCTTCCTGCATCTAACCTATCCAATCCTGTCAGAATTTTAT
Source organism: Pristiophorus japonicus (assembly GCF_044704955.1). Taxonomy (NCBI): domain Eukaryota; kingdom Metazoa; phylum Chordata; class Chondrichthyes; family Pristiophoridae; genus Pristiophorus; species Pristiophorus japonicus. The sequence continues at coordinate 69,436,254 of NC_091997.1, forward strand.
ATGCTTCTATGAGATCCCCTCTCATTCTTCTAAATTCCAGTGCATATAAGCCTAGTCGATCCAGTCTTTCTTCATATGTCAGTCCTGCCATCCCGGGAATCAGTTTGGTGAACCTTCGCTGCACTCCCTCAATAGCAAGAATGTCCTTCCTCAGATTAGGAGACCAAAACTGTACACAATATTCAAGGTGTGGCCTCACCAAGGCCCTGTACAACTGTAGTAAGACCTCCCTGCTCCTATACTCAAATCCTCTCGCTATGAAGGACAACATGCCATTTGCCTTCTTCACCGCCTGCTGTACCTGCATGCCAACTTTCAATGACTGATGTACCATGACACCCAGGTCTCATTGCACCTCCCCTTTTACTAATCTGCCACCATTCAGATAATAGTCTGCCTTCCTGTTTTTACCACCAAAGTGGATAATCCGGTTACTTATTTAATCGTTTGAGGGAGCTTGCTGTGCGCATATTGGCTGTCACATGTCCTACATTACAACACTGACGACACTTCTAAAGTACATCGTTGTCTGAAAAGCACTTTGGGAAATCTTGAGGTCGTGAATGGCGCTATATAAACGCAGGTCTTTGTTTTATTCTTAACCTGACATAAAATGTTGGTGCCATTTTTGAATTTACTGTATTTTCCATCCGTCGTTGTAAACTACTTGTGTTGGAGAATCTACAGAGAACCTGAAATAAAAACAAATATACTTGACTGACCATGTTTGCATTTATCTGGTACAAAAGGCACTGCCCGATATGGAACTGAGCCATGGCGATCGTGAACGATCTCGATTCCATCCATCCGTACCCAACCTGTCGATCACAACTGGGGCATGAGGAGCACCACTCGAACCCACAACCTTCTGGCTCAGAGGCACGATTGCTCGCACTGAGCAAAGGCTGACACAGTGCGCAGAGGAATTCACTGCTGTCGCGGTTAAATCTAAAAGCCCTCCGCCCCTCTACCTCTCTCCCCTCCTTCAAGATGCTCCTTGCGCCAACCCCCCTACTCAGTCAGACCCCCCTACTCAGTCAGACCTCCACATTGTGAGTAGGTAGCTGCCATTTCCTCTCTTTGATCGGAAGTGGGGCTAAGGCTTGGCAGAATGCTACCAAATTCTTGTTGAATTAACCATCCTGTCGCTGAAATATTATGCATCAATGGGTTGCAGAGCCATTCTGTGCTGAAGTTGTCTTATGTGTGTGGGTCATATTCTTTGTGTGGGGGGCCCCATTCTGTGTGTGAAAGGCAGAGAATTTTTTAAATGGTGAGAGATTGGGAAATGTTGGTGTTCAGAGGGACCTGGGTACCTCAATCCTGTGTACACCAATCACTGAAAGTTAACATGCAGGTATAGCAAGCAATTAAGAAAGCAAATGGTATGTTGGCCTTTATTACAAGAGGATTTGAGTATAAGAGTAAAGACGTCTTACTGCAATTATATCGGGCCCTGGTGAGACCGCACCTAGAGTATTGTGCACAGTTTTGGTCTCCTTACCTAAGAAAGGATATACTTGCCATAGAGGGAATGCAACAAAGGATCACCAGATTGATTCCTGGGATGGGGGGATTGTCCTATAAGGAGAGATTGAGTAGACGAGGCCTATATTCTCTAGAGTTTAGGAGAATGAGAGGTGATCTCATTGAAACATACAAAATTCTTACAGGGCTTGACAGGGTAGATACAGGGAGGATGTTTCCCCCCGGGCTGGGGAGTCTAGAACCAGGGGTCACAGTCTCAGAATAAGGGGTCAGCCATTTAGAATTGAGTTGGGGAAAAATTTCTTCATTCAGAGGGTGGTGAATCTTTGGAATTCTCTGCCCCAGAGGGCTGTGGAAGCTCAGTCATTGAGTATATTCAAGACAGAGATCGATAGATTTTTGGATATTAAGGGAATCAAGGGATATGGGGATCGGACGGGAAAGTGGAGTTGAGGTCGAAGATCAGCCACGATCTCATTGAATGGCGGAGCAGGCTCGAGGGGCCGAATGGCCGACTCCTGCTCCTAATCCTTATGTTCTTATGCGTGCCCTTCTGTGTGGGGGTCCCATTCTGTGTGGGGGTTCCATTCTGTTATTGGGATCCTCTTCTATTCGAGGGAATTCCTTGCAAATATTGAAACATTGCCAGCGGTCCCCTGTAATTACTGACACACATTCAACGCCCACCCCCCCACCCTCCCCCTCTCCCCAAACGTGTCCCATCTTCTGAAAGACAATAACTGTGGTAAAGAGGCTTTCACTGCATAAAACATATGCTGCATTAGTGTACAGCAACAGAAATGAATGCGGCAATAAGACAAGAAATAGAGACATTTGTGACTGATGGACAGAAATGAGACCTTGCAGAATCACTGGGATCACCGACTGGACCTGTGAGGATCTGGGACCCCCAGTTTGTAAACTTACGTCATTCACTGACTGTTCCGTAACACATACCATTAATATTGTGATAACGTTCAATACTCACAGATGCTGGCGTCTTGTAAATAGCCAGAATGAGTAATCTAGCAAAGCCAACCAAATTAGAATTTATTTTTGTGCGTGTGTGTGAAAACTGATTAGCATCGAAACGTCTTCAGACACTTGCAGCAGCTGCGAAAGTGCGAGCGCCGAGCCCTATCGGAGTGCATAATAAGGCTGACGTGAGAGGAAAAGCTGTGACTGCGGAGTCTGGAGCTTGTCTTTGGCGTCCTATCGGTGCGATCACGCTCCGCGAGCGCCCAGAACCGATGAACCTCTGTCACCCATTCACGTCAAACGGAAGCAAAGCTTCTTGCCGAAACCTCGAGCGAGCATCTGTTGTCCTCAGTTGCGGGCCGGCTACTCAACAGGTTGCGGGTACATCTCGGCACCTGCAGCATGTGATGCTTACCTCATTGAGGTACCCATCTGATGTGACACACACAAGCTCCCGCTTTCCTTGTAAAGAAAAAAAGACTTGGATTTCTATCATCATCATCGGCAGTCCCTCGGAATCGAGGAAGACTTGCTTCCACTCTAAACATGAGTCCTTAGGTGGCTGAACAGTCTAATATGAGAACCACAGCCCCTGTCACAGGTGGGACAGATAGTGGTTGAGGGAAGGGGAGGGTGGGACAGGTTTGCCGCATGCTCCTTCCGCTGCCTGCGCTTGATTTCTGCATGCTCTCGGCGACGAGACGCGAGGTGCTCAGCGCCCTCCCGGATACACTTCCTCCACTTAGTGCGGTCTTTGGCCAGGATCTCCCAGGTGTCGGTGGGGATGTCGCACTTTATCAGGGAGGCTTTGAGGGTGTCCTTGTAACGTTTCCTCTGTCCACCTTTGGCTCATTTGTCGTGAAGGAGCTACGAGTAGAGCACTTGCTTTGGGAGTCTTGTGTCCGGCATGCGAACTATGTGGCCTGCCCAGCGGAGCTGATCAAGTGTGGTCAGTGCTTCAATGCTAGGGATGTTAGCCTGAATGATGACACTGATGTTGGTGCGTCTGTCCTTCCAGGGGATTTGTAGGATCTTGCGGAGACATCGTTGGTGGAGTTTCTCCAGCGACTTGAGGTCTCTACTGTACATGGTCCATGTCTCTGAGCCATACTAGCGCCTTTCACGACCACCGGACGTCTCAAAGCGCTTTACAGCCAGTGAAGTACTTTTGGAGTGTAGTCACTGTTGTAATTTGGAAAACACGGCAGCCAATTTGCACACAGCAAGCTCCCGCAAACAGCAATGTGATAATGACTGGATAATCTGTTTTAGTGATGTTGGTTGAGGGATAAATATTGGCCTCAGGACACCAGGGAGAACTCCCCTGCTCTTCTTCAAAACACTAAGCGGGTAGTCGGGGCTTTGGTTTAACGTCTCATTTGAAAGACAGCATCTCTGAAGGTGCGGCACTCCCTTAGCACTGGGAGTGTCAGCCTGGATTCTTTGCTCAAGTCTCCAGAGTGGGACTTGAACCCACGACCTCTTGGACTCAGAGGCGAAGGTGCTGCCCATTTTGAGAATTGAACCAGTGACCTACTGGATTGAATGGCTTCGGAATGATCCAGATAATCTGCTTTTTTGTTATGTTGATCGAGGGATAAATATTGGCCCAGGACACCAGGGATAACTCCCCTGCTCTTCTTCGAAATAGTGTCGTGGGATCTTTTACACCCACCTTGAAAGAGCAGACGGGGCCTCGGTTTAATGTCTCATCCAAAAGACGTGCATCTCCGACAGTGCGGCACTCCCTCAGCACTGCCCCTCCGACAGTGTGGCGCTCCCTCAGCACTGCCCCTCCGACAGTGCGGCACTCCCTCAGCACTGCCCCTCCGACAGTGCGGCACTCCCTCAGCACTGCACTGGGAGTGTCAGCCTAGATTTATGTGCTCAAGTCCCTGGAGTGGGACTTTGAACCCACAACCTTCTGACTCAGAGGCAAGAGTGCTACCCACTGAGCCACGGCTCACACTGTATGTTAAAGGTGGCCATGACAGAGTGGCTAAACAGATCATTGGCTGCAGAATGGAGTGCCAAGGGCGAGGCAGTTGGCATTTAGATTCTGCAATTGTAAGTTATTGAGGGAGAGATGTTTATTTTTTCTCCCTCTAGGGACAGACACAGAAGAAAGTGGGGTTGAAACGGGTTGGGAGAGGGTACAGAAGTGATTCGGAGGGGATACAGAAGAGATTTGCTAGAATGGTTCCAGGGATGAGGGATTCCCGTTCCGTGGACAGACTGGAGAAGCTGGGCTTGTTCTCCTTGGAGTAGAGAAGGCTGAGAGGAGATTTGATAGAGCTTAAAATCATGGAGGGTTCATATAGAGTAAATAACGAGAAGCTGTTTCCAATGGCTGAAGGGACGATAACCGGAGGGCACAGATTTAAGGTGATTGGTTAAAAAACCAGAGGCGACATAAAAAGATACTTTTTTACACGACGAGTGGTTAGGATTTGGAATGCACTGCCTGATAGGGCGGTGGATACAGATTCAATAGCAGCCTTCAAAATATTGGGTAAATATTTGATGTAGAAAAAAATTGCAGGGGTACGGGGAAAGAGCGGGGGGGAGTGGGACTAACTGCATTGTTCTTCGAAAGAACCGGGGCAGACTCGATGGGCCGAATGGCCTCCTTCTGTGCTGTACTAGAAATTGCATAGCGTCCCGCTTGGGGCGATAACATTTGAAAGCTCGAAAAAGTAGTGCCGGGCACGAATGATTCTCTCTTCCTGGGAAATTCAGCTTTCGCGCTCCAAGGGCCCAGGCAGCTGAAGGCACGGCCACCAATTAGTGGAGCAATTAAAAATCACAGATACGCAAAGAGGCCAGAATTAGAGGAGCGCAGGATCTCGGGGAGTCGTGGGGCTGGAGGAGATTACAGAGATAGGGAGGGGCGAGGCCATGGAGGGATTTGTAAACAAGGATGAGAATTTTAAAATTCCGTTGTGGGACTGGGAGCTAATGTTGGTCGGCGAGCACAGGGGGTGATGGGTGAGCGGGACTCGGTGCGACTTAGGACACGGGGCACGGGGTGATGGGTGAGCGGGACTCGGTGCGAGTTAGGACACAGGGCAGCGAGCACACGGGGTGATGGGTGAGTGGGACGTGGTGCGAGTTAGGACACGCGGCAGCGAACACAGGGGGTGATGGGTGAGTGGGACTCGGTGCGAGTTAGGACACGGGGCAGCGAGCACAGGGGGTGATGGGTGAACGGGACTCGATGCGAGTTAGGGCACGAGCAGCAGAATTTTGGATGAGGTCAAGCTTATGGAGGGTGCAAAGTGAAATAATTTCAATATAGTCTTTCCCAGTTCCCTATTACTGTGGAACATCCCACTTGGGGAGAGGGGGAGCGGGGTCTGTTTCCCCCAGATCCAGGTGTGGGATTCTCACAGAGAAAGGCTGGGGGGGGGGGGGGCGGCAATCATTGACAGGGCTCGGTGGAGCACACTCGGGAAATCTCCCCATTTCCCACATCGCCGGTCTTCCCCCAGCCTCTTTCTCCACTGCCACCTTCCCTCCCATCTTCCTACAACCTACAGGTTTTGCAAGTTCAAGTTTGGTGACACCTAACCAGCAGTTCTTGACTCATCGGCCTATAAATTGGGCCGCACAACACCCATTTTGGGGGCGCAATCGGACTTCTCGGCTACCGAGTCTCTTCCCCGCCGATAGTTTCCAACCTTGGAGATAACTTGCGCCCTGGGTCTTGGCCAATCACCTGGGTTTTATCAACAGGAAGGAAGGAGTCCTTTCTCTTTCACAGATTCCTTCACGGCAAACAAGCCAAAGGCGGGCAGAGGAAATGTTACAAGGATACCCTCAAAGCCTCCCTGATAAAGTGTAACATCCCCACTGACACCTGGGAGTCCCTGGCCCAAGACCTCCCTAAGTGGAGGAAGTGCATCCGGGAGGGCGCTGAGCACCTCGAGTCTCATCGCCGAGAGTGAGCAGAAACCAAGCACAGGCAGCGGAAGGAGCGTGCGGCAAACCAGTCCCACCCTCCCCTTCCCTCAACGACTATCTGCCCCACCTGTGACAGGGACTGTGGCTCTCGTATTGGACTGTTCAGCCACCTAAGAACTCAATTTAAGAGTGGAAGCAAGTCTTCCTCGAGTCCGAAGGACTGCCTATGATGATGATCAATAGAAACAAAAGCCAGCAGTGTTTCTGCTGACTGACAGATGTCCCATCCCATTTAGCTACGGATGAAACAGAATTAAAAGGGATTGCACAACAAATGGGAGGATACTGAAGGGTGTGGAGGAACAGAGGAACCTTGGAGTGTATGTCCACAGATCCGTCAAGATAGCAGGACAGGTCGATAAGGTGCTTTTTGTGGTATATATCAATGATTTAGACTTGAATGTAGTGGGTGTGAATAAGAAGTTTGCAGATAATACTAAAATCGGCTGTTTGGTTGATGATGAAGAAGAAAGCTGTAGACTGCAGGAAGATTTCAATGAACTGGTCAGGTGGGAAGAGCAGCGGCAAATGGAATTCAATCCGGAGAAGTGTGAGGTAATGCATTTCAGGAGGGCTAACAAGGCAAGGGAATACACATTAAATGATTGGACACTGAGCAGTATTGGAGTGTATGTCGACAGATCCCTGAAGGTAGCAGGACCGGTCGATAAGGTCGTTAAAAAGGCATACGGAATGCTTTCCTTTATTAGCCGAGGTGTAGGTTGCAAGAGCAGGGAAGTTATGCGAGCACTGTATACAACACTGGTTAGGCCACAGCTTGAATACTGCGCGCAGTTCTGGTCACCGCATTACAGGCAGGTTATGATTGCACTAGAGAGGGCACAGAGGAGATTTATGAGGATGTTGCCAGGACTGGAACATTTTAGCTATGAGGAATGATTGGATAGGCTGCGGTTGTTTTCTTTAGAACAGAGGAGGTTGAGGAGAGATTTAATTGAGGTGTATAAAATTATGAGGGGTCAAGACAGAGTGGATAGGACTGACCTATTTCCCTAAACAGAGGGGCCAATAAACAGGGGGCATAGATTGAAAGTAATTGATGGAAGAATTAGAGGGGAAATGAGGGAAAAGGATTTCACCCAGAGGGTGGTGGGGGTCTGGAACTCACTGCCTGAAAGGGTGGTAGTGGCAGAAACCCTCTCCACATTTGGATGTGCACCTGAAGTGCCATAACCTACATAGCTACGGACCAAGAGCTGGAAAGTGGGATTAGGCTGGGTAGCTCTTTGTCGACTGACAGACTCGATGGGCCGAATGGCCTCCTCTGTGTCGTAGTTTTCCATGATTCTCTGATTTCTATGACTTATGCAGGATGAGTCGTATACCACGTACCAATTACCAATTACAACATCATCCACTGTGACAGCAAAATTTCACAAATGCATACAAAGAAAAAAAACCTGTCATTATAATTAATTCATCGTTATATTCACAATTATGTAAATTCCTGGTCCTTGTCACTTGCTTTGGCTGTAGACGATGATTTCTGCCCCCCGCCCAGCAAACACTTACTGTGTGCATTGCATTCATAACATGAAGGAAGTTTAAAATAATAACTGAGACAATTGCTTTCCAAAGCCTGCGTTTCGTGTGCAGGTCATCAGGAAGACAATAGCAAGCCGGAGACTCGTTTCCTTTGGGAAAAAGGAAACGTTTAGCTGACTGACTGTGTCAGCCGTGGCTCAGTGGGTCGCACCCTCACCTCTGAGTCACAAAGTTCGTGAGTTCAAGTCCCACTCTGGAGATTTGAACACAAAAATCTAGGCTGACACTCCTAGTGCAGACACGAGACTCCCAAAGCAAGCGCTCCAGTCGGAACTCCTTCACGGCAAACGAGCCAAAGGTGGGCAGGGGAAACGTTACAGGGACACCCTCAAAGCCTCCCTGATAAAGTGCAACATCCCCACCGACACCTGGGAGTCCCTAAGTGGAGGAAGTGCATCCGGGAGGGCGCTGAGCAACTCGAGTCCCATCGCCGAGAGCGTGCAGAAATCAAGCACAGGCAGTGGAAGGAGCGTGCAGCAAACCTGTCCCACCCTCCCCTTCCCTCAACGACTATCTGTCCCACCTGTGACAGGGTCTGTGGCTCTCGTATTGGACTGTTCAGCCACCTAAGGATTCATTTTAAGAGTGGAAGCAGGTCTTCCTCGATTCCGAGGGACTGTCTATGATGATGATATGATGAGTGCTGAGGCAGTGCTGCACTGCCAGAGGTGCCGTCTTTCGGATAAGACATTGGCCCGGATTTTCTGGGGCCGATGACTGCGTACCTGGTTGTAAGCGCCCCACAAGTCCCGCTGGTGCACACGCACGAAAACCTAGAACTTGCGATCTGTCGAGTTTGAGCGTACGAATCTGAAGGAAATGGGCATTCTCTGGTTTGGAGTTGGGCTATTTGCCCAGTGAATGGCCACTAAACTCTTTCGCCTGGTAAAAGTAGATCTTATGCCAGCGCAAGGGTTTAAATAAAGTCATTTAAATCATTTTAACATTCAAAAACCTTGAAAATTAGTTTAGGTTATTTTTGGCCACTTTAAACATGTTTAAATTTATTTTTCCAAAAAATGACACTTTTGTTTTAATTAATTTTTAACATGTGATGATTTAATTTTGGTTAAGTGGGGTGAGAGTGTGTTTTTTTAGGGGATTCCTATTATGCTTATGGGGATTCCATAGGTAAATGGAATCCCCCATAAGCATAATGAGAATTCCCCTTTGTGATTGGTTGGGCCGGCCCACGTGACCCCAGGGACGCTTGCACAATGCCTGCACCCCTGAGGTGCATGGGCTTTTACGCCGGTGTACACCTGCAGGACCAGGAGCGCAGGAGTCCGAAGATATGGAGGCACCAGGTAGGTGCATAAGTTTTTTTTTGAGGATCGGAGGCATTCGCCCGTGGGATGCCTCTGCCCGTAATGTCCAAGCCCATTAAACCGAGGCCCTGTCTGCTCTCTCAGGCTGATGTAAAAGATCCCGCGGCACTATTTCGAAGAAGAGCAGGGGAGTTTTCCCCGGTGTCTTGGGGCCAATATTTATCCCTCAATCACCATCACTAAAAAAAACATATGGTCTGGTCATTATCACATTGTTTTTTGTGGGAGCTTGCTGTGCGCAAATTGGCTGCCGCGATTCCCACAGTGACTACGCTTCAAAAAATCATGTCATTGGCTGTAAAGTGCTCTGGGATGTCCTGAAGTCATGTAAGGCGCTATATAAAGGAATATTTGAATTTAAGTTTCTGGAACTCTGAAGGGCAACTTGTTCACAAAGGCAAACGGTTCTACACAATTACAGGGCCCAGAAGAGGCGAGGGCCCAGGGGCAGCACGGACCAGCCCGCACTGCGATCTATGGATAGTAGGAGCAAGTGTGCGCACCAGGCCCGTGCAGCAGAGCTTGGTCTCCAATCGTCTTGGTTAACCCTTGCCACTGGATGAAGACCTTGCTCTGTCAAGCCCGTGTGGTGCCTGGTGTGCAACGGCCACCACACGTTAAAAGAATCCACGCACAGGCATCTTCCACCCTTCAACATGTAGTTCGGGACCTGGAGTGTCAGGTCCCTCATTGAAACACCTATGAACTCATCCCTTTTTGGTGTGGAAGCAGATCATCCTCGATACGAGGGCCGCCTAATGCTATACACAAGTTAAAAAGTTAGGAGTAAGATAGGACCTTATAGGTCAGTAGAACTGTGGACTAACTCCCCGGGGCAGACCACTGAAACAGCCGGTGCAAATGGGTTAAAGACACAATTAGGTGTTTTCACCAGAGACAAAGGACCAAAGGATTTGGTGAGACGGCAATTAGAATGGATCTGCTTTTGGATTGGACATTCTTCACCCTTGTCTCGTTTTGAAGCAAATACAAATGTTGGTGAAAGTTTATTGATAAATGAGTGAAAAGTTAAGCGTTATTCTTTAGGCTTCGGGATGCCTTGGGGAAATAAATAGTCATTTGTATGTGCTGCGCATTATTGCCAATTGGTTTGTAAAGGCAAGCGCTTGCTTTGCAAATCCTGGACACATTGCAAATGCATGGTTGAGAGAAGCTCAAAACAATTGAGGGAAACGTAGTCACTGGCGAGATAGCACTGCTGGCGATTACCACCACTAGATGTCTGTAACATGCTTTGCAATGAAACAGTGCACCAGTGAAATTGATGGACCACCTTGTGTGGGCCTGAGTCATACAGACCAGGTTGGGTCGCTCATCTGTGCTGAGTTAGGTGGTCCCAGTTTAAGAGGTATGTGGCTCCTACAATGGACCAATCAGTGACCTCGCAGTGGTCATGTGACTCTTACAATTGACCAATCAGTGACCTCCCACTGATCATGTGACTCCTACAATGGACCAATCAGTGACCTCCCACTGATCATGTGACTCCTACAATTGACCAATCAGTGACCTTCCACTGCACATGTGACTCCTACAATGGACCAGTCAGTGACCTCCCAGTGGAAAGTGCTTGTGTGTGGACATCAGCCAAGGGCAGAATTCGGCTTGTTTGTCCCCCACTCCCCCCAGGCTTGACTACCCCACCGACGCTCACGGTCATAAAGAATGGCCCCTTGGGTACGGTACCATGGGTCAGCTGGCACCCACAGATCTATTCCACAGCACGATTCACGCCCTCAGACGATTGGGGCAGTAAATCGGCGATCCTACTGCACAACCAGAACCTTGTTTTCTGTCAAGTTTTCGCGGGTTGTCTATATTTGAAAGTGTAAAGATCAAATCTGCCGCAGCATCCAAAGATTGGGGTGAGAGTCGCCCCTGCTCACGGAGGTGTTCCGTCCCTGGGTTTCAGTGTGCCACGGTCAGAGGGGGCATGTTGTATACCCGCTCGACCATGGAGGGTTGTGGAGCGAACAGGAAACGGTCGGAGGGTGTTAAGCCATACCGCCTCCCCTTTAATGGCAAAGATCACGCCGTGAGCGGGAGGCAGATCTGGCTGCTTCCTGCTCGGTCTTTGGTGAGTGCTGACAGATGGCCCAGTTTCCCTTCATATGAACAAGCAACGTGATTACAGCCTCGGGGTTAATAAGAGCCAAAAAGGTTTAATCAGTACAACAGCTTAATAAGGTTAATATATTTTCTACATAAGTGGCATAAAATAATCCGATCAGTCGCTCGTTTTGGCAACATTATAGACTAGCACCCTATAATGTAGCACCCTATAGACTAGAACCCTATAATGTGGCACCCTATAGACTAGAACCCTGTAATGTGGCACCCTATAGACTAGCACCCTATAATGTAACACTCTATAGACTAGCACCCTATAATGTACCTCCCTATAGACCAGCACCCTATAATGTAGCACCCTATAGACTAGAACCCTATAATGTGACACCCTATAGACCAGTGCCCTATAATGTGATGCCCTATAGACAAGCATCCTATAATGTGTCACCCTATAGACAATCACCCTATGATGTGACACCCTATAGACAATCACCCTATGATGTGACACCCTATAGACTAGCACTCTATAGACTAGCACCCCATTGACTAGCATCCTATAATGTGTGTATAGTTCGACTACATGTTGGTGGGTAGAACCTTATAGACTAGCACCCTATAGACAATCAGCCTGTAATGTGGCATCGTATAGACAATCACCATATAATGAGGCACCTTATAGGCTGGAACCCTATAAGGTAGCACCCTATAGACTAGCACCCTATAATGTGCTCCCTATAGACTAGCACTCTATAGACTCGCACCCTCTAATGTGGTACCCTATAGACAATCACCCTATAGACTAGCGCCCTATAATGTGAAACCTTAAAGACTAGCACCCTATAATGTGGCACCCCATAGACTAGCACGTATAATGTGGCACCCTATAGACTAGCACCCTATAGACTAGCACCCCATAATGTGGCACCCTGTAGACTAGTGCCCTATAGACTAACACCCTATGGCGTGGCAACCTATAGACTAGCACTCTATAATGTGGCACCCTATAGACTAGCACCCTATAATGTAGCAGATGGCGCACACTCGGAAAGCGACCCCCATAATGTAGGCTGACGTTCCAATGCGGCACTGAGCATTGAGCATGGTGGGAGGCAGCGCCCTTCAGTGCTAAACTGAGATTGTGTCTGTCTGTTCGGGCGGATGTTTAAAGATCACAAACGCACTCTTTGCAGAGCAGCAGAAGTTCTCCTTGGGTTTTGGCCAACCGTCCTCCCTTAATCAATAAGCGCAAAAAAAACCGCATTCATTCATCATTGTTGTTGTACAGTACAAAATGGCTGCCACAATTGCCCATGAGATAAATCACAGCATTACAAGAGCAGTTGATTGGGAGAGGTTCACGGGACATTTTGATAGGATAAGGCGCTGTACGAATGCAAATATTACTGCTTATGACTGACTTGTGTGTGAATTTCTCGGGAAAGATTTGAGGGAAAAGTGTGAGGCCTCTTGTGTTCAGCTTGCTAGTGACTTTTCTTGGGTCTGTGCCCATTGGCGATTTTAGACTCTGTTATTTCCAGTCCTAGCGAACGCGAGTAAACATCGGGATGGCGAGGCGCAGCAAGTGACATCTGTCACCTGGGGTCCGGCGAATAGGTCACGTGGGATCTTCCAGTGCCTTTTGTTGCGTTTGGACGGCATGTGATCCAGGAATCTGGCAGTCAGGAGGAAGCTTGGCCGGGAGAGAGGTGTGCGTACTAGGTCCCAGCTGCTGCCTCTTTGCACTGCGTATTCAAATTAATCGGGCTGCCACACCAGAGAGTCTCTGCTCACAGTCATTTTCTGAAACCTCCAATACTGCAAAGTTCTCGCTACGAACCTCTGTGCCTTTTTAAAAATTCATCCCGGGAATCTGGGCATCGCTGGCGAGGCCTCATTTATTGCCCATCCCTCATTGCTCTTCAGAAGGTGGGCCGTCTTCTTGAACAACAACAACTTGAATTTATATAGCGCCTTTAATGTAGTAAAATGTCCCAAGGTGCTTCACAGGAGGGTTTTAAGACAAAACAAATACATTTGACACCATGCCGCAAAAGGAGATATTAGGACAGATGACCAAAAGCTTGGTCAAAGAGGTAGGTTTTAAGGAGCGTCTTGAAGGAGGAAAGAGAGGTAGAGAGTCAGAGAGGTTTAGGGAGGGAGTTCCAGAGCTTGGGGCCCAGGCAACAGAAGGCACGGCCACCGATGGCGATTATAATCAGGGATGGTCAGGAGGGCAGAATTAGAGGAGCGCAGACATCTCGGGGGGTGGTGGGGCTGGGGGAGAATACAGAGATAGGGAGGGGCGAGGGCCATGGAGGGATTTGTAAACAAGGATGAGAATTTTGAAATCGAGGCATGGCTTAACCGGAAGCCAATGTAGGTCAGCGAGCACAGGGGGTGATGGGTGAGCGGGACTTGGTGCGAGTTAGAACCGCTACAGTCCGTGTGGTGAAGGTGCTCCCACAGTGCTGTTAGGGAGGGAGTTCCAGGATTTTGACCCAGCGACGATGAGGGAACGGCCGATATATTTCCAAGTCAGGATGGTGTGTGACTTGGAGGTGATGGTGTTCCTGTGAGGGATAGTGGACTGTGCATGAATAATACTCTGGGTAGGATTTTATTTAGCCATCCATTTTAAATCCGACTTCATGAGGATACAAAGCCCTCTTCATCTTCCATAGGGGTCAGCTGTGGCTCAGTGGGTAGCACCCTCTCCTCTGAGTCAGAAGGTTGTGGGTTCAAATCCCACCCCAGTGACTTAAGCACAAAAACCAAGCTGACTCTCCCAGTGCAGTGCTGAGGGCGTGCTGCACTGTCGGAGGTGCGTCTCTTGGTTGAGAGGTTAAACTGAGGCCCCGTCTGCCCTCTCAGGTGGACGTAAAAGATTCCAGAGCACTATTTCAAAGAAGAGCAGAGGAGTTCTCCCGATCTCCTGGGGCCAATATTTATCCCTCAATCAACATCACTAAAAACAGATTATCTGGGTCATTATCACATTGCTGTTTGTGGGAGCTTGCTGTGCGCAAATTTGCTACCGCGTTTCCTACATTACAACAGTGACTATACTTCATCAACTATAAAGCGCTTTGAGACGTCCGGTGGTCGTGAAAAGCACTATATAAATGCAAGCCTTTTCTTCCAGCTTTATTTATTGAACTGATTTGAAATTCCCCGGCTCCCGTAGTAGGATTATGAACTCATGTATCCAGATCATTAGTCCAGGCCTCTAGTCTAGTAACAGTACCACTCTGCTATCAATTACTTTGAGTAGTCACTGTTATAATGTAGGAATGCAAGAATATTTGAATGCAGTAATGCAGATATTTGGAATGCAATAATGTAGGAATCGTTGAATGCAGCAATGCAAGAATATTTGAATGCAGTAATGCAGATATTTGGAATGCAGTAATGCAGGAATATTTGAATGCAGTAATGCAGATATTTGGAATGCAGTAACGTAGGAATATTTGAATGCGGTAATGCAGGAATATTTTGAATGCAGTGATGCAGATATTTGGAATACAGTAATGCGGGAATATTTGAATGCGGTAATGCAGATATTTGGAATACAGTAATGCAGGAATATTTGAATGCAGTAATGCAGATATTTGAATTCGACAGTGCAGGAATATTTGAATGCGGTAATGCAGATATTTGGAATGCAGTAATGTAGGAATATTTGAATGCAGATATTTGGAATGCCGTATTGCAGGAATATTGGAATACAGTAACTCAGGAATATTTGAACACAGTAATATTGGCATGCAGTAATGCAGGAATATTAGAACGCAGTAATGCAGGAATATTTAAATGCAGTAATATTGGCATGCAGTAATGCAGGAATACTGGAAGGCAGTAATACCTTGTACACAACTCTGATGTGCTTATTCCAGACATGCAGATCTTTTGCTGGATTCAGGGAACACAGTGCCACTCGACCAGTGTAATCATTGCCCTCATTAGCAGCGTACATCAGGCTGGAGCTGGGTATCCCGATGAGCCGTATCAACACCTGTCCACTCCATACTCCAGTGGCTCCATCTGGCCATCTGCTCCGATGAGCGGCCCGAGGCACATGACAACGAGCGCTACCAGCTGAGCTAATAGGACGGCAGGCCAGGAAAATCCACCCAACGGTAAGCAATCTCTCCGGGACATATAATTACTGTCGGACAAGGGACTGTGGCCGGGGTGTACAATTACTGCGCAGCAGGCAGGCAGGCAAAACGCTCCCGGATGCAAATTTACTGCATAGTAAGCAATTGTCCCAAAGCGCATCCAATTTACTACAGGGCAGGAAATCCATGTCTGAGGTACAGTTCGAGAGCAGAGAAGGTTATGGGGAGATTTAATAGAGATGGTCAAAATCAGGAAGAGTTTTGATATACAGGGGAGAGAAACCGTTCCACTGTAGGTAACCAGAGGAAACAGATTTAAGAAAGAAAGACTTTCATTCATATAGCGCCTTTCATGACCACTGGACGTCTCAAAGCCTTAAGTGGAGGAAGAGAATCCGGGAGGGCGCTGAGCACCTCGAGTCTCGTTGCCGAGAGCATGCAGAAACCAAGCGCAGGCAGCGGAAAGAGTGTGAGGCAAACCTTCCCACCCACCCTTTCCTCCAACCACTGTCTGTCCCACCTGTGACAGAGACTGTAATTCCCGTATTGGACTGTAGAACTCACTTTTAGAGTGGAAGCAAGTCTTCCTTGATTTCGAGGGACTGCCTATGATGATGATGACAATCAATGATCCAAAAGCAAGATGCTGCGGATGCTGGAATCTGGAATAAAAACAGAAAATGCTGGAAATCTCAGCAGGTCAGGTAGCATCTGTGGAGAGAGAGTAGAGTTAATGTTAACTCTTGGTCATCGACCCGAAACATTAACTCTGCTTCCTCTCCACAGATGCTGCCTGACCCGCTGAGACTTCCAGCATTTTCTGTTTTTATTACAACCCATGACGTACTTTTGGAGTGTAGTCGCTGTTGTAATGTGGGAAACGCGGCAGCCAATTTGCGCACAGCAAGCTCCCACAAACAGCAATGAGATAATGACCAAACACGTGCCCTCTCAGTTAAATGTAAAAGATCCCATGGCACTATTTCGAAGAAGCGCAGGGGAGTTCTCCCCGGTGTCCTGGGACAATATTTATCCCATAACCAACACCGGAAAAGCATGAACTGGTCAGTATCACATTTCTGTTTGTGAATGGGACCTTTAGTCCCTCTGGCTGAACGTGACTCAATTGAGCACTTTATTAGGGAGTGAGTAATTACACCCAACGCAAAACTGAAAGTCTTTTACAGCATCTCATAGGCACTGAGAGGATTTGAGTATAGGAGCAGGGAGGTCTTACTGCAGTTATCCAAGGACTTGGTGAGGCCGCACCTTGAGTATTGTGTGCAGTTTTGGTCTCCTAATCTGAGGAAGTGCTATTGAGGGAGTGCAGCGAAGGTTCACCAGACTGATTCCCGGAATGGCAGGACTGACATATGAAGAAAGACTGGATCGACTAGGCTTATATTCACTGGAATTTAGAAGAATGAGAGGGGATCTCATAGGAACATATTAAATTCTAACGGGATTGGACAGGTTAGATGCAGGAAGAATGTTCCCGATGTTGGGGAAGTCCAGAACCAGGGGTCACAGTCTAAGGATAAGGGGTAAGCCATTTAGGACCGAGATGAGGAGAAACTTCTTCATTCAGAGAATTGTGAACCTGTGGAATTCTCTGCCACAGAAAGTTGTTGAGGCCAGTTCATTAGATATATTCAAAAGGGAGTTAGATGTGGCCCTTATGGCTAAAGGGATCAAGGGGTATGGAGAGAAAGCAGGAATGGGGTACTGAAGTTGCATGATCAGCCATGATCATATTGAATGGCGGTGCAGGCTCGAAGGGCCGAATGGTCTACTCCTGCATCTATTTTCTATGTTTCTGACGGATATCCACACCAGTCCAATTCGGAGCTGATCAGGGTAACACTCTCAGTACCACCTTTTCACTTTGCTGAATCCAATTTGCCTCAATCAATCAATCAATCAATCAATGTCTTATAGATCTGTTGCTCGATTGGAAACGATGAGGTTAGTGCTGCCCTGTGCAATAATGCAGGCAGCTCAATGTTAAATTCGTTGAGCAATTCCCCAGGGCTCCTTCAGGATCGCGCGCACAACTTATTGGAAGTTAATGACTTTCTGCTAATTATTCAGCGTTCTAGAGGTAGGTGTGCGGCAGAACGTTATCAAGGTCGAGATGATTATCGGTCACACTTACTGAGTGTTCGCCATGTAGAGAGATGCAACCTCAGCAATTCTGTCTTAAACCTCCAGCAGGGTTTGTCTGAGTTTCATCTCATCACCTGGACTTCTCAGCCCTGTAAGTAAGTGAAGAAAAGAGATACTTTTAGTGTGTTAGTATTCTGGTTAAATGAAAGAAAGTTTTAGCAGGATAACTCCCCTGCTCTTCTTCGAATAGTGCCATGTTATCTTTTATGTCCACCCAATTTGCACACAGCAAGGTCCCATAAACAGCAATGAGATAATGGCCAGATAATCTGTTTTTGTTATGTTGGTTGAGGGATTAATATTGGCCCCAGGACACCGGGGAGAACTCCCCTGCTCTTCTTTGAAATAGTGCCGTGGGATCTTTTACGTCCACCTGAGAGAGCAGACGGGGCCTCGGTTTAATGTCCCATCTGAAAGACGGCACCTCCAACAGTGCGGCACTCCCTCAGTACTGCACTGGGTGTGTCAGCCTAGATGATGTGCCCAAGTCAATGGCGTGGAGCTTGGGATATTTGCAATGGGATATTTCTCACCTCGATGAACATAAAGTCAGCCAAATTGTCTTTATAAAACACTGGTCCGACCCCCAACTGTGTCCAATTCGAGAGCCAGAGGACACAGATTTAAGGCGATTGGCAGAAGAACCAAAGGCGACACGAGGAAAAACTTTTTTACGCAGCGAGTGGTTAGGATCTGGAATGCGCTGCCTGACAGGGTGGTGGAGGCAGATTGGATAAGTACCTGAAGGAAAAAATTTTCTGGCCTACTGGGAAAAGACAGGAGAATGGGATTAGTTGAAATGCTCTTGCAGAGAGCTGGCACGGGCTCGACTGACCAAACGGCCTCCTTCTGTGCTGTAACTGTTCTATGATTCTATGATTCTAAGTTATACTTCAGAAAAAATCCATCTAGCTGCTTACCAACAATGGTATCGCCATTTACACCAGACAATGATAACTTGTATTTATTTTATCCCACCCCGTCCTTTAACCACTATCTGTCCCACCTGTGATGGGGTCTGTGGTTCTCGTATTGGACTGTTCAGCCACCTAAGGACTCATGCTAAGAGTGGAAGCAAGTCTTCCTCGATTCCAAGGGACTGCCTATGATGATGATGATGTATTTATTTATATAGCGCCTTTAACTAGGTAAAATGTCCCAAGGCACTTCACATGAATGTAATCAGACAAACAAAATTGACTCCGAGCCAAAGGAGACATTAGGACAGGTGATTTAAAAACTTGGGTCAATTAGGTAGGTTTTAGGTTTTAAGAAGGGTTTCAAGGAGGAGAAAGAGATGGAAAGGCAGAGAGGTCTAGGGAGGGAATTCCAGAGCTTGGGGCCCAGGCAGCTGAAGGCACGGCCACCAAAGGTGAAGAAAATGGAGGATGGACAGGAGGCCAGAATCGGAAAAATGCAGCGATCTCGGGAGATGGGAGGTGGGTTGTGGGGCGCTAGCCGAGGTTACTGGGATAGGGAGAGAGGCGAGGGCCTCTCCCTATCCCAGTTGATTTGAAAACAAGGATGAGAATTTTAAAATGGAGGCGTTGTGGGAGTGGGAGCCGATGTAGGTCAGAGAGCACCGGTGGGGGATGGGTGAAGGGGGTCTTGGCGCGATTTGGGACACGAGCCAGCAGGGTTTCGGAGGGGCTCCAGTTTGTGGGGGATGGAAGAGGGCGGGCTGGCCAGGGGAGCGTTGGAATGGTCGAGTCTCGAGGTAATCCTTGCATGAATCAGGATCTCAGCAGCAGATGGACGGAGGCAATTCTAAATTTAGGACACTCTTGGATTAACTCAGAATTCCAACTTCTGTTGGACTGATGAGGAGGACTATTGTTAGTGCATCGGTGTCTCAACGACCTACTACAAAGCTAAATTAAAGAAAAAAATCAATATCAGAAAAATTGCATTGTCATGTTTTTGAGAAGCTGTTCGAAATCTCTGCTCAACCTCACAGGAGAATTGGCTACAGTAACGTTTTGTTCAGGCCTATTGATTCATTTCGTTGGGTTCTTAATTTGTATCTGGTATTATTAATGAGTTACGCATGTCTGTGTCTCTTTTCCCAAAGTGATTGGGCACTTTCTAATATATTGATTCCTTTTCCCTCCTCTCAACATCCCGGCTGTCATGCAGAAGACTTGTGCTCCAGAACTAGCCGTGCCTCTAGCCAAGCTGTTCCAGGACTTGTGGCTTGCTAGGTCTGGTCAAGGCCAATTAGCTGCGGCGTTTGTGGACAAATGGATGGAAGACTGGAATATGGACGCCAAACACCAGTAACAATCCTGCAAAATCCCATGTCGCGGCAAGGAATTTGTCTTACTCAATTACCGCAAAATATTGGGCCCTCATCTTAAACTGACAGAACCAGGCTGGGCCTGCAGCAGGTGGTGAGAGAACCAACACGAGGGGAAAAACCTACTTGACCTCGTCCTCACCGATCTACCTGTCGTAGATGCACCTGTCCCTGACAGCATTGGTAGCAGCGACCACCCGCACAGTTCATTTGTGGACGCGAAATCCCGTCTTCGCACTGACGATACCCTCCATCGTGTTGTGTGGCACTACCACCGTGCTAAAAGGGATAGATTCAGAACAGATCTAGCAGCTCAAAACTGGACATCCATGAGGCGCTGTGGGCCATCAGCAGCAGCAGAACTGTATTCCACCACAATCTATAACCTCATGGCCTAGCATGTCCCTCACTCTACCATTACCATCAAGCCAGGGGACCAACCCTGATTCAATAAGGAGTGCAGAAGAGCATGCCAGGAGCAGCACTAGGCATACCTAGAAATGAGATACCAACCTGGGGAAGCTACAACACAGGACTACTTGCATGCTGCTAAATGATCCCACAATCAACGGATCAGATCAAAGCTCTGCAATCCTGGCACATCCAGTCAGGAATGGTGTTGGACCATTAAACTAATGGGAGGGGAGGCTCCAGGAACACCCCCATCCTCAATGATGCTGGAGCCCAGCACGCGAGTGCAAAAGACAAGGCTGAAGTGTTTGCAACCATCTCCGGCCACAAGTGCCGAGTGGATGATCTGTCTCGGCCTTCTCCTGAGGTCCCCATCATCACAAAAGCCGGTCTTCAGCCAATTCGATTCACTCCACATAATATCAAGAAACGGCTGAGTGCACTGGATACAGCAAAGGCTATGGGCCCCGACAACACCCTGGTTGTCGTGCTGAAGACCTGTGCTCCAGAACTAGCTGTGCCTCTAGCCAAGCTGTTCCAGTACAGCTACAACAATGACATCTACATGACTACGTGGAAAACTGCCCAGGTATGTCCTGTTCACAAAAAGCAGGACAAATCCAATCTGGCCAATTACCACCCCATCAGTCTACTCTCAATCGTCGGCAAAGTGATGGAAGGTGCCGTTGACAGTGCTATCAAGCGGCACTTACTCACCAATAACCTGCTCACCGATGCTCAGTTTGGGTTCCACCAGGACCACTTGGCTCCAGACCTCATTGCAGCCTTGGTCCAAACATGGACAAAAGAGCTGCATTCCAGAGGTGAGGGGAGAGTAACTGCCCTCGACATCAAGGCAGCATTTGACCGAGTGTGGCATCAAGGAGCCCAAGTAAAATTGAAGTCAATGGGAATCAGGGGGAAAACTCTCCACTGGCTGGAATCATACCTAGCACAAAGGATTGTGGTTGTAGTTGTTGCAGGTCAATCATCTCAGCTCCAGGACATCACTGCAGGAGTTCCTCAGGGCAGTGTCCTAGGCCCAAACATCTTCAGCTGCTTCATCATTGACCTTCACTCCATCATAAGGTCAGAAGTGGGAATGTTCACTGATAACTGCACAGTATTCAGTTCCATTCACAACTCCTCAGATAATTGAGCAGTCCATGCCCGCATGCAGCAAGACCTTGATGACATTCAGGCTTGGGCCGATAAGTGGCAAGTAACATTCGTGCCACACAAATGCCAGGCCATGACTATCTCCAACAAGCGAGAGTCTAACCGCCCCATCTTAATATTCAACGGCATTACCATCGCCGAGTCCCCCACCATCAACATCCTGGGGGTCACCATTGACCAGAAACTTAACTGGACCAGCTACATAAATACTGTGGCAACAAGAGCAGGTCAGAGGCTGGGTATCACAGTATGGTTGAATTTGTAATACAGATTGAGGGTGAGGAAGTAGTGTCTCAAACGAGCGTACTATGCTTAAACAAAGGGGACTACAGTGGGATGAGGGCAGAGTTGGCTAAAGTAGACTGGAAACACAGACTAAACGGTGGCACAATTGAGGAACAGTGGAGGACTTTTAAGGAGCTCTTTCATAGTGCTCAACAAAAATATATTCCAGTGAAAAAGAAGGGCGGTAAGAGAAGGGATAACCAGCCGTGGATAACCAAGGAAATAAAGGAGAGTATCAAATTAAAAACCAATGCGTATAAGGTGGCCAAAGTTAGTGGGAAAATAGAAGATTGGGAAAATTTTAAACGACAGCAAAGAATGACTAAGAAAGCAATAAAGAAAGGAAAGATAGATTTCGAAGGTAAACTTGCGCAAAACATAAAAACGGATAGTAAAAGCTTTTACAGATATATAAAGCAGAAAAGAGTGACGAAAGTAAATGTTGGTCCCTTAGAAGATGAGAAGGGGGATTTAATAATGGGAAATGTGGAAATGGCTGAGACCTTAAACAATTATTTTGCTTCGGTCTTCACAGTGGAAAACACAAAAACCATGCCAAAAATTGCTGATCACAGGAATGTGGGAAGGGAGGACCTTGAGACAATCACTATCACTAGGGGGGGTAGTGCTGGACAGGATAATGGGACTCAAGGTAGACAAGTCCCCTGGTCCTGATGAAATGCATCCCAGGGTATTAAAAGAGATGGCGGAAGTTATAACAGATGCATTCGTTATAATCTACTAAAATTCTCTGGACTCTGGGAAGGTACCAGCGGATTGGAAAGCAGCTAATGTAACGCCTCTGTTTAAAAAGGGGGGCAGACAAAAGGCAGGTAACTATAGGCCGGTTAGTTTAACATCTGTAGTGGGGAAAATGCTTGAAACTATCATTAAGGAAGAAATAGTGGGACATCTAGATAGGAATAGTGCAATCAAGCAGACGCAGCATAGATTCATGAAGGGGAAATCATGTTTAACTAATTTACTGGAATTCTTTGAGGATATAACGAGCATGGTGGATAGAGGTGTACCAATGGATGTGGTGTATTTAGATTTTCAAAAGGCATTCGATAAGGTGCCACACAAAAGATTACTGCAGAAGATAAAGGTACGCGGAGTCAGAGGAAATGTATTAGCATGTATAGAGAATTGGCTGGCTAACAGAAAGCAGAGAGTCGGGAGAAATGGGTCCTTTTCGGGTTGGAAATCGATGGTTAGTGGTGTGTCACAGGGATTGGTGCTGGGACCACAACTGTTTACAATATACATAGATGACCTGGAAGAGGGGACAGAGTGTAGTGTAACAAAATTTGCAGCTGACACAAAGATTAGTGGGAAAGCGGGTTGTGTAGAGGACACAGAGAGGCTGCAAAGAGATTTAGATAGGTTAAGCGAATGGGCTAAGGTTTGGCAGATGGAATACAATGTCGGAAATTGTGAGGTCATCCACCTTGGGAAAAAAAACAGTAAAAGGGAATATTATTTGAATGGGGAGAAATTACAACATGCTGCGGTGCAGAGGGATCTGGGGGTCCTTGTGCATGGATCTCAAAAAGTTAGTTTTCAGGTGCAGCAGGTAATCAGGAAGGCGAATGGAATGTTGGCCTTCATTGTGAGAGGGATGGAGTACAAAAGCAGGGAGGTTCTTCTGCAACTGTATAGGGTATTGGTGAGGCCGCACCTGGAGTACTGCATGCAGTTTTGGTCACCTTACTTAAGGAAGGATATACTAGCTTTGGAGGGGGTACAGAGACAATTCACTAGGCTGATTCCGGAGATGAGGGGGTTACCTTATGAAGATAGATTGAGGAGACTGGGTCTTTACTCGTTGGAGTTCAGAAGGATGAGGGGTGATCTTATAGAAACATTTAAGATCATGAAAGGGATAGACAAGATAGAGGCAGAGAGGTTGTTTCCACTGGTCGGGGAGACTAGAACTAGGGGGCACAGCCTCAAAATACGGGGGAACCAATTTAAAACCGAGTTGAGAAGGAATTTCTTCTCCCAGAGGATTGTGAATCTGTGGAATTCTCTGCCCAAGGAAGCAGTTGAGGCTAGCTCATTGAATGTATTCAAATCACAGATAGATAGATTTTTAACCAATAAGGGAATTAAGGGTTATGGGGAGCGGGCGGGTAAGTGGAGCTGAGTCCACAGCCAGATCAGCCATGATCTTGTTGAATGGCGGAGCAGGCTCGAGGGGCTAGATGGCCTACTCCTGTTCCTAATTCTTATGTTCTTATGTTCTTATGTATTCTGCAGCGAGTGTCTCACCTCCTGACTCCCCAAAGCTTTTCCACCATCTACAAGGCACAAGTCAGGAGTGTGATGGAACACTCTCCACTTGCCTGGATGAGTGCAGCTCCAACAACACTCAAGAAGCTCGACACCATCCAGGACAAAACAGCCCGCTTGATTGGCTCCCCATCCACCACCTTCAACATTCACTCCCTCCACCACCGGCGCCCCCTGGCTGCAGTGTGCACCATCTACAAGATGCACTGCAGCAACTCGCCAAGGTTTCTTCAGCAGCATCTCCCAAACCCGCGACCTCTACCGCCTAGAAGGACAAGGAACACCATCACCTGCAAGTTCCCCTCCAAGTCACACCATCCTGACTTGGAAATATATCGGCCGTTCCTTCATCATCGCTGGGTCAAAATCCTGGAACTCCCTCCCTAACAGCACTGTGGGAGCACCTTCACCACACGGACTGCAGCGGTTCAAGAAGGCGGCTCACCACCACCTTCTCAAGGGGCAATTAGGGATGGACAATAAATGCTGGTCTTGCCAGCGACACCCACATCCCAGATCGAATAATAAAATAAAATGAATTGCAATCCTCAAAACACTAGTAAAAAAGCCTGAAATCCAAACTAACAGGAAGCAGAATGGATCTCCCCATTTTCCTGATCGACCAATCACACCCTTGTCTCTGAATCAGAAGGTTGTGGGTTCAAGTCCCACTACAGGGACTTGAGCACGTAAATCTCGGCTGACACTCCCAGTGCAGTACTGAGGGAGTGCTGCACTGTCGGAGGTGCCGTCGTTCAGATGAGACGTTAAATCAGTTCCTTTAGTGATGTTGATTGATGGATAAATATTGGCTAGGACACCAGGGATAACTCCCCTGCTCTTCTTCAAAATAGTGGCTATGGGATCCTTTACATCCACCGAGAGTGAAGACAGGGCCTCGATTTAATACCTCATCTGAAAGACGGCACCTCTGACAGTGCAGCACACCCTCAGCACTGCACTGGAGTGCCAGCTTAGATTCTTGTGCTCAAGTCCCTGGAGTGGGACTTGAACCCACAACCTCCTGACCTCAGAGGTGAGGGTGCTGCCCACTGGCTGATACATGAGGATATGAGCCAAGTGATGCTTCCTGCAATCGAGTAGCCCGCTGATGTTCACTGGGGAGGCTCAGACATGAAGTATGGCCAGTTGAGGGAGGTAACTGGAAGGCTGTGCCCACGTGAGGAGAGGGGAACATGAGCGAGGGGATAAAGGAATGATAGTGAAGCCCGCAGTGCCGAGATCATTATCATCATCATCATAGGAAGTCCCTCGGGATCGAGGAAGACTTGCTTCCACTCTTAAAATGAGTCCTTAGGTGACTGAACAGTCCAATACGAGAACCACAGTCTCTGTCACAAGTGGGACAGATAGTCGTTGAGGGAAGGGGAGGGTGGGACTGGTTTGCTGCACGCTCTTTCCGCTGCCTGTGCTTGATTTCTGCATGCTCTCGGCGATGAGACTCGAGGTGCTCAGCGCCCTCCCGGATACACTTCCTTCACTTAGGGCGGTCTTTGGGCCAGGGACTCCCAGGTGCTGGTGGGGATGTCGCACTTTATCAGGGAGGCTTTGAGGGTGTCCTTGTAACGTTTCCTCTGCCCACCTTTGGCTCGTTTGCCGTGAAGGAGTTCCGAGTAGAGCGCTTGCTTTGGGAGACTCGTGTCGTGCCGAGATGGGGGTTAAATGAACGCACATTGACACACAAGGACACGCAGAAAGGAGGCGTCCATTCACTTCCACTCGGCCTGCAGTCTTGTCCTTTACATTGACCTATATTTTCCCTACTCCGTGCCACAGTACAGCCGCTCATCTCTGATTATTTACTGCCCATACGCCCGACAGGTGACATCATGCGTGATGTATCAATTCTCAGTCCCATGGGGGCAGTAAAATGTAAGTAGCTCTCATTAACTGTGAATAGTTCACACTTGCTAAGAGCTGTGGCGACGTGGCACAGAAAACTGCAGAAATCGGGTAGAGACCAGTAAATAAAACGACCTGAAGTTGTGCCTGCCTGCTGAATGGTCCGCTCGCTTGACAATGGTCGCCTTTGCCTCTTTTCTTCCCTGAGGATGCTTCCCTCCTCCTGATTACCCTTCAGCACCGTCCCCAAAAAGCCATTCTCTGCGCTCGAGCCAAGGCGGAGAATGTCAAATGGCTATTCCTCCTTGGAGGGCACCACATCCGATGTGGAAACAATTTATTAAATGACTTGTTAAGAACCGCAAAACTTTTGGGAGCTTGGGGACGCAAAGGGATTTGGATTCATAGGGTTACACAGGATATACGGCACAGAAACAGGCCATTCGGCCCAACCAGTCCATGCCGGCGTTTATGCCCCACTCGAGCCTCCCCCTGTCTTTCCTCATCTAAATCTATCAGCATAACCTTCTATTCCCTTCTCCCTCATATGCTTGACCAGCCTCCCCTTAAATACATCGATACTAATCGCCTCAACCACTCCCTGTGGCAGCGAGTTCCACATTCTCACCACTCTCTGGGTAAAGAAGTTTCTTCTGAATTCCCCATTGGATTTCTAGGTGACTATCTTATATTGATGGCCTCTAGTTATGCTCTTCCCCACAAGTGGAAACATTCTCTCCGTCAAAACCTTTCATAATTTTAAAGACCTCTATTAGGTCACCCCTCGGCCTTCTTTTTGCAAGAGAAAAGAGACTCAACCTGTTCATCCTTTCCTGATGTGTATACCCTCGCATTTCTGGTATCATCCTTGTAAATTTTCTCTGCACCTTCTCCAGTGTCTCTATATCCTTTTTCATAATCTGGCGACCAGAACTGTACGCAGTACTCTAAATGTGGTCTAACCGAGGTTCAATACAGGTTCAACTTCCCTACTTTTCAATTCTATCTCTCTAGAAATAAACCCTAGTGCTTGGTTTGCTTTTTTTATGGACTCGCTAACCTGTGTCGCCACTTTTAGTGATTCAAATTCAGTCTACCTCTATAATCTCCTCCAGCCTTGCAACCCAGCCCATCAACTTCAGATCCTCCAACTCTGGCCTACTGCTCAACCCTTTCCTTCCAGTGTTAGTGGCATAGCCTTCAACTGCCTTCACCCTCTGCGATATCTGAAAAAACTGTAATGACGTCATTGTTGTTCACAGAATCATAGAAATTTACAGCACAGAAGGAGGCCATTTCGGCCCATCGTGTCCGTGCCAGCCAACAAAGAGCTATCCAACCTAATCCCACTTTCCAGCTCTTGGTCCGTAGCCCTGTAGGTTACGGCACTTCAGGTGCACATCCAAGTACTTGTTAAATGTGATGAGGGTTTCTGCCTCAACCAACCTTTCAGGCAGACCCCCACCACCCTCTGGGGTGAAGAAATTTCCCCTCAAATCACCTCTAAACCTTCTACCAATTACTTTAAATCTATGCTCCCTGGTTGTTGACCTCTGCTAAGGGAAATAGGTCCGTCCTATCCATTCTAGATCCCTCATAATTTTATACACCTCAATGAGGTCTCCCCTCAGCCTCCTCTGTTCCAAAGAAAACAACCCTGCCTGAACCTCTCCACCTCTCTTTCCTCCATCAAGACGCTCCTTAAAACCTACCTCTTTGACTAAGCTTTTGGTCACCTGCGCTCATTGCTACTTATGCGGCTCGGCTTCAAATTTTTTTCACTCGTAACACTTCTGCAGAGTGCCTTGGGACGTTTCACTACCTTAAGGGCGCTATATAAATACAAGTTGTTGTTGGTGTATCACCGCCTTCTCCGTGTAACAAATGCTGACCTTGCCAACAACGCCCTCGTCCTGAGAAAAGACTAATCTTATTTGAACCTGATTTCAATTTTATTGAATGCTCAATAATGCAAACTGAATGTCCTGGTGGTTAATCCCACAGGACCATCCTGCGCTGTCCAACAAACATATTGGCCATTCATTCGCTTAAACCAAATGCATTTTATAGCAGTTAGTGATTCCTATTAAATGATGTGGCTACAGTTTAAAATAATCGATAGTCAAACCTCTCGCACTGAGTACTGTAGATCAGAAGACTTTCAGACGTCTATCTTCCCTCTGTATTCTGGCAGCGGTATAATGGTTGAATTAACAAAGTGCGATTGGAGGAAGGAAATTGTAAAATGATCCCTTTTTAAAAATAATTGTCAGATTTTTACCTTCTACTGGTCCTTCCTGATCCATATGCAGCACAAAAGGAAAGACGTGATTGCCCGAGAGAGGAGATTTACGAGGATGTTGTCAGGTCTGGAGAATTTTAGCTACGAGGAAAGATTGAACAGTCTGGAGTTTGTTTTCTTCAGAACAGAGGAGGCTGAGGGGAGACCTCATTGAGGTGCATAAAATCAAGGTAGTGGTGAGGCCACACCTGGAGTACTGCGCGCAGTTTGGGTTTCCATATTTACGAAAGGGATATACTTGCTTCGGAGGCAGTTCAGAGAAGGTTCACTCGGTTGATTCCGGGGAGGAAGGGGTTGACTTATGAGGAAAGGTTGAGTAGGTTGGGCCTCTACTCATTGGAATTGAGAAGAATGAGAGGTGATCTTATCGAAACGTGTAAGATTATGAGGGGGCTTAACAAGGTGGATGCAGAGATGGGGGGGAGACTAGAACTAGAGAGCATAATCTTAGAATAAGGGGCCGCCCATTTAAAACAGAGATGAGCAGAAATTTCTTCTCTCAGTGGGTTGTAAATCTGTGGAATTTGCTGCCTCAGAGAGCTGTGGAAGCTGGGACATTGAATACATTTAAGACAGAAATAGACAGTTTCTTAAACGATAAGGGGTTAAGGGGGTTATGGGGAGTGGGCAGGGAAGTGGACCTGAGTCCATGATCGATCAGCCATGATCTTATTGAATGGTGGAGCAGGTTCGAAGGGCTGTATGGCCTACTCCTGCTCCTATTTCTTATGTTCTTATCTTATGTTCTTATTGGCCCTCGCTTTGACCTACGCAAACCAGGTCTTCAGGCGTGATTGGCAGGGAAATTGGCCAATCATCTCCATTCTGACCACGAATAGGGGTGTCACTAGCTGCAGTCGCTGATTACAGAAAGAACATTGGGCCCAAGGGATCTGGAGAGAAGCATTTTAAGGGCGGATATTGGGTGGGGATTGGAGAGAGGAAATCGTAAAATGATCCCTTTTTAAAAATAATTGTACGGGCCCTTCCTGATCTGTATGCGCTTTCATCTTATTTTCATGCCTAAAGGATATTCCAACACCATTTCTGTACCACTAATGCGCTGAAAACAGGAATAAACTCACCCCCTGTTTATTTAACAAATGAAATCATGAGCACCAAGTGAAGCTTTGGACTTCTGAAATGTCGCCCTTGTTTAATCTTTTGATGTATATTCTTAATGGTTCTAGTCGCTGCATTTCATTTATTTAGATTTGATTGAGAGAGAACTTCTCACAATCAGCAAAATTAAAATGATTAACAACCTCTGGAAAGAACGTAGGGACGTTATGAATTAAAATTAAAGCCGTTTATTTAAGCAGAACCTTTTAGTAACATGAATTGCTGTGGCAGAACTATTTAGTAAAGAAGGAAGGAATCAAATCAATTTGTTCTTTTATATTTTATGGCCTTCGCTATAAAAAGTAGATGCAAACAAAACACAATTTGGCAACCAGTCTCAAAATCTGTTTCTAAGCAGAATTCTTGTCAGCCGTGGCTCAGTGGGCAGCACTCTCTCGCCCCTCTGAGTCAGAAGGTCGTGGGTTCAAGTCCCACTCCCGAGACTTGAGCACAAAAATCTAAGCTGACATCGCTATGCGGCAGTGAGGGAGTGCTGCACTGTCGGAGGTGCCGTCTTTCTGACGTTAAACCGAGGCCCCATCTGCTCTCCCTGGTGGATGTAAAAGATCCCGTGGCATCATTTCGAAGAAGAGCAGGGGAGTTCTCCCCGGTGTCCTGGGGCCAATATTTATCCCTCAATCAACATCACAAAAACAGATTATCTGGTCATTATCACATTGCTGTTTGCGGGAGCTTGCTGTGCGCAAATTGTATGCCACGTTT
The DNA here is from genome assembly GCF_044704955.1 of Pristiophorus japonicus. Classification (NCBI taxonomy): domain Eukaryota; kingdom Metazoa; phylum Chordata; class Chondrichthyes; family Pristiophoridae; genus Pristiophorus; species Pristiophorus japonicus. Next base: position 69,466,428 of record NC_091997.1, read on the forward strand.
CCCACATTACAACAGTGACTGCACTCCAAAAGGTACTTCATTGGCTGTAAAGCGCTTTGGGACATCCAGAGGTCGTGAAAGGCGCTATATAAATGCAATCCTTCTTTTCTTTCCAAATTTTTTCAGTGGATACGTGCACCCTTCGCCCATCCCACACCAAGGCTCCCAATCCACCCTTGCAAAGCACACCCTCCAACCCACCGCGAGCACTGACACTGGTGATCAGCTAATATATAGGAGGAATGTAATGAATAAAAAGATGCTCTGTTACTCTCCTTCCTCTTTGATGAAATGTAGAAGGTCTCAATATTAAGATGTCCCTCTCCATCCATCTATCATTGTGTCTGCTATATTTTCAATCACAAAACAATTCCGTGTGATATAAAATATTAGCTCCCCCGAGAGCTTAGTGGGAAAAATGTTTCCCTCGAGATGCACCGACTAGAAAGGATTCCACAGTAACCTGCAATTACTTGGATTCCTGGAGCTAGAAATAAAGAATTGACAATTGATTAAAAAAAGATTGTTAAAATTTATTTCTCCTCCTTGCGTTCAAATCTCTCCATGGCCTCCCCGCTCCCTATCTCTGTAACTTCCTTCAGCCCTACAACACTCCAAGATATCTCCATTCCACCAATTCTGGCCTCTTATGCAGCCCCGATTTTAATCGCCCCCACCTTTGGCGGCCGTGCCTTCAGCTGCCTGGGCCCTAAATTCTGGAATTCCCTCCCTAATCCTCTCCATTGCTCTTTCCTCCTTTAAGACCTCCTTAAAACCTAACTCTTTGCCCAAACTTTTGGTCACTGCGATGTATTTGCTTCATGGGTTCTCTGCTTAAGAATTCATAGCAACACATTGCTATTAAGAACCAGTTGGTTTATTAACAAAGGTTTAACAATCACACTACACATTACCAGTTCATCCACTAGGCTCACAACTGCATACCTCATCGTGGATGACCTAGACCCAACCGACTGGGGTTTTATTGAGTCTTGGGAACATCACGTGACTGGCTAAGCCACTCACAATGCAATAGCTCTCATCGTCATAGGCAGTCCCTCGGAATCGAGGAAGACTTGCTTCCACTCCCAAAGTGAGTTCTCTGGTGGCTGAACAGTCCAGTACGAGAGCCACAGACCCTGTCACAGGTGGGACAGACATTCGTTGAGGGAAGGGGTGGATGAGGTTGGTTTGCCGCACGCTCCTTCCGCTACCTGCGCTTGACCTCTTCACGCTCTTTGCATTGCGACTCAAAGAGCTCAGCGCCCTCCCGGATGCACTTTCTCCACCTCGGGCGGTCTCCGGCCAGGGTCTCCCAGGTGTCAGTGGTGATGTCGCACTTTACCAGGGATGGTTTGAGGGTGTCCTTGTAACGCTTCTGCTGCCCACCTTTGGCTCGTTTACCGTGAAAGAGCTCCACATAAAGCATTCGCTTAGGGAGTCTCGTACCTGACATGCGAGCTATGTGGCCTGCCAGCGAAGCTGATCGAGTGTGGTCAGTGCTTCAATGCTGGGGATGTTAGCCTGGACGAGGACACTGATGTTGGTGCGCCTGTCCTCCCAGGAGATTACAAACAGCTCTACAAACCTGTGAGCATCCTCACAGATACATACATTACAGCCATCTGCCCTAATATCTCCTTATGCTGCTCGGTGTCAAATTTTGTTTGATAACGCTCCTGTGAAGTGCCTTGGGATGTTTTATTATGTTAAAGGTGCTATATAAATGCAAGTTGTTATCGTTGATTGTTTTTAAACAGTTTCCATAGGGTCATACTCACTAATAATAGAATCAAAATGCAGCAAGAGAGCACTATGTAGAGCTTGGTGACTGTCGGATCTGAATTTCTACAATTTCAAATGCATTGTCAGACAAGAAAGGCTTCTCCTTTTTAAGGTCTTAATGCAACCTGATGTTCCTGGCTACCCTCGAGGGACCTGATTTGTCCGCTTACGGTTACTGAGATAGAAGGTGCAACGAGAGAAAAAGCCATTTCTTCCCCAGAATCAAGAGCGGATTAACCGTGGGGAGAAGGGACTGCAGCCCCAGGCCCACCAAAGAACGTAGGCCCACCAAATAAACGTAGGAAAAAAAATATAAGGCCTGCCAAATAGGCTGAATAGAATAGACAATGAGGATAAACAAGACCGAGGAAAATATTGTTTATTGGCCTAACATGTACATACCTATTTTTGCAGAGACAAACTATTTATCTGTGTTATTATATATTTAATGCATAAAATATATGTTAATATCTATTTTATGTATTAAATATATATAATCATCATCGGCAGTCCTTCGGAATCGAGGAAGACTTGCTTCCACTCCTGAAGTGAGTTCTTTGGTGGCTGAACAGTCCAATATGAGAGCCACAGTCCCTGTCACAGGTGGGACAGATAGTCGTTGAGGGAAAGGGTGGGTGGGACAGGTTTGCCGCACGCTCTTTCCGCTGCCTGCGCTTGCTTTCTGCTCGCTCTCGGCGACGAGACTCGAGGTGCTCAGCGCCCTCTCGGATGCACTACCTCCACTGAGGGCAGTCTTTGGTCAGGGACTCCCAGGTGTCAGTGGGGATGTCGCACTTTATCAGGGAGACTTTGAGGGTGCCCTTGTAGCGTTTCCGCTGCCCACCTTTGGCTCGTTTGCCGTGAAGGAGCTCCGAGTAGAGCACTTGCTTTGGGAGTCTCGTGTCTGGCATGCGGACTATGTGGCCTGCCCAGTGGAGCTGATCGAGTGTGGTCAGTGCTTCAATGCTGGGGATGTTAGCCTGAACGAGGACGCTGATGTTGGTGCGCCTGTCCTCCCAGGGAATTTGTAGGATCTTGCGGAGAAAAAGAGTTACAGAGATAGGGAGCAGGTGAGACCATGGAGAGCTTTGAACGCAAGGATGAGAAATATATCGTTGGTGATATTTCTCCAGCAGTATAATAACAGTTAAATAATAACACAGATAAATAGTTATTATATTAATTTATCATGGTATAAGTCCACCAAAGTAATTTGTTATTATATTCATAAGTAATGTAATGAACAAGAACAAATATAACTATCGGCCCATTTGGATCAGTTTGCCCCAGGCACATCAGGCCCTGAATCCAACCCTGCCCAGAATGAACCTGCTTCATGCAGTGTGGATATTGAGCAGCTGGCCTGAGAGATGATGTTCGCAAGTGTTCGACAGGAGCCCTGGCTGGGCAGAACCCACTCCCAACGGACTGAGCAGAAGCAAATAGTTTGGAGGCAATTTCAATTGACCCTTACACCCATCTCCAGCCAACCAGTTTTGCTTGTTCTCGGCTCACTTATTCGTGACTTTGACTAATATTGGAAAAATACTGCGGATGCTGGAAATCGGGAATAAAATCTCAGCAGTTCGGGGCATCTGTGGAGGGAGAAAGAGAGTTAACGTTTCAGGCCAATGACCTTTTGTTGATGGAATTTCTGAAGGGGTATCGACCTGAAACGTACACTGTTTCTCTCTCCCCAGATGCTGCCTGACCTGCTGAGTACTTCCAGCATTTGTTCTATTTTTATTATTAATATTACAGTAATCAGGTCTCTCAGACACAAGGAATGGCTTTATGGCTGTAATATTCATCTTAAACTACTAAATTAAATGCCAAATTAAAAAAGTTAAACTTTTAGGGTTAAAAATTCGGTCTCGCCCACTTTGAGGTGGTGACAGGCGGGCGATGCCTACCACCTCAAAGTGCAATATTCAGTTGTATCGCCCCAAGAGGAGAGTGGAGCACTAAGAGAACCGTTGCATACCTCTTCAGACGCTAACAAATTTATTAGAAGGGTAGATAAAGGGGAACCAATGGATGTAGTATATTTGGATTTCCAAAAGGCGTTCGATAAGATGCCACATAAAATATTATTACACAAGATAAGGGCTCATGGGATTGGAGCTAATGTATTAGTACGGATACAGGATTGGTTAATGGACAGAAAACAGAAAGTAGGGATAAACGGGTCTTTTTCAGGTTGGCAGGCTGTAACTAGCGGGGTGCCGCAAGGATCAGTGCCGGGGCTTCAGCTATTTACAATCTTATATTAATGACCTAGATGAAGTGGAGAGTCTAGAACCAGGAGGCACAATCTCAGGATAAGGGGTCGGCCATTTAAGACTGAGATGAGGAGGAATTTCTTCACTCAGAGGGTAGTGAATCTTTGGAATTCTCTGCCCCAGAGGGCTGTGGATGCTGAGTCTCTGAATATATTCAAGGGTGAGATAGATAGATTTTTGGAGTCTCGGGGAATCACGGGATATGGAGATCGGGCGGGAAAGTACAGTTGAGGTGGATGACCAGCCATGATCTTATTGAATGACGGAGCAGGCTCGAGGGACCGTATGGCCTGCTCCTGCTCCTATTTTTTATATTTTATAGCGCAGGAGGCCAACTCAATCATTGCCGGCATCCGAGCGCCTAAAGATGAAAAAAAAAATCCTGTTGAAACATAAACCTCACTCACACTTCCCCACCGCTGCAACAAATAAATAAAAGTTGAAACAGTGAGATTTCAGCCCTTACCTTGCACTGCGGACGATATCGCCCCGGGGATCGTGGCTGGACCGACTGCTTTCCCCGGCCGGTCCCAGCACCAGGTGCTACCACAGGTGGAAGACTGAATTTTGCAAACGCGGGGCTACGAGGGCGTTGCGCACTCGGTGATGTTAGCGAGTGGGCGGGGCTAGCGAGCGCAGCGCAAACTGTCAAGCGCCGCCGCTAAACCTTCGCTGAAGCTTGCGGCAGGCGCTGACAGGGCGGCGCTCGGGCGGGAGAGGCTTAGCGCTCCGTTAGCGCTGCTCTGGGGCGCTAACGGGTGGCACTAAGCAGCCGAATTTCTGGCCCTGAGTGTTCGGTCTGTTCTGCCTTTTTGCCTTCTCTGCTTTCCTCATTCGATCTCTGTCCTCTTGCCGAATACAGCTTTTAGTTTTTCTCCTTTTCGAATTCGGGAGAGGAAGTGCTGGTTGAAGCAGGATGCATTCTATTGATTGGGCCCTCTCTTGGCACCCACTTCAAAAGGACTATCCTTCTGCTTTGGCCACCTCCAAAGCTGTTGACTGGAACTTCCAGGATGGGGGGCCAGGAAAAGAGAAACAAAAGGAAGGTTGGGGAGGGCGGGGGGAGGGGGCGCATAATCTTGTTAAAAATAACCCGCAGACTCAATGTGAATGCGTACTGCAGGAAATCGCACACTGTGTGGGATTATGCAGTGAGGTTGGAGACTGGAAATACTGACCACTCAAGCAGAAATCTCATGGGGTCAATAACAAAAAATAAATATACGGCTAGGCAGCAGCTGAGCGCAAGCAAATATGCTGGGCAGCCACATCATTAGTACCTTTTATTCGGCTTGTGAAGCAGTCCATTCCTTTGTCAAACTAGCCTCAACTCCAACAGGTTGTAAGAGGAACGCTTGTCATCTGATAGGTTCTCCTTCCCGAGCCTCCACCTCCCCCTTCTCTTTCCCTGCTACTGTCTTTGTTTTACCAATGTTACTGTGGCTGTTGCTTCTCTGTTCTTTCCATTGCTGCCCCTTCGAGTCTCCTGAACTACCCTCTTCTGCACACACGCCAAACTGGAAAGGTTGGTCAAAATAGCCGATGGCGTGTGAAAATGAGTAACCGCATTGCACGAGCAGTGGAAGACAGGCTGATAACTTAAGATGCAGCTTATTGTCATACCAAGAAAGACTTGCATTTTTATAGCATCTTTTACGACCACCAGACCTCCCAAAGCACTTTTCAGCCAACATTTTTTTGATGTAAGTCAGTGTTGTAATGTGGGAAATGCGGCAGCCAATTTGCGCACAGCAAGCTCCCAAAAACAGCAATGTGATAATGACCAGATCATCTGTTTTAGTGATGTTGATTGAGCGATAAATATTGGCCCCAGGACACCAAGGATAATGCCCCTGCTCTTCTTCAAAATAGTGCCGTGGGATTGTTTGTGTCCACCTGAGAGGGCAGAAGGGGCCTCAGTTTAGCGCCTCGTCCAAAAGACCGCACCTCCGACATAGCAGCATTCCCTCAACACTGCACGAGACTTCCAAAGCAAGCGCTCTACTCGGAACTCCTACACGGCAAGCGAGCCAAAGGTGGGCAGAGGAAACGTTACAAGGACACCCTCAAAGCCTTCTTGATAAAGTGCAACATCCCCAACGACACCTGGGAGTCCCTGGCCCAAGACCGCCCTAAGTGGAGGAAGAGCATCTGGGAGGGTGCTGAGCACCTCGAGTCTCGTCGCCGAGAGCGTGCAGAAACCAAGCGGAAGGAGCGTGCGGCAAACCAGTCCCACCCACCCTTTCCTACAACCACTGTCTATCCCACCTGTGACAGAGACTGCAATTCCCGTATTGGACTGTTCAGTCACCTGAGAACTCATTTTTAGAGCGGAAGCAAGTCTTCCTCGATTTTGAGGGACTGCCTATGATGATGATGACTGGAGATTTTTGTGCTCAAGTCTGTGGGGTGGAACTTGAACCCACAACCGTCTGACTCAGAGGTGACACTTCCTCACCATAAAAAAGCACAAAGCAAGACACAGAATTTATGGGGGTCTAAAAGTATGGCCCCATCCCAAGGAAAATTGGTGCAGTTTCCAGCACTTGAGTCTACAATGAATATTTAACTGTGTTTTAATCTAAAAGTAAGAGACATTTGTTTAACTGTATTGAAAACTACTCTTTTTTGCCAATTAGGAACTAATTCTTATTTTTTTAAATATTTTGAAACTTCCACCAAGTCAAACTTGCCAATGTGCCTCACAGCTAATGAAGTACATTTGAATTGAGGTCCCTGTTGCGAGTCAGACTAACACAGCAGCCGATTTGTGCACAGCAAGCTCCCACAAACAGCAATGAGATGAATGCCCAGATAATCTATTTCTGTCGGGTTGTGGGATACATATTGGCCAGGACTCCGGGACTGAACATGGGGCTCTATTGGAGCTTCATGGCTCAGTATCATGTTGGGTGATGTAATGTATTTGCTTCATGGGTTCTTTGCTTAAGAATTCATAGCAACACATTGCTATTAAGAACTAGTTGGGTTATTAGCAAAGGTTTGACAATCACACTACACATTACCCGTTCATCCACTAGGCTCACAACTGCATACCTCATCGTGAATGACCTAGACTCAACTGACTGGGGTTTTATTGAATCTTGTGAACATCACGTGACTGGCTAAGCCACTCACAATGCAACAGCTCTACAACTATTTTGTGTAAAACCTTAAATCAAATGCCCCCTTAATAAAGGGGCTCTAGAACCGACAAATTAACAAATAAAACTGCTAGAACTTTAAAGGGTCAAATTAGAATTTGGTTGCCGGGGGTGATGATGCACTCCAGTCCCACTGGTGCCCACCTCTCATGGAAGGTCGCGAGCGTACCGGTGGACACCGCGTGCTGCGTCTCCAGGGACACCCTGGCGCAAGCGTAGCCGCGGAAGAGAGGCAAGCAGTCGGGTTGAACGACCCCCTCGACCGCCCGCTGCCTGGACCAGCTGATGGCCACCTTGGCCGTGCTCAGAAGCAGACAGCAGCTCTACAAACCTGTGAGCCTCCTCACAGGTGCATACATTACAGATGTAATTTCGTGTGTAGAGTGGGAAGGTCGGGGCGGATAAGCGCCGAGTGTTTGTGGTGCAATGCGGTGAATGCTTATGGTGGAGGAGCGGTGCGAGATCGTGGCGGAGGTGCGACAGATGAGGGTACGGGGCCCAGAAGAGCCAAGTGTGTGCGCACTAGGTCCGTGCAGCAGAGCAGGTCTCCAGTCGTCTTGGTTAATCCTTGCCACTGGACCAAGACTTAGCTCTGTCAAGCCCGTGTGGTGGCTGATGTGCAACAGTCACCACGTAAAAAAAATCCACCCACGGGCATCTTCCACCCCCTCAATTGGAGTTCAGGACTGGAACATCGGGCACCTTCATCGAAACACCTGTGAACTCTTGTGGAAGCAAGTCATCCTCGTTCGAGGGAGCACCTATGATGATGAGTGTAGTGTAATGTATTGAGCCTGCGACAGAGCACAGAAGTGTTTTTATAATGGTGACATTCTCCTTATTATCAGCTATCCTCCCAACGAGACACATCGAGTGTGGCTTGCGTGCCATTTTTTTAAAACTGGGAACCAGCCCACAGATTTGTTGAATTCAGTTTCAGAACTTACCATAGCTGGATTTGCACCTAACACCACTGTACCTGTACGGGGCTAAAGGGGTTAGATTATGAGGGCAGGTTGTATATACTAGACTTGTATTCCCCTGAGTATAGAAGATTAAGGGGTGATCTAATTGAGGCGTTTAAGATGAGCAAAGGAGTTGTTAGCATAGATAGAGAAAAACTATTTCCTGTCATGGGGCAATCAATGGGGCTTAATCTTATCGATAAGGGAGCAAAAGATTATGGGGAGCGGGCAGGGAAGTGGAGCTGAGCCCACGATCAAAGCAGCCATGATCATATTGAATGGCGGAGCAGGCGCGAGGGGCCAAATGGCCGACTCCTATTTCCTATTTCTTGTGTTCTTATAATCTTAAAATTAGAGCTGGGCTAATTAGGAGTGAAATCAGCAAGCACTTCTTCACACAAAGGGCAGTGGAAATATGGAACTCTCTTCCCCAAAAAGCTGTTGAGGCTTGGCAGGGGGGGGTCAATTTAAAATTTCAAAACTGAGATTTTTGTTCGGCAAGGGTATTAAGGGATATGGAGCCAAGGCGGGTAAATGGAGTTAAGATACAGATCAGCCATGATTTAACTGAATGACAGAACAGGCTCAAGGGGCTGAATGGCCTCCTGCTCTTCATTTGTAATCGTATTTTAAAAGACCATCAGACAACGGTGCTTTACACTATTATCCCATGTCGTAATTTTGAAGCCAATGGGAATAAACAAGAAAGGGCTAACGGTTGGGATTCTACGCTGGAAGTCAGCCTGATGTTAACCAATGTACTAAGGCTTCACTGTAACTGACCCTAGTGTAATTAGAACTATTTAGAGATAATGGTCACAACGCTGTAATAACGCTGTAATTGGACCCTATGCCCTGCCGATTCTAACATCCCTTCCAGTTTACACTCTCTGCATTCCAATGTCTTCAAAGAGAATTCCACAGCACTTCATTCACTCCTGGAAATTTCTTCCGAAGAGGATTATGACCAACTTGAGAAGTTGTCGGCACGGGCCCTCTTCCGTGCTGTGACCATTTGATATAATGATGCTCGTTAGCAATCACAATAGTCTGAGAATTTTACACAGGGACATCACTCAGACTGAAGGGTGACACAAGACCATTGCAAAAAGAATTCTAAGGGGGGACCGGAAAGAGGTCTTTATAATTATGAAAGGTTTTGATTGAGTTGATACAGATACAGAGAGTGTTTCCATTTGTGGGGAAGAGCATAACTAGAGGCCATCAATATAAGATAGTCACCAAGAAATCCAACAGGAAATTCAGAAGAAACTTCTTAGTTGTACTTCATTGACTGTACAGCGCTTTGAGACGTCCGGTGGTCGTGAAAGGCACGATATAAATGCAAGTTTTTGTTTTCTTTTTTCTTTACCCAGAGAGTGGTGAGAATACATAAAAACATAAGAAATAGGAGCAGGAGTAGGCCATAAGGCTCCTCGAGCCTGCTCCGCCATTTAATACAATCATGGCTGATCCGATCATGGACTCAGCTCCACTTCCCTGCCCGCTCCCCATAACCCCTTATCCCCTTATCGCTCAAGAAACTGTCTATCTCTGTCTTAAATTTATTCAGTCCCAGCTTCCACAGCTCTCCTTGGCAGTGAATTCCACAGATTTACAACCCTCTGAGAGAAGAAATTCCTCCTCATCTCTGTTTTAAATGGGCGGCCCCTTATTCTAAGGTCATGCCCTCTAGTTCTAGTCTCCCCCATCAGTGGAAACATCCTCCCTGCATCCACCTTTTCGATAAGATCACCTCTCATTCTTCTGAATTCCAATGAGTAGAGGCCCAACCTCCTCAACCTTTCCTCATAAGTCAACCCCCTCATCCCTGGAATCAACCGAGTGAACCTTCTCTGAACTGCCTCTAAAGCAAGTATATCCTTTCGTAAATACGGAAACCAAAATTGCATGCAGTATTCCAGGTGTGGCCTCACCAATACCTTGTATAGCTGTAGCAAGACTTTCCTGCTTTTATACTCCATCCCCTTTGCAATAAAGGCCAAGATACCATTGGCCTTCCTGATCACTTGCAGTACCTGCATACTATCCTTTTGTATTTCATGCACAAGTATCCCCAGGTCCCGCTGTACTGCAGCACTTTGCAATCTTTCTTCATTTAAATAATAACTTGCTCTTTGATTTTTTTCTGCCAAAGTGCATGACCTTACACTTTCCAACATTATACTCCATCTGCCAAATTTTTACCCACTCACTTAGCCTTTCTATGTCACTTTGCTTTTCCTCCCATCTTTGTATCGTCAGCAAACGTGGCTACTCACTACCACAGGGAGTGGTTGAAGCGAATAGTATCGATGTATTTAAGGGGAACCTAGCCAAACATATGAGGGAGAAGGGAATAGAGGGTTATGCTGATAGATTTAGATGAGGAAAGACAGGAGGAGGCTCGAGTGCTGGCATGGACTGGTTGGGCTGAATGGCCTGGTTCTGGGCCGTATATCCGATGTAACCCTATGCAATTCTTGACCTGCTTATGGCATCATCTGAGCTCAGAGATCTCTTTGAAGAACTCGTTAATCCTCGCTCGTTCTCCCCATCACCCACCCCCTCTCCCTCTCCGTTGATTCGACCCAGACATCACCACATTCTACCTTTTATGTAAATGACCTTGATGGAGGAGTATGGTCATCATCGATTCACAGGTAGCAAGTGTCTTAAGGGGCACAACCTGTCAATGAAACCACAAACTTAAAGGGAACTTAACAAATACAAATTAAAATTTGATTCTGGGAAAGTGGTGTGGGGAGTGGGGCGATGTAGCACTCCAGTCCCTCCGGCGCCCACCGGTCACGGAAGGCCGCGAGCGCGCCGGTGGACACCACCTGCTCCATCTCCGGGGAAACCCGGGCGCGAACGTAGTTGCGGAAGAGAGGCAGGCAGTCGGGCCGAACGACTCCACCCACACCCCTCCCCGACTGTTTGGCCCCGATGATGGCCACCTCGTCCAGGCCCAGGAGCAGGCCACACGAGGAGCGCCTGCCCGCTCCCCCTCCCCCGCACCGGGCGGCCAAAGATCAGGAGCGCTGTCCGCCACGTTCTCCGTGCGCGAGACCAGGCAGCGAGGGTCGGCTAGACGGCATTGGAGGGAGGGGGGAAGATGTCTACATGTGCAAGCTTCCCAGCCAGGAGTCCTGGAGAGTGATAAGGAGCAGGAACCAGCATGGACACGATGGGCCGAATGGCCTCCTTCCGTGTCGTAATGTTTCTATGATTCTAATCCTGGCCAGTATTTCGCCTCCGAACCCAGGGACATTTCGCATCACTGCTTTGCCCGACATTGTGCTAACTCAGCACGGACCAGGGATTGAAGTTGGGGCCATTTACCAGCTCAGGGAGCCCTCTGTGATACCCTCAACAACTAAATGTAGTTGTAACACCATTTATAACATGTGGGGGTAGTTTTATATTATCGATGACAGATAACAAGGTACAGAATAGAGGAATCTAATGTCCCATGACTCACATAATCTGAACTCTGGTGATCGAGGATTTTATGTCACTGCCTGTTATAATGGAATAGAACAATCTGTGTACATTAGTGTGTAATAGAAACATAGAAATCTACAACGTAGGAGGCCATTTCGGCCCATCGTGTCCGCGCCGGCCGACAAAGAGCTGCACGGCCCTTGGTCAGCAGCCCTGAAGGTTACATATAAACCTATGAACAATGAACAATGGTGGAAAGGCAAAGAGCACCCGGCCCAACCAATCCGCCCCACACAACTGCGACACCCCTTACACTGAAACATTCTACACTTCGTCCCAACCGGAACCATGTGATCTCCTGGGCGAGGCAAAAATCAGATAAAAACCCAGGCCAATTAGGGGGAAAAAATCTGGGAAAATTCCTCTCCGACCCATCTAGGTGATCAAAATTAGTCCAGGAGATCACCATGGCCATATTCGATTCCCTGCAGGCCTTACCATCGTATCTGTTATGTCCAGAATAAAGTAATGTGATTGAGTACTATAGACGTGAGTAAGTGTGACCTTAGTCTCTTTATTCTAACTCCAGCACGGAGGCCTGCTTATACAGTGCTCCCAAGGAATGCTGGGATCTCTTGGGACTCCAACAGATACGCCCTCTGGTGGCAGTAGAATGCTGGTTACATAGGGTTGCATACAAAACAGTATCTGCGCCGGTCGACAAGAGGTTATCCAGTCTAATCCCAATTACCAGCTCTGGGTCTGTAACCCTGCAGGTTATGGCACTTTTAAGTGCCCATCCAAGCACCTTTTAAATGTGGTGAGGGTTTCTGCATCCACCAACCTTCCAGGCACTGAGTTCCAGACCCCCACCACCCTCTGCGTAATTTTATTAAATTTTCTGGGCTATCAGTAGGACAGTTTGTGTAGTATTAAACCATTGTTTAAGTCTGGAAGATGACCATATATCTGTAATGTATTTGCTTCATGGGTCCTTTGCTTAAGAATTTATAGCAACACATTGCTATTAAGAACTAGTTGGTTTATTAGCAAAGGTTTAACAAGCACACTACACATTACCAGCTCATCCACCAGGCTCACAACCACCTGCTTCATCGTGGATCCCTCAAACCCAACTGGCTGGGGTTTTATTGAGTCTTGTCAACATCACATGACTGGCTAAGCCGCTCCCAACTCAACCGCTCTACAAACCTTGAGCATACTCACAGTGTATACATTACAATATCCATGACACATTACATATTAGACAATGTTTAATGCATTGCACATGGGGTGGGGGGAGGGCGGAAGGGTAATAATGGTGTAAAACTCGAGACAGCCATTAGCTGCCCATTATACACCAGTAATCCTCACGGTAGCATAGTTGTTATGTTACTGGACTAATAATCCAGAGGTCTGGATTAATGATCCAGAGACCCGAGTTCAAATCCCACCACGGCAGCTGGGGAATTTAAATTCAGTTAATTAAATAAATCTGGAATAAAAGACTAGTGTCAGTAATGGTGTAACTACCGGATTGTCGTAAAAACACATCTGGTTCACTAATGTCCTTTAGGGAAGGAAATCTGCCGCCCTTACCCGGTCTGGCCTGTATGTGACTCCAAAGCCACAGCAATGTGGTTGTCTCTTAACTGCCCTCTGAAATGACCCAGCGAGCCACTCAGTTGTATTTAAGAAGACGGCTCACCACCACCTCCTCGAGGACAATTAGGGATGGGCAATAAATGCCGGTGACGTCCACATCCCATGAATGAATAAAGGAAAAAAAAGTCCATACCGAAGCAACTGAACAACTACAAGCTCGGCACAATTGTAGGAAAATGGTAAAAAAAATTGTTAAATAATGATTCTTACAATTAGGATCATTTACATTTCCTGCATCCTGCACTCAGATGCAAAATCAATCTTAAAATGCTGCGTTTCATTTCCCTCTCACCAATAACATACCACATACCAGTGCCACAATTTCTTAATTGCCCTGCCAATCAAACAAAGCCAGAATTCTGGTTCAGAACCTGATCTATAAAGTGAACAAACCATTCATCCCAAGAATGCAGAGAACTTGCACCCTCCACTTCAAACGTTACATTGAAAGAAAGACTTGCATTTATATGGTGCCTTTCACAACCACTGGATGTCCCAAAGCGCTTTACAGCCAAGGAAGTACTTTTGTTGGAGTGTAGTCACTGTTGTAATGTGGGAAACGCGGCAGCCAATTTGCGCACAGAAAGCTCCCACAAACAGCAATGTGATAAAGATCAGATAATTTGATTTAGATGTTAATATAGAAATATAGAAAATAGGTGCAGGAGTAAACCATTCGGCCCTTCGAGCCTGCACCACCATTTAATAAGATCATGGCTGATCATTCACCTCAGTACCTCTTTACTGCTTTCTCTCCATACCCCTTGATCCCTTTAGCCATAAGGGCTATTTCTAACTCCCTCTTGAATATATCTAACGAACTGGCCTCAACAACTTTCTGCTGTAGAAAATTCCACAGGTTAACAACTCTCTGAGTGAAGAAGTTTCTCCTTATCTCAGTCCTAAATGGCTTACCCTTTATCCTTAGACTGTGACCCCTGGTTCTGGATTTCCCCAGTATCGGGAACATTCTTCCTGCCTCTAACCTGTCTAATCCTGTCAGAATTTTATATGTTTCTATGAGATCCCCTCTCATTTTCTAAACTCCAATGAATACAGGCCGAGTCGATCCAGTCTCTCCTCATATGTCAGTCCTGCCATCCTGGGAATCAGTCTGGTGAACCTTCGCTGCACTCCCTCAATAGCAAGAATGTCCTTTCTCAGATTAGGAGACCAAAACTGAACACAATATTCCAGGTGAGGCCTCACCAAGGCCCTATACAACTGCAGTAAGACCTCCCTGCTCCTCAACTCAAATCCCCTAGCTACGAAGGCCAACATGCCATTTTTGCCTTCTTCACCGCCTGCTGTACCTGCATGCCTACTTTCAATGACTGATGTACCATGACACCCACGTCTCGTTGCACCTCTCCTTTTTCTAATATGTCGCCATTCAGATAATATTCTGCCTTCCTGTTTTTACCACCAAAGTAGATAACCTCACATTTATCCACATTATACCGCATCTGCCATGAATTTGCCCACTCACCTAATAACCTGTCCAAGTCACCCTGCAGCCTCTTAGCATCCCCCTCACAGCTCACACACCACCCAGCTTAGTGTCATCTGCAAACTTGGAGCTATTACACTCAATTCCTTCATCAATTTCTTCATTGATGTATATTGTAAATAGCTGGAGTCCCAGCACTGAACCCTGCGGCACCCCACTAGTCACTGCCTGCCATTCTGAAAAGGACCCTGGATTGAGGGATAAATATTGGCTTAGGACACCAGGGAGAGCTCCGCTGCTCTTCTTCAAAGTAATCCCACAGGATCTTTTACATCAACCTGAGCGCAGACTCAGTTTAACGTCTCATCTGAATGACGGCACTCCCTCAGCACTGCACTGGGAATGTCAGCCTAGCTTTATATGCTCAAGTTGCTGGAGTGGGACTTGAACCCACGAACTTCTGACTCAGAGGCGAGCGTGCTGCCCACTGGGCCATTGGCTGACACATTGCTAAAAGAGCAACAGATCACGACCCATCAAGTAGGGAATCTACCAATGACCAAACAGCACGTCTAAGGAGAGAGAAATCTCATCATTTCTTCTGTCTTGACCTTAACCTCACCTTGATGGGGATATCCTGAGATTTGAAGCAGCTGCTAATCCAGAGGCAAACTTCCCTCAGCTTCCTATTGATCTCAATTTACAGAATTGGGCTCTGTGGATGTAAAAAGACAAGGCAGAATCGTGGGAGTACCTTCACCACAAGGCCTGCAGCAGTTCAAGGAGACGGCCCATCGCTGTCTTCTCATGGCAATAAATGTGGCCCTCCCAGGGCTGCCAACATCCGAAGATAATTTTTTAATTGAACAGCCAAACTAAACACTAAGTTAAACTTTAGCAAAGAGAGCTTTCCTCAAAATAAACTCTTGGTGCCTGGCATGATAGGATCGTCAAGACTTAAAGCACTCCCATTGTTAGCGTATACTAACAGATTGTGCGTTACATGGCATAAGGCTCCTGTTGTTATAAAGCTGCTCATCCTCCAATGTGCTGTGAGCAATGCTGTGGGAGATGTGACTTTCGTTTACCCGCGACCTCCTCCACCTGGTCGGACCAGGCGCTTGGGAGTGCCATCACCTCCAAGCTCCCCTCCAAGGTACCACATGGACAAATATCAGCCACTTTGCCGTCGCTGAAACTCCCGACCCAACCGTACTGTGGGAGTACCTTCACCATACGGACTCAACGTCCACCATCAGATTCTCGAGGGGCAACTGGGGTTGGCAATAAATGCAGGCCTATCTCATTGAAACGTGTAAGATTCTGAGGGGGCTCGACAGGGTAGATGCAGAGAGGATGTTTCCCCTCGTGGGGGAATCGAGAACTAGGGGACATGGTCCCAGAATAAGGAGTCGGCCATTTAAAACGGAGATGAGGAGGAATTTCTTCTCTCAAAGAGTCGTGAGTCTGTGGAATTCTCGGCCCCAGAGAGGTGTGGAGGCTGGGTCATTGAGTATATTTAAGGCAGAGATAGACAGATTTTTAAGCGATAAGGGAGTCAAAGGTTATGGGGAGCGGGCAGGGAAGTGGAGTTGAGTCCATGATCAGATCAGCCACGATCTTATTGAATGGCGGAGCAGGCTCGAGGGGCCGAATGGCCGACTCCTGCTCCTATTTCTTGTGTTCTTGTGTTCCCAGTGACACCAACATCCCAATTAAAACACAAAAGTATCTGCTAGCTTTTAAAATCCAGGTTTGTGTTAGCCAATTATTAATTCTCGACCCATCCCGTTGTCCCTCCCACTGTTTTTCCAGCCTTGTACATGTCGTGCACTGTGAACCTTCACCCTTCACCTCGGTTACCCCCAGGACCATAACTCCGGCAAGAGGAAAGGGGAAAATCTTTTGGTGGAAAAAAATTACAAATTAGTTTGTTGTGTAACACGTAATTATTTTAACAATGGTTCTGTTAAACACCACAGTTTCTAATTCTGTGAAATGCAGATCTGTGCATTTCTCAAATGGTGGAGGCACTGCTGTAGATTTTTGTGTCGTTGCACCCGGGGGCATTGAATCCTCCATAAGCACGACATTCCCAGTGCAGTGCTGAGGGAGCGCCGCACTGTCGGAGGGGCTGTCTTTCAGATGAGACGTTAAACAGAGGCCTCGTCTGCTCTCTCAGGAGGACGTGAAAGATCCCATGGCCACTATTTCGAAGAAGAGCAGGGGAATTATCCCCGGTGTCTTGGGACCAATATTCATCCCTCAATCAATGTAACAAAAAACAGATTATCTGATGGGAGCTTGCTGTGAGCAAATTGGCTGCCGCATTTCCCACATTACAACAGTGACTACACTTCAGAAAGTAATCAATTGGCTGTAAATTGCTGTGGGACATCCGGTGGTCGTGAAAGGCGCTATATAAATGCAAGTTTGGCTTTTTTTCCTTTTGAATCCCCAGGAGGCAGTGCATGGAGGAAAATCAGGTGAGGAGAATCACAAGCCAATAATGGGTTTCATTGAACGAATGGGCAGAAAAATCAGGCTGGCTTCTTCACAGGAAGTCACATCACCCCCTCCCCCCACCCCCGTCCAATTTTCTCATGCCTAGATGATCGAATATAATGATGTAGCAGACCCAGGAAAACACGGATTCTGCCGTGAAACCAGGAAATCTTTGACAATTTGCAACAATCCCAGAGAATATCTAAACCCATCTGCTAACTAGAGGTGATCCAAAACTCGGCTGCCCCGTGTCCTAACTCACACCAAGTCCCGCTCACCCATCACCCACTGTGCTCGCTGCCCCGTGTCCTAACTCGCACCAAGTCCTGCTCACCCATCAACCCCTGTGCTCGCTGACCTACATTGGCTCCTGTTTAAGCAACGCCTCGATTTCAAAATTCTCATCCTTGTTTACAAATCCCTCCATGGCCCTCGCCCCTCCCTATCTCTGTAATCACATCCAGCCCCACAACCCCCCCTGAGATGTCTGCGCTCCTCTAATTCTGCCCTCCTGAGCATCCCTGATTATAATCGCTCCACCATCGGTGGCAGTGCCTTCTGTTGCCTAGGCTCCAAGCTCTAGAACTCCCTGCCTAAACCTCTCCACCTCTCTCTCCTCCTTCAAGATGCTCCTTAAAACCTATCTCTTTGACCAAGCTTTTGGTCACCTGCGCTAATTTCTACTTATGCGGCTCAGTGTCAAATTTTTAGCGTATAATGCTTCTGTATAGTGCTATGGGAGATTGCACTACATTAAAGGCGCTATATAGATATACGTTGTTGTTGTTGTTGTTGCTGGGGATTATGCTGGGTGCAAGGCAGCAATCAGGGGGGAAACCAGCAAACAATCTCTGCCATTGCAGTCAGATCTCAGCTCCCAAGTCCCACTTTCAGATGAGAATTTTTTTTAAATTGAGAGGAAAAAAAAACCTGAAGCCTAAACACACATTTGCCACTGAAAAATTCATGAATATTTTTTCTTCTTCAGTCGCCCCACTTCTGGGTGGATTTTGAGCTTCTGATGCGGAGCAAAGTCACTGCTGGAGGATGGAAAGGTTTGCACATTTGACACCTGTCGCATTTAATTTCCTGTGAGCTATTTTTAGCCCAACAATTAATGTGCATTCTCACAGAGTCACTAAGCTGTTTATTTTAAATCGATTTACATCTGCGTTAAGATAACACTGACAGGAATTTCTATGACTGCATTAATCAGCGAGCTAAAAATAGCTGGCAGAGGATATTAAGCTCAGTAGAGTCAGTATCAAGCACTCCCAGGTTAGTTCTAAGCACAGATTGGATTTAGAGTACAGCTCTCTCTCTATACTGTTACAATAGCAGGCAGTGTCTTAACACAGAATGCAAGACTTTCATCTAAAATAACACCTCTCAATGAATTTTTCTGAACTGCAGTCACTGTTGTTATGTGGGCAGAGGAAACATTACAGGGACACTCTCAAAGCCTCCCTGATAAAGTGCGACATCCCCACTGACACCTGGGAGTCCCTGGCCAAAGACTGCCCTAAGTGGAGGAAGTGCATCCGGGAGGGCGCTGAGCACCTCGAGTCTCATCGCTGAGCATGCCGAAACCAAGCGCAGACAGCGGAAGGAGTGTGCGACAAACCAGTCCCACCCACCCCTTCCCTCTACGACTGTCTGTCCGACTTGTGACAGGGACTGTGGTTCTCATATTGGACTGTTCAGCCACCTAAGAACTCATTTTTAGAGTGGAAGCAAGTCTTCCTCGATTCCGAGGGACTGCCTATGATGATGATGATTGGGTGGGGGTGAGGGGAGGTTGTGCTATGGACAAAATTAACATTAGAATGGAAGGGAGAGTCGGGACTAATTAATTGACATTAATACACACAAGTTTAAACTTAGTTTAAACTTAGTTTAAACTGCATTATGTCTATTTAGTTTCAAACTCAGGTTGAAGAGGTTGATGTTGTATCTTCATGCTCCGACACTCAAGGGAGTGAGGAAGTGCTGCACTGTCGGAGGTGCCATCTTTCAGATGAGACGTTAAACCGAGGCCCTATTTGCTCTCTCGTATGGACGTAAAAGATCCCATGGCACTACTTCGAAGAAGAGCAGGGGAGTTATCCCCGGTGTCCTGGGGCCAATATTTATCTCTCAATCAACATCACTAAAAACAGATTATCTGGTCATTATCACAATGCAGTGTGTGGAAGCTTGCTGTGCACAAATTGGCTGCCGCGTTTCCTACATTACAACAGTGACCACATTCCAAAAGTACTTTATTGGCTGTAAAGCGCTTTGGGACGTCCGGTGATTGTGAAAGGCGCTATATAAATGCAAGTCTTCTTTCCTTCTACCTTGGAAACAGTAGGGTAAGGATTCACGGGCTCATTAACAGTCTGTCATATGACCATAAGCAACCCATGGGGTGGCGGGGGGGGGGGTGCGCGAGGGGCTAGTCCCAAACAGCGAGAGAGATTCATGATCTCCCACAACCCATGCAATGAGGGGCGCAGGGTGTCAGCCCACACCCAGAAGTATCCCGCTGGATGTCAACCCAGATTTGGGAGCCGTGGCTCCGGTCTCCGCTTGCTGGGCCTGTCCGCAGTGCAATTCCAACCCCCCTAACTCTCCCCCCTCCCCTCCCCCTCCCCATCCCCTGCCCCCTACTCCTCCCCCTCCCCCTACTCCTCCCCCTCACCCTTCCCCCTACACCTCCCCTCACTCTCTCCCCACTTCACCCTCACCCCTCCCCCTTCCTCTCCTCCTTCCCCCTCCCCTCTCTCCTCACCCCTTCCTCTTCCCTGCTTCCCCCTCACCCTCCCTTTCCCCCTCACCCCTCCCCTTCCTCTCCCCGCTTCCCCCTCACCCCTTCCCCTCACTCCCTCCCCACTCCCCCCTTCCCTGTCCCCCTCCCCATTCTCCACCCCCTTCACCTCCCCCTCATACCTTCCACACACCCTCCATCTCCTCTGCCCCCCCTTCCCCCTCCCCCCGTCCCTGACCCCCCTTCCCACTCCCTCTCCCCCCTCCCAGCTCCCCCTCCCCCAGAGACAGGAATTCTCACCACAGAGCCAATGTCTCACTCCAGTTCAACAACTGCTAGTACTTCTAATTATGTTGCATAATTAAGACTTTAGTACGTTATCAGTATAATAATTGACAAAAACCATAATCCCTTTATCAAACGCTCTGCTATATCGGCCTCAACAAGCGAATATTTAACAGTCCAATCCTTGACTTCCTGTTTGCTTCCTCCTTTCATTATTTTTTCCGTAAATTACGGCCTGTTTAAAATACATTTCAAGCCTTTTAACTCTGGGACCAGGGTTCAAATCCAGCTTAGACTTATGGGATGAAAGTCTTGTCCGTCTGCTGACTACGAAGATCCTATGCGAAATGAGTTTGGGCATTCATAATTCAGTTCCTTATGGACATGGGCTTAGAGCAGAGAACCGCTCCTAATTTGCCACTAAATTGCCAGTCTCACTCCGAGAGGCTGGTGCAGGAAATCGAAGAGTGTCACACTGGTGCAGCAGGGCTGTGAAAGAGAGGAGAGACTGAATTCGGAATCTAATTCTGCTGTACCTGATCTGGGAGAATCAGCAAGTACGGAAATTAAATTTGCTAAAATGAAATAATGCTGACACCGGGGTTTCCGATACAGTCACTCCTCCAACACAAACGTTAAAGTTATAAAAAAAAATTCAACATCAAAATAATGCATTTCAATGTTATATTAATACCCAGCTCAATAAACATTTTAGCTTAGAAATTACTGCGTTAATATTAACGGCAATGCTTAACGTGTCATGTTACAAGCTGTGTTATGTTTATTCTCTCTTTGTTAATTTAACTCAAGCTTGAGCCTGTTTACTTTAAACAGGTTAACACTTCCTCGAAATTACCGGATGGAAGATTGTCATGCAAATGTGTTGAGCACTTATCTGTCATGCCTTTCGGATGAGATGTTAAACCGAGGCCCCGTCTGCCCTCTCAGGTGGATCTAAAAGATCCCAGGGCACTATTTTGAAGAAGAGCAGGGCAGTTATCCCCGGTGTCCTCAAGAAACATCACTAAAACACAGATTATCCGGTCATTATCACATTGCAGTTTGTGGGAGCTTGCTGTGCGCAAATTGGCTGCCGCGTTTCCCTCATTACAACAGTGACTACACTCCAAAAGTACTTCATTGGCTATAAAGCACTTTGAGACGTCCGGTGGTTGTGAAAGGCGCTATATAAATGCAAGTCTTTCTTTAATCACGCCAAGTGTCAGCTTGGCTCAGTAAGACGTACTCCCACCTCTGGGTCAGAAGGCTATTGTTTTAAAACTCACTTCGAAACTTGGAGCATATAATCCATAATTTAGCGCAGGACTGAGGGAGATCTCCTAGTGTCCTACCCAACCGTTTCAGCCATGGCACATAACCTTCTCAGTCAGAAGGTGGTGGGTTTAATAGTCCCACTCCAGAGACTTGAGTGCGTAACCAAAGCTGGCACTTCAATACAATACTGAGGGAGTGCTGCACTGTCGGAGGTGCCATCTTTTGGATGGGACGTTAAACCAAGGCTCCGCCTGCTCTCTCAGGTTGATGTAAAAGATCCCATGGCACTATTTCAAAGAAGAGCAGAGGAGTTCTCCCCGGTGTCCTGGAGCCAATATTTATCCCTCAATCAACATCACAAAAAAACAGATGATCTGGTCATTATCACATTGCTGTTTGTGGGAGCTTGCTGTGCGCAAATGGGCGTTTCCCACATTACAACAGTGACTACACTCCAAAAGTACTTCATTGGCTGTAAAGCGATTTGAGACATCCAGTGGTTGTGAAAGGCGCTATATAAATGCAAGTCTTTTTTTTTCAATATTTATCCCTCAACCAACATCACTAAAACAGATTATCTGGCAATTTATTTAATTGCTGTTTGCGGGTGCTTGCTGTGTACAAATTGGCTGCTGCGTTTCCTACATTGCAACACTTCAGTGACGACACTTCAAAAGTACTTCATTGGCTGTAAAGCGCTTTGGGATGTTTGGTGGTCGCGAAAGGCGCTATATAAATGCAAGTCTTTCTTTTGATCCTGGGGTATGTTTCTGGGCTCTGCCGGCACCTCCCATGCCTTGCTGAAACATCCATTGTTCATGTGTTAGGCTCAGGCCGCGACTTCCTTGCAGCCTGGTTGTGAATAGGCCGCCTCAGCTAAACCCTGTTGCTGTCCTCCGAACCCACCCACAGGGATTCACCGCCTAGCGATCTGCCCCATTTATCCCTTCACTAGATGCTGGGGGCAGTTCTAACACCTTCTCATCATCATCATAGGCGGTCCCTTGAACGAGGATGACTTGCTTCCACACCAAAAGGGATGAGTTCACAGATGCTTCAACGAAGTCCAGTCCTGAACTCTAATTGAAGGGTGGAAGATGCCTGTGCGTGGATTTTTTTTAACAGGGGTGGCCGTTGCATACCAGCCACCACACGGGCTCGACAGAGCTAGGCCTTTATCCAGTGGCAAGGGTTGAACCAGGACGACTGGAATCCTGCTCTGCTGCATGGACCTAGTGCGCACAGTGTGGGCTGGCCCGTGCTGCCCCTGGACCCTCACCTCTTCTACCTTCTACACTCAAGGTCTTGATGCAGTTTTTATATCCCTACTGTCACACTGCTTAGGACAAGTTGGGGATCAATCCTTGTGCTTTCCTGGTCTGGCTCAGTTCCACGTTCGGCACTGATAGTATTACTGCATCGAACCCATCAATATAATGTACTGACTGTGTTAATAATAGATATTATTGTATTCACCCTTTTAATAATATATAATGACTGCTACACTACCCTATTAATAAATATAGGATATTTTCCCGACATTGCAACAGTGGCTACACGTCAAATGTACTTCATTGGCTGTAAAGGGCTTTGGGACGTCCTGAGGTTAGAAAGGCGCCATATGAATGCAAGTTCTTTCTTTTATGGGGGACATCACAGCCAAAACCAGTCACGTCTTTACCGAATATCTAATCCCATTCTCTTTCCAGCAAGGGCAATGATAGTGAATCGGAGCAAAAATCCTGGCTTATTTTTCTCCTCTCTTTTAAAAAAAAATCTATATACTGATTAGTGATAAACTGATCATGTCAATAAACCATTGATATAGTAGTCCGAATTGAGTAGATTGGGCCTATACTCTCTGGTGTTTAGAAGAATGAGAGGTGATCTCATTGAAATGCACAAGATTCTGAGGGTAGATGCAGGGAGGTTGTTTCCCCCCGGGCTGGGGAGTCTAGAACCAGGGGTCACAGTCTCAGGATAAGGGGTTGGCCATTGAAGACGGAGATGAGGAGAAATTTCTTCACTCAGAGGGTTGTGAATATTTGGAATTCTCTACGCCAAAGTGCTGTGGATGCTGAATCGTTGAATATATCCAAGGTGGAGATCGCTAGACTTTTGGACTCTAGAGAAATCAAGGGATATGGGGACAGTGCAGGAAAGTGGAGTTGAGGTCAAAGATCAGCCATGATCTCATTGAATGGCGGAGCAGGCTCGAGGGGCCGAATGGCCGATTCCTGCTCTTAATTTTCTTATATTATGTTCTAATATTAGTTCTAAACAATGACATTTTTCTAAGATGTCAGCTGTGGCTCAGTAGGCAGCACTCTTGCCTCTGAGTCAGAAGGTGTGGGTTCAAATCCTGGTCCAGGGACTTGAGCACAAAATATCCAGGCTGACACTCCGCACTGTCGGAGGTGCTGTCTTTTGGATGAGACGTTAAACCAAGGCCCCGTCTGCCCTCTCAGGTGGACGTAAAAGGTCCCATGGCACTATTCTGAAGAAGAGCAGCGGAGTTCTACCCGGTGTCCTGGCCAATATTTATCCCTCAATCAAAAAGCAGATGATCTGGTCATTATCACATTACTGTTTGTGGGAGCTTGCTGTGCACAAATTGTCTGCCGCGTTTCCTGCATTACAACAGTGACTACACTCCAAAAGTACTTCATTGGCTGTAAAGCGCTTTTGAGACATCCGGCGGTTGTGAAAGGTGCTATATAAATGCAAGTCTTTCTTTTTTAATGACTAATGTTTATGATATAATGAATATTGTTTATTATTAAAAGAGAATAACGGGCTCTCACAATGGTTTAACGGGTAACGGCATCACTGAGTGTCGTATTGAGCCTGATTTGGGCTGAGTTAACTGATGCTAGCTGGGTTGGTGATGATCGGGGCACAAAACTGGCTTTAGTCAGACAAAATTAAAAAAAACATGAGTCCAACACAGTTCCGCATTAATCTGGAGTTAGCCAGTTGAGCCTTGAAAGAAATGTACTGTACCAAACAAGTGCCAACAGAATGCTGATGCAATCAGTATACGTTTATTGAATCTGCCCTCCCAAGTTTAAAAACACATTTCTCCTCTTCACCCTGTGCGTCATTACCTGGCTGAAAGGATAGACGAATGCGCAAGCTTCAGGGCTTCTGCTCGTAGAGAATCTTGCACTTACTTGCCACTCCAGGGACTTGAGCACAAGACCCAGGCTGACCCTCCCAGTGCAGTACCGAGGGAGTGCCGCATTGTCGAAGGTGCCGCCTTTAAATCAAGGCCCGACCTGCCCGCTCAGGTGGACTAAATGATCCCATGGAGTTGTCCATGAGGGTCCTGATGTTCCAGGTCCCGAACTTTATTTTAAAGGAGCGGAAGATGCCTGTGCATCTGAGTTCTTTTAACATGGGGTGACCGTTGCACACCGGCTCCCACACGGGCTAAGCTGAGCAAGATCTTGGTCCAGTGGCAAGGGGGTCCAAGACGACTGGAGACCAGGCACTGCTGTACGAGCCGAGTTGCCTACGGCGAGATGTTGGCCGCACGCTCGGCACTAGATAGCGCCCTTGATGATAGGTGGTCCGAGGCTTTGTTGGGGGCAGGCATTGGGAGGGTCAGTGGCCCATTGGGATTCAGAGTGGGAGGCCACATCCATGATGCTCACCAGTCAGAAGAGGATCATTGCGAAGAAAAGCAGGTGAGATTCTCTCTTTGTCACCTGTGGCTCAGTGGGTAGCACACTTGCCTCTGTGTCAGAAGGTTTTGGGTTCAAGTCCCACTCCAGAGCTGACACTTCCGGTGCAGTGATGAGGGAGCACTGCACTGTCGGAGGTGCTGTCTTTCGGATGAGACGTTAAACCGAGGCTCCGTCTGTTCTCTCAGGTGGGCATAAAAGATCCTATGGCACTATTTTGAAGAAGAGCAGGGAAGTTATCCCCGGTGTCCTGGGCCAATATTTATAAGAACATAAGAACATATGAATTAGTAACAGGAGTAGGCCATCTAGCCCCTCGAGCCTGCTCCGCCATTCAATAAGATCATGGCTGATCTGGTCGTGGACTCAGCTCCACTTACCCGCCCTCTCCCTGTAACCCTTAATTCCCTTATTGCTTAAAAATCTATCTGTCTTTGACTTGAAAACATTCAATGAGCCAGCCTCAACTGCTTCCTTGGGCAGAGAATTCCACAGATTCACAACCCTCTGGGAGAAGAAATTCTTTCTCAACTCGGTTTTAAATTGGTTCCTCCGTATTTTGAGGCTGTGCCCCCTAGTTCTAGTCTCCCCGACCAGTGGAAACAACCTCTCTGCCTCTATCTTGTCTATCCCTTTCATGATTTTAAATGTTTCTATAAGATCACCCCTCATCCTTCTGAACTCCAAGGAGTAAAGACCCAGTCTACTCAATCTATCATCATAAGGTAACCCCCTCATTTCTCGAATCAGCCTAGTGAATCGTCTCTGTACCCCTTCCAAAGCTAGTATATCCTTCCTTAAGTAAGGTGACCAAAACTGCACGCAGTACTCCAGGTGCGGCCTTACCAATACCTTATACAGTTGCAGCAACACCTCCCTGCTTTTGTACTCCATCCCTTTCGCAATGAAGGCCAACATTCCATTTGCCTTCCTGATTACCTGCTGCACCTGCAAACTAACCTTTTGGGATTCATGCACAAGGACCCCCAGGTCCCTCTGCATGTTGTAATTTCTCCCCATTCAAATAATATTCCCTTTTACTGTTTTTTTTCCCAAGGTGGATGACCTCACACTTTCCGACATTGTATTCCATCTGCCAAACCTTAGCCCATTCGCTTAACCTATCCAAATCTCCTTGCAGCCTCTCTGAGTCCTCTACACAACCCGCTTTCCCACTAATCTTAGTGTCATCTGCAAATTTTGTTGCACTACACTCTGTCCCCTCTTCTAGGTCATCTATGTATATTGTAAACAGTTATCCCTCAATCAACATAACAAAAATAGATGATCTGGCCATTATCACATTGCTGTTTGTGGGAGCTTACTGTGCGCAAACTGGCTGCCACGTTACCCGCATTACAACAGCGACCACACTCCAAACGTTCTTCATTGGCTGCAAATCACATTGAGGCGTCCGGAGGTTGTGAAAGGCGCTATATAAATGCAAGTCTTTCTTTCTTTGAAAGGGGTCCTGATGGTGAGAATCCCTATTTAAAATGGGGATTCAATAGACAGATCTCTTTAACAGGGATGCTTAGGGAGACACTACTAGTTCAAAAGGCATTGCAATGGAGACATTCTCTTTGAAAGGAGTCTTGAGCACAGCTGCCAAGCTCTTAAACTCTGCAATTCCCTCCCTAAACGTCTCCACCTCTCTATCACTCTCTCCTTTAAGTGGTTCCTTAAAAACCTACTTCTTTGACCAAGGATTTGGGCAGCTATCCTAACATCATCTTTTGTGGCTCGGTATCAAATTTAGTCTGATAACGTTCCCCGGGACCCTGGTCAACATGTGTCAACTCAAGCAACATCACTAAAAAAACAGATGATCTGGTCATTATCACATTGCTGTGTGTGGGAGCTTGCTGTGCGCAAACTGGCTGTCGCGTTACCCACATTACAACAGCGACCACACTTCAAAAAGTACTTCACAGGCTGTAAAGTGCTCTGGGGCCTCCTGAGGTTGTGAAAGGTGCTATGTAAATGCAAGCCTTTCTTTTTTTTTAAATCTCCCTTCTTGTCGGTACCTTCCTCTGCTCCCAGCTGTTCTCTGGTGGCTCACCCGGGCGTGGAACCCACAGTGAGGACTTTGCCCCCTGCACCGGCTGTGGAAAAGTCCTGAGTACTTGTACAAGGGACGGATTTGGGATTGTACACTGAGCACTGGGGGGGGGGGGGAAATAGGACAGGTTCAGGCCCTCAAACTGACTCGCACTCACTCGCACCGAGTCCCACTCACCCATCACCCCCTGTGCTCGCTGATCTACATTGGCTCCCAGTTAAGCAACGCCTAAAATTCTCATCCTTGTTTACAAATCCCTCCATGGCCCTTGCCCCTCTTTCTAATCTCCTCCAGCCCCACAACCCCCCCCCCCCCCCACCCCCACCGAGATGTCTGCGCTCCTCTAATTCTACCCTCTTGAGCATCCCTGATTATAATAGAAACAGAGGAAATAGGTGCAGGAGCAGGCCATTCAGTCCTTTGAGCCTGCACCACCATTCAACATGATCATGGCTGATCATGCAACTTCAGTATCCCACTCCCGCCTTCTCTCCATACCCCCTGATCCCCTTAGCCATGGAATCGCACCACCATCGGTAGCCGTGCCTTCTGTTGCCTGGGCCCCAAGCTCTGGAAACCCGTGTCTAAACCTCTCCACCTCGCTGCATTGTTTTCCTCCTTTAAGATGCTCCTTAAAATCTACCTCTTTGACCCAGCTTTTGGTCACCTGCGCTAATTTCACCTTAAGTGGCTCGGTGTCAAATGTTGTGTCCTGTGAAGCGCCTTGGGACGTTTTACTGCTTTAAAGGCACTATATAAATACAAGTTGCTGCTGTCGCTGGTGGCACATCATCATACATACTATTAACAACCTTCCCCCGGAGGTAGAATTTTAATGAATAGTTATATCTCTGAAGGTCACTACGACAGCCTATCTTGGAGTCAATTCAACAACAGGAGGAGGGGGGAAGGAATGGCTCCAGAATGCAGATAAATCTAGATTTAGTCATCTCTGGGAGTATTTGTAATATTAACCAGAATATCCACCAAAAAGTAGCAATGGCATCACATGAGGGCTGACTACTCAATCCCCCTATCAACCTGCTTCTTGAATCGGTACGTACAGCTACACGAACCATTACTCATGATTTTAAAAAGAGTTTCAGTAATGAGACATTCGCAGTTTAAAAGGGTCCTGATAATGAGATGGCCTCTTTAAAAGTGGCCCTGATGGAGTGCCTCCTTCTTTAACAGGGGTCCTCAGGGAGAAATTACCTCTTCAACAAGGGTTCTTGTAGCGAAACTCTCTTTCAATGGTGCCCTGATGGGGATTCCATCTTTCAAATACATCCTAGTCGAATTATGCTCCCTTTAAAAGGCTTCTGATAGGGAGACTCTCTCTTTGAAAAAGGTACTGATGGTGAGACTCCCTATTTAAGCAGGGGGCTCAATGGAGAAATCCCCTCTTTAACAGGGATGCTTAGGGAGACACTACTAGTTCAACAGGCGTTCCAATGGAGACATTCTCTTTGAAAGGGGTCTTGAGCACAGCTGCCAGGGGCCTAAGCTCTGGAACTCCCTCCCTAAACCTCTCCACCTCTTTTTATGTCTCTTTCCTTTAAGACGCTCCTTAAAACCGACCTCTTTGACCAAACCTGTCCGAATATCACCTTACATGGCTCGGTGTCAAATGTTGTCTGATCATGCTCCGGTGAAGCGCCTTGGGTCATTTCACTACGTTAAAGGTGCTATATAAATGCACGTTGCTGTTATTGTTCTCTTTTTCTCTCTCTCTTCCTTGCCATATATAGCAAACATCTCCCTCTCTCTCCCCGCCCAGGGATGGATAAAGCCAAGCCCTCACGCTCTGTAATGTATTTGCTTCATGGGTTCTCTGCTTAAGAATTCATAGCAACACATTGCTATTAAGAACTAGTTGGTTCATTAGCAAAGGTTTCATCATCATAGGCAGTCTCTCGGAATCGACTCTAAAAGTGAGTTCTCAGGTGGCTGTACAGTCCAATACGGGAATTACATTCTCTGTCACAGGTGGGACAGACAGTGGTTGGAGGAAAGGATGGGTGGGGAGTCAGGTTTGCCACACGCTCCTTCTGCTGCCTGCGCTTGCTTTCTGCATACTCTCGGCGACAAGATTCGAGGTGCTCTGCGCCCTCCCGGAACCTCTTCCTCCACTTAGGACAGTCTTTGGCCAGAGCAAAGGTTTAACAATCACACTACACATTACCAGTTCATCCACTGGGCTCACAACCACCTGCCTCATCGTGGTTCCCCCCCGAACCCAACTGGCCGGGGTTTTATTGAGTCTTGTGAACATCACGTGACTGGCTAAGCCACTCCCAACTCAACAGCTCTACCAACCTGTGAACATACTCACAGATGCATACCTCACACCTTCCAACACTGCAGTTTTTACCACCTCTGGTCCGTACAGGCCTCCTCTCGACATTGAGGGAGGTCGCAGGCCAGAAAACGACAAGTTATAATCGCGACTTGGAAGCAACGTTCCATGCGCAGCTGTGTTTGATATCCCCCGGTGCTCTGACATTCAGCCCTGCCAAGTAAATGCGGCTAATTCAGAAGACAGGGGCTCGGCACATGAAGAACCACTTCAGTGAGAAGCAGTCTAAATGAGTTCATCATGAGAACATAAGAACATAAGAAATCGGAGCAGGAGTCGGCCATACGGCCCCTCGAGCCTGCTCCACCATTCAATAAGATCATGGCTGATCTGATCATGGACCCAGCTCCATTTCCCTGCCCGCTCCCTATAACCCTTTATTCCCTCATGGCTCAAAAATCTGCCAATCTCCGCCTTAAATATATTCCATGACCCAGCCTCCTCAGTTCTCTGGGGCAGAGAATTCCACAGACTTACAATCCTCTGAGAGAAGAAATCCCTCCTCATCTCAGTTTTAAATGGATGGCCCCTTATTCTGAAACTATGTCCCCTAGATTTAGTTTCCCCGATGAGTGAAAATATCCTCTCTGCATCCACCTTGTCGAGCCCCCTCATTATATTATATGTTTCAATAAGATCACCTCTCATTCTTCTGAACTCCAACGTGTAGAGGCCCAACTTACGCAACCTATCCTCATAAGTCAACCCTCTTCATCTCCGGAATCAACCGAGTGAACCTTCCCTGAACAGCCTCCAATGCAAGTATATCCCTCCTTAAATACGGAGACCAAAACTGTACGCAGTACTCTCAGTGTGGCCTCACCAATACCCTGTACAGTTGTAGCAGGACTCCTCTGCTGAGTGAGTGGGTACAGTAGTGCGGTGATGACATGGCTGGACTGGTAATCCAGGGGCCTGCACTATTAATTCAGCAGAACTAATAATTCAACTCCAGCCATGGTAATTTGAGAATTTGAATTAAACAAAGAAAAAATCTACAAATATAAAAGTAGTATTGATTTTTTTGAAAGTGTCGTAAAAACCCAACTGGTTTACTTCAGAGAAGGAAATTTATCATCCTTAGCTGGTCTGTCCTAACTTGCATTTATATAGCACCTTTAATGTACCAAGAAAGTCAGCAATGTTCCCTTTAAGCTGAGCGGGCATGCGGCGTTCCGGTGATCCCGCGCAGCCAGCTTTTAGAGAGAAAAAACGCGCATACCCAGACCCTTAAAGGGGCCATGCAGCCCCCCCAGAAAAATGACATGGAACATTGGTTATCAGCCAGCGGGTCACATAACGAGATATCTAGAGAGGTGACTAAAAGCTCGGTCAAAGAGGTAGAATTTAAAGGAAGAGAGAGAGGCGGAGAGGTTTCGGAAGGGAATTGCAGAGCTCAGGGCTCAGGCAGCTGAAGGCACAGCCACTAATGGTGGAAAAATGAAATCTGAGGATGCCCAAGAGGCCAGAAGGAGCGCAGAGATCTTGTTGGGTTGTGGAGCTGGACAGTCTGAAAAATCTAGGTCTCTGTGGGTCTACGATTCTGCCTTTGGGATACCAATGTAGAAAGAAAGACTTGCATTCATATAGCGCCTTTCATGACCACCAGACGTCTCAAATTGCTTTACAACCAATGAAGTACTTTTGGAGTGTAGTCACTGTTGTAATGTGGGAAACGCGGCAGCCAATTTGTGCACAGCAAGCTCCCACAAACAGCAATGTGATAATGACCAGATAATCTTTTTTAGTGATGTTGATTGAGGGATAAATATTGGCCAAAACACCAGGGATAACTCCTCTAATCTTCTGTAAAATAGTGCCATGATTTCTATTACATCCACCTGAGAGAGCAGACAGGAACTCAGTTTAACATCTCATCTGAGAGACGGCACCTCCGACAGTGCAGCACTCCCTCAGTACAGCACTGGGAGTGTCAGCCGAGATCATTGTGCTCAAGTCTCTGGAGCAGGACTTGAAACCACAACCTTCTGACTCAGAGGTAAGTGTGCTACCCACTGAGCCACAGTTGACACATAAGCATGGCGGTGGTACATGGTCGTCAGATTCCCTCCACACCTCACTAGCGAAATGTGAACTGGAAATGCGCCTTGAGAGAGAGAAAGACTCAAACCGTTTGGCTTGACCACGTGCTGAAGGAAGGTACAGAGGGCAGGCTGAGATGTGGAGCCTGAAGAGGGAACAAAAGGATACATTTTCCAATTTCGAGGAGTCTCGAGAAATGCCCGTGATTTTTCATTCACTGGATAGAAAATTAAAGGCTGCGATGCCTGAGGCACAGAAACAGGCCATTCGGCCCAACTGGACTACACCGGCATTTTTGCTCCACACGAGCCTTCGCTCACCCCTCTGAATCTAACCCTAACAACAGCTTCCTTTCTCCCTCCTGTGCTCATCTGGCGCCCGATGGAAAAGGCTCCACACTGGAAGTGTGCGATCGAAAAAAGGACCCTGAATTAACTTTATAAAAAAGGAGTCAAACTATACATTAGAAAACCCTTTGGGGACTCCGCATTCCTTGCGTAGCTCTGTACAAGCACGCAGTTTGAACCTACCCATCAAATGTATTTTATTTATTGTACGGTGAACATTTCACTGCCCCCTGATGTGTAGTGAAATCAAAAATAATAATTGACTGCATTAAATTATTATCTAACAGCTGCACTGCATTTCTTGAACTACTCAAAATCCCCCCAAAACAGCCATCATCCTGAATCCTGAATCACAGCACATACCCAACTGGGGATGGGTCGACCCATTGCTTTCCAAGTGTTGAACAAATTCCATTTTTGTTCTGCGGCATTGTGAGATTCTTATTGGTGCTTTGAGATGGTGTTTCGCTACGAGGAAAGATCGGATAGGCTGGGGTTGTTTTCCTTTGGAACAGAGGAGGTTGAGGGGAGATCTTATTGGGGTATATAAAATTATGAGGGGCCTGGATAGATGTGGATAGGAAGGACCTGTTTCCCTTAGCAGATGGGTCAACAACCGGGGGGCACAGATTTAAAGTAATTGGTAGGAGGTTTAGAAGGGATTTGAGGGCAATTTTTTTCACCCAGAGGGTGGTGGGGGTTTGGAACTCACTGCCTGAAAGGGTAGTAGAGGCAGAAACCCTCATCGCATTTAAAAAGTACTTGGATGTGCACTTGAAGTGCCGTAACCTACAGGGCTACGGACCAAGAGCTGGAAAGTGGGATGAGGCTGGGTAGCTCTTTGTCGGCCGACACGGACACGATGGGCCGAGTGGCCTCCTTCTGTGCTGTAAATTTCTATGATTATATGATGACATAATTAAGCCCCCTAGTATATACTGACAGATTAGGGACATTTCTTGGTTCTGTTACATGGGATTATCTGGGCTTTTTACCAGCCTTTTGGGTATCCCACGTTGTAATTCCATCCATTTTTCCATGAAAGAAACAAAAGCATTTCAAAATCATGAGGGACCTGGACAGAGTAGATTGAGAGAAACTGTTCCCATTGGCGGAAGGGTCGGGAACCAGAGGACGCAGATTTAAGGCGATTGGCAGAAGAACCAAAGGCGACATGAGGGAAAACTTTTTTTATACAGGGAGTGGTTAGGATCTGGAATGCGCTGCCTGAAAGAGTGGTGGAGGCAGACTCAATTGTGGCTTTCAAAAGGGAGTTGGATAAGTTCGAAGGAAAAAAATGTGCAGGGCCACGGGGAAAGGGTGGGGGAGTGGGACTGGCTGAGGTGCTCTTGCAGAGAGCTGGCACGGGCTCGACGGGCCGAATGGCCTCCTTCCGTGCTGTAACCGTTCTATGATTCTATGAGTGGCTTTGGAGTTTACAGGTGTAGTGATGGCTCAGATCAGGACAGTGGAAAAACTGCGTAACAGTTGCAAAGGAAAGTCACCAGCAAATAACACCAGCGACAGAGAGTTACAGCAGTTTGTTCACCGCCTGATTATACCACCCAATACTAGGTTGAGAAGAAAAGGTTTCCAGAGCTAGTGGAAGCGTCGTATTGATCTAACCCCTGATCGCACTAAAGTCACGATATATAAGTCCCACCTCCAAGAAACCATCTCACACCACTTGGGCGTGTGTAGTGGGTGCAAAGCCAGGTTCACCACTCTGATGCTAGGATAGATCCCAACCTCTTGTCTGCTTTCTCCAAATGTTCAAAATTCAGTATCTCACCAAGCAATTCGGACCGAGGTTTCCTCTGTTGCCGGGCAGAAAATGAGGTGAAGTCGGCAGTATAACTCAGGTCCGCTGGCTAAGCCTCACATTCTATAGATGGCAGTCTGAGCCTTGTATACAATATCACGCTTAGAAACTCATAACGGCAGAAGGTCTGCGGACTTTTATACAGGTTAGAACACTCACCATGTTAACATTAAGATGTTCCAGTTGAATCTGCAGGTGCTCAGTCCTTGGTGGAATCTCAGTTTTGAAGTTTTGGTTGTAAATTTCCTACAAGCAAAGTACTGCCTTTGTAGCTTTTACTGAGAGTTCAGTTGTGGCTCAGTGGGCAGCACACTCGCCTCTGAGTCAGGAGGTTGTGGGTTCAAGTCCCACTCCAGAGACTTGAGCACAATAATCTAGGCTGACACTCCCAGTGCAGTGCTGAGGGAGTGCCGCACTGTCGGAGGTGCCATCTTTCAAATGAGACATTAAACCGAGGCCCTGTCTGCTCTCTCAGGTGGATGTAAACGATCCAATAATACTATTGAAAGAAGAACAGTGGATCTCTGTTATCCTGCCCAATATTTATCCCTCAACACACATCACTAAAACAGATTATCTGGTCACTATCATGTTATTTGCTGTGTTTCCTTCATTACTACATTTCAAAAAAAGTACTTAATTGGCTGTAAAGCACTTTGGGACATCCTGAGATTGTGAAGGACACTGTATAAATGCAAGCCTTTCTTTCTTACATGCTTTCTGATTGGAGAAATGGACTTTTACCCGCCTTCTTGCTTTGGAGGCAGTTCAGAGAAGGTTCACTCGATTGATTCCGGGGATGAGGGAGCTGACTTATGAGGAAAGGTTGAGTAGGTTGGGCCTCTGCTCATTGGAATTCAGAAGAATGAGAGGCGATCTTATCGAAACGTATAAGATTATGAGGGGTCTTGACAAGGTGGATGCAGAGAGCATGTTTCCACTGATGGGGGAGACTAGAACTAGAGGGCATGATCTTAGAATAAGGGGCCACCCATTTAAAACTGAGATGAGGAGGAATTTCTTCTCTCAGAGTGTTGTAAATCTGTGAAATTCGCTGCCTTGGAGAACTGTGGAAACTGGGACATTGAATAAATTTAAGACAAAAATAGACAGTTTCTTAAACGATAAGGGGATAAGGGGTTATGGGGAGTGGGCAGGGAAGTGGAGCTGAGTCCATGATCAGATCAGCCACGATCTTATTGAATGGTGGAGCAGGCTCGAGGGGCCGTATGGCCTACTCCTGCTCCTATTTCTTACGTTCTTATGTTCTTTAAGATACAGGGTTAACCCCAGTCATGGAGATCCCTCAGACAGGATCGTGGACAAACTCCAGTAGTGAGAGAAGTGAGTGAGGTGACCAAAAGTGTGGTCATGAAGATAGATTTTGAGGAAGGCTTTGAAGATAAGGAGACAAAGATAGTGAGGCAGAAGGGTTTAGGGAAGGTATTCCAGAAGAAGAAAAAGTGCTTGAAGCATCAAATACATGCTGGTCCAGTGTGTGTCTGGTCAAGCAACCTAATGTACTGCACCACAATCAGCATAGCAACAGCAACTATGTGCATTTATATAGCACCTTTAATGTAGCAATACATTCCAAGGAGCTTCATAGGAGTATAATCAAACT
This sequence comes from Pristiophorus japonicus, assembly GCF_044704955.1. Taxonomy (NCBI): domain Eukaryota; kingdom Metazoa; phylum Chordata; class Chondrichthyes; family Pristiophoridae; genus Pristiophorus; species Pristiophorus japonicus. Next base: position 69,501,943 of record NC_091997.1, read on the forward strand.
AAAATGGACATCCAGTCATAGAAGGTGACATTATGACCAGTGACCAAAAGCTCGGTCAAAGAGATAGGTTTTAAGCAGCGTCTTGAAAGGGGGAGAGACGGTGAGGTTTAGAGGGTTAACTCCAGAGCTTAGGATCCAGATGGCTGAAGGCACGGCTGCCAATGGTGGGGCAAACATAAGAACATAAGAAATAGGAGCAGGAGTAGGCCATTTGACCCCTCGAGCCTGCTCCGCCATTCAATAAGATCGTGGCTGATCTGATCATGGACTCAGCTCCACTTCCCTGCCCGCACCCCATAACCCTTTATTCCCTTATCGCTCAAAAATCTGTCTATCTCCACCTTAAATATATTCAATGGCCCAGCCTCCACAGCTCTCTGGGGCAGAGAATTCCACAGATTTACCACCCTCAGAGAAAATAAATTCCTCCTCATCTCAGTTTTGAATGGGCTACCCCTTATTCTGAGACTATGTCCCGTAGTTTTAGTTTCCCCTATGAGTGGAAATATCCTCTCGGCATCCACTTTGTCGAGACGATATTTCCACTCATAGGAGAAACTAAAACTAGGGGACATAGGCAGTGGGAAATGGGCAAAAGGTACAATGTCTTCATAATCGTTTGCCAGTGTGTAAATTTGGGATAGTTAGTTTAAAATAAATTACACGCAAAAAAGTATCTGGAGAACAGTGATCTGTTTTCAGACACAACCAACCATCACCCACAAGTAACACCCACAGGTATTACATCTGCTGATTTACCAGTCACTATATCACTTGCCATTTCCATCATTTAAATACAAGAATGGTTCCAGGGATGAGGGACTTCAGTTACATGGATAGACTGGAGAAGCTGGGGTTGTTCTCCTTGGAGCAGAGAAGATTGAGAAGACATTTGATAGAGGTGTTCCAAATGAAGAGGGGTCTGGACAGAGAGAGATAGAGAGAAACTGTTCCCATTGTCGGAAGGATCGAGAACCAGAGGACACAGATTTAAGGCGATTGGCAAAAGAACCAATGGCGACATGAGGGAAAACTTTTTTATGCAGCGAGTGGTTAGGATCTGGAGTGCGTTGCCCGAGAGGGTGGTGGAGGCAGATTCATTTGCGGCTTTCAAAAGGGAGTTGGATAAGTATGCGAAGGAAAAAAATTTGCCAGGCTACAGGGAAAGAGTGGGGAGTGGGACTGGCTGAGGTGCTCTTGCAGAGAGCCGGCACGGGCTCGACGGGCCAAATGGCGGCCTCCTGTGCTGTAAATATTCTATGATTCTAATCAATATTGCTTGCCATGGTCCATTCGAATGGTTGACTAACTGCCATTGCTTTGCCTCTAATTACATTCAAGAGGTGAAATAGTGGGAAGTAGAGAGAAGTAGAGAAAGTGAGAGAGAGATGGGGAGAAGAGAGGACGGAGAAGAAAGAGAGAGAGAGAGAAGGGAGATAAAGGAGGGAGGGTGAGAGACATAATCTGACCTGGTACATCACAGGCTAAAGTTCACGTTTAATAATTATCTGCATTTGAAGTGCACTCATCTGGGAGGTTTCATGGTCTAGAATGGTTTGTTTTGGCGTTACTGCGGTATCCCAGTGAGAACGTCAATAAGAATGGTCTGTGCCCCACATAGTGTGTGAGATACCGCCAAGTGATCCAGGGGTCATTCTATAGCCCTGGCTCGCACCCTATAAACTGCGCCAATTCAAGACTTCCCCAGTCCCCCTTTCACATTAACATTCACACCGATACAGTCATTCAATGCTACTCCTGGGGGGGGGGGAACACTTTGCACAGTGATATTTCAGAAGGGATTACAACTAACCATCTTAACGAGCACACGATAGTCAGCAAATTGAAGTTACACCCGTTTTCAAAATTGACATGTTAGGCCTCATTCACTGAAGCTTAAGTTAAGACAGTGAGGCCATCAAAAAAGCATTTAAAGCTTTAACCCTGATTTTTTTAAAAATATATGGGCAAAAGCAGTTTTCTCAGATGGGTTCCCCTGAATATTTATGAGTCCATATTTAAAGATTGCACTGCTCCCCGAGGACGAGGCTGCGATACCAAGATCAGAGCCAGGTCCCTGAGCAATCTTCACCGCTGGAGCTTTAAGAGGGTTTGATGGAATCCGTTCACCGGTGGCTGGAAACTGTCTCTCGCCACACAGTCCTCTGGACCCTCTCTATCCTGATAATCCTTTCCAATCTGTATTATCTGTCTGGGTATTTTTAAGTTACAAGGCCCGATGATTTGACCTAATCTTGGGTAGGTTAAAACACACACGTAGACAACTACATAATGCATTGATTCTAAACATAAATAATCAAAATGACAAAAACAATTACTTTTCAGCTTGCAAATACAAACAAGTCCTCTGAAATCCCTTCCTCGAGGCTATTTACACCAACTCAGAGGCAAGGCATTATATAATTTAGAGTTAGAGCACAGAGGGAGGGATGGGTAACAATTATTTATGTATGTGTGTGTGTAAAGGTTGGAGATGGTTGGAGATTGCACCTTTACCTTCTGCAAGTCACATCCTGGAAAACCCAGCCAGCGTGGCTTCGGATGTCTGGGGCTGCTGAAAATCACGGTGAGGTCCTTTGGTCGGAGAGCCCAGTCTTGCACGGTCGGTGGAAGTCAGCCTGCCTCAGTCTCTCTCTCTCCCTCTCTCTCTCTCTCCTTTAGCGGATTTGCCTGACACCCGGGTTACTGCCGTTCTTGCTCAGGAACAAGGAGTGGAATAAAATTGCTAGCGTCATCAAGCACCGGAGTGTTGAGATGATCAATCCATCGCAGAAAACCCAGCCACGAACACCAGCGCTTGCTTTAAACATTTACACACAGATACACGCACGCACATGCACCCACAGAATAAACAACAGTAGCGGGAAAGGAGGAGGAGGGAAATGCACACACATGCACCCAAAATATTCAACAATAATGCACACAAACAACCCCAGCCGCCTTCCTCTCCTCCCCCCAACCCCCCCTTCCTCACGCAGCCAAATGAGGAAAGGTTTCCTTGCAGTGGGGGAAGACACTGTGCGATTACATAGGGACAGGAGCTGGCCAGAGTGCTGAATTGGCCAACAGTGGTCTCCGCGGTCCAGGGAAATGTGCTCACTAAGATAGTGGGGGGGGGGGGGGGGGGGAGAGATCTTAAAATAGAAGCAATTACGTTATTCCGATTCATTTCGTTAAAGATAATTAAATCCTGGCGTTTTGATTAAGGGCGGTCTGGAGTTATTTATATGCCTCTGTTTTTTCTCACTGTATATGTGTTTACTGTGCCCTAAAGCTGTTGTAGGGTTTATACCAATAAGCCTTAGCTATTGGGAGGATCGCCGCAGGTTTCACCGTCCAGTCCACATGTGATTTTAAATTTTATTTAAAAGGTTCTCCTCACTGTATTTGTCCACACACACACGGTTATACCATCTGAACCCAGTCAATGATCCAGTTTCCTGCATCCAGCGGTGCAAATATTTCATCCACGGTCAGGTTACTATTTCCAGTAGTTTATCTGGCGTGCACCAAATAGCTCTTCTACGTAAACATAAGAATTGGGAGCAGGAGTCGGCCATTCGGCCCTTCGAGCCTGCTGTGCCATTCAATGAGATCATGGCTGATCTTCGACCTCACATGACTCCGGTTGGGGTAGAGTGTAGAATGTTTCGGTGCAAGGGGTGTCGCAGTTGTGTGGGGCAGACTGGTTGGGCTGGGTGCTCTTTGCCTTTCCGCCATTGTTCATTGTTCATAGGTTTTTATGTAACCTTCAGGGCAGCTGACCGAGGGCCGTGCGGCTCTTTGTCGGCCGGCGCAGACACGATGGGCCGAAATGGCCTCCTTCTGCGCTGTAAATTTGTTTCTAACACCTTTTCGCCCCATCCCCATATCCCTTGATCCCCTCAATATCTAAAAACCTGCCTTGAATATATGATATTCTATACAATGGTGCCCAACTGAATAGAATAGATACTTGGCAGATCCACGAGACTGTACTAGAAGCAACATTCTCTGATTTTTCTAGAAATTCGGAAGAAAATGACTTAATCAAACTAATTGGAATCGACTTGTGGGTCACCAGCAGTGCTGACAACAATGGTATCATCCAGTCCAACGATGTTACTTTTCATTTTGGTATTTGCCAATAATGATACACAAGAACATAAGAAATAGGAGCAGGAGTAGGCCATGCTCCCCTCGAGTCTGCACCGCCATTCAATAAGATCATGGCTGATCTTCAACCTCAATTCCACTTTCCTGCCCGGTCTCCATATCCCTTGATTCCCCTAGAGTCCAAAAATCTATCGATCTCAGCCTTCAATATATTCGGAGACTCAGCATCCACAGCCCTCTGGGGCAGAGAATTCCAAAGATTCACAACCTTCTGAGTGAAGGAATTCCTCCTCATCGCTGTCTTAAATGACCGACCCCTTATTCTGAGACTGTGCCCCCTGGTTCTCGACTCTCCATCAGCGGAAACAACCTCTCAGCATCTACACTGCCAATGTCCCTCAGAATTTATACATTTCAATGAGATCACCTCTCATTCTTCTAAACTCCAGGGAGTACAGGTCCAGTCTACTCAGTCTACTCAATCTCTTCTCGTAGGACAACCCTTGCATCCCAGGGGTCAATGTAGTGAACCTTCGTTGCACTGCCTCTAAGGCATTCCTTTCTCAGATAAGGAGACCAAAACTGTGCACAAAAGTACATGTATATGCTTACTTAGGTCCCTCAGACTCAAGGCTGGCATATATGATAAACATATATAATCTACATGGATATGCTATATATCTCACCGCTGACATGTGCTTCATGACTGTTGTTACAGATGCCAAGGCGCAATTGGAAGAAGAGAAAGGAATTCTCCCAGCGTCCTGGTCAACATTCGTCCCCTCAACAAACACCAGCAAAAAGCAGATTGTGTGGTTATGTGTTCTTTTGTTATTTTGTGTGATCTTGGTGTGCTCGGAGGAGCTATCCCATTTGCCTACATACAAACCCGGTGCACACTTCAAAAGTAATCTACTGGTTGTAAAGCACCTCTGGATGTCATTAGGATGTGATAAACTGCTATATAAATGCAAGTTCTTTCTTTCCCATTCGATGATAGTGATGGCCTCTTTCAAACAGGAAGCCACAAAGGAGGCAGTTACAACCCTTGTGATGTAACATAGGCGATACTGTTAAAAAATGAGAAAGGCTTGCATTTATATAGCACCTCTCATGACCACCAGATGTCTCAAAGCGCTTTGCAACCAATGAAGTACTTTTTGAAGTGTAGTCACTGTTGTAATGTGAGAATTGCAGAAGCCAATTTGCGCACAGCAAGCTCCCACAAACAGCAATGTGATAATGACCAGATGATCTGCTTTTGTTATGTTGATTTTGGGATAAATATTGGCCCCGGGGATAACTCCCCTGCTCTTCTTCGAAATAATGCCGCGGGATCTTTTACGTCCATTTGAGAGAGCAGACGGGGCCTTGGTTTAACGTCTTATCTGAAAGACGGCACCTCTGACAGTGCAGCGCTCACTCAGCACTGGAGTGTCAGCCTGGCATTATGTGGTCAAATCTCTGGCGTGGGACTTGAACCCACAACTTTCTGACTCAGAGTCAATAGTGCTGCCCACTGAGCCACGGACAACACTACAATCTGTAAGCAATCTCACTTATGTTCACGCAAAGTGATTTCAGCCCCACGTCAATACAAGATAGAAAAGCATGGTGAAGAAAAACATCCATCGATCCCACTATGACGCCGGTGGAATTACTGACAGCTGAATGTAAAAGTCAGCTGAAGAAGTCTCGCCTGAAGAATCAAGATCTCCAACCACGTGTATCTGAGATCCACGGTTCGTGCTGTGCGAGCTCATTCCGAGCAAAAATAGGTCTCGTACGTCATCAAAAAACGTACTGCAGAAAATTAGATGCTATTTCGTCTGTTTTGCTATCGAAGGACCAACCAGTACAGGGTGTGCTGTTCAGGTGTGAAGTCACTCAAATCATATATGGTCAAGAGGTGCGACACACTTCCGAGAAGTAATCCCGAACCCCTTTGGCTTCACACCCGCTGCAGTACAACTGCTGCCAGTGGAAAATGAAGTTTAAAGAAAATCCCAATGGTTCTTAGCATCTATTGGAACAGAATTTTAATCCTTTTAAGGTCAGCAGAGAACTGATGGGACATTCTGATGCCAGTGAGCAAAGTTCGGCACATCCCTGCCACCTTGCATTAATATATTGTGTTAGCACCTTGCATTAACTCGCCAAGGCTTCTTCGACAGCACCTCCCTAACCCGCGACCTCTACCACTTAGAAGGACAAAGGCAGCAGGTGCATGGGAACACCATCACCTCCAAGTTCCCCTCCAAGTCACTTGGAAATATATCGGCCATTCCTTCATCGTTGCTGGGTCAAAATCCTGGAACTCCCTCCCTAACAGCACTGTGGGAGCATCTTCACCACACGGACTGCAGCGGTTCAAGAAGGTGGCTCACCACCATCTTCTCAAGGGGCAATTAGGGATGGGCAATAAATGCTGACCTTGCCAGTGACACCCACATCCCATGAATGAATATCAATGTTCCCTGACGGAGAGCAACACAGAGATTTGTTCACACCTTATCCTCTTCTCCGTTCTTACTTCTATCTCACCCAACACACTGTTAGCACCATGTTGTGCTGAGCAAGTTTGTCATGTGTCAAGTCAAGCGCTGGGGTAGACCAATTTCGCAAAAGGGTCCTACAACAAGCATAAAGCTCTTATTATAATATTAATGTATTTCCACTACCCTTTGTGTGAGGAAGTTCTTCCTGGCATCATCCCTGAATAGCATAACTCTAATTTTAAAGTTATGCCCCTTAGAAACATAGAAAACAGGAGCAGTAGTAGGCCATTCAGCCCTTCGAGTCTGCACCGCCATTCAATATGATCATGGCTGATCCTCTATCTCAACAACATATTCCCGCTTTTTCCCCATACCCTTTGATGTCTTTTGTGTCTAGAAATCTATCTATCGCCCTTTTAAATATATTTAGTGACTTGGCCTTCTGCGGTAGAGAATTCCACAGGTTCATCACCCTCTGAGTGAAACAATGTCTCCTCATCTCGGTCCTAAATTTCCTATCCTGTATCCTGAGACTGTGACCCCTTGTTCTAGACTTCCTTGGTCTGCACTCCTTCACCAGAGGAAATCGTTTCTCTTGCTCTACCCTATAAAATAAGTGTTTAACTACTTTTGGCACATTCCTTGGATGCCAATGGACGTGTCTGATCCAAAATGGTGGGTGGGGGAGTTCCAGCGTGGAATGAACACGTGCATGCCGCTCGCCATATTGGACCCACAGGTACCTGTAAAGCGGGTGCAGCACGATCTAATTTCTCGGCCAACATCTTCAGGAGAGGAGCAGGCAGAAACAGTAGCTTGATTAGGAACCTAAGAACAGGTATTAGAAACAGGGCCATTAGAGGGAGCAGCGTGTAGCGACATACCACTGCAGGGAGCAGCGCGTGCTGCTGCAGGAGGGCGACGGCTGACTGCAGTGCGGGAAGATACAGCAGGAGCGGCGAGGTCGGGGAGAAGGAGTGGCAAGAGTTCATAGAGGGATGTGATCGGGGCCCAGGAGAGGCAAGAGTTTGGGGCCCAGTAGGGGCCCAGGGGCAGCATGGGCCAGCCCACACTGCGATATGTGCGCGCACCAGGTCCGTGCAGCAGAGCTGGTCTCCAGTCGTCTTGGTTAACCCTTGCCACTGGACCAAGACCCAGCTCTGTCAAGCCTGTGTGGTGGCTGGTGTGCAACGGTCACCCCACGTTAAAAAGAATCCACCCACAGGCATCTTCCATCCTTCAAGATGTAGTTCGGGATCCGGAATATTAGGTCCTTCATTGAAACACCTGTGAACTCATCCCTTTTCGGCGTGGAAGCAAGTCATCCTCGCTTTGAGGGACTGCCTATGATGATGATGAGGAACAGGAATAAGCCATTCACCCCTCGAGCCTATTCCACCATTCAATTAGATCCTGGCCTATCTGTACCTCAACTCCATTTACTCGCCTTCTCTCCATATTCTCCCGATACCTTTAACGAAGAAAAGTCTATCTGTCTCAGTCTTGAATATTTCAGCACCAACAGTCTTTTGAAGGAGTGGGGTCCCGATTTCCACGACCCTTTGTGTGAAAGAATGCCTCCCACTTTCACTCCTAAAGGGCCTGGCTCTAATTTTAAGATCAAGCCCCCTTTGACCTTGATTCCCCCATGACAGGAAATAATTTCTCTGTATCTCCCCTATCGAATCCCTTCATCATTTTAAAGGCCTCGAATTGATTACCCCTCAACCTTCTAAACACAAGGGATGTAACTAGTAGAGTGGACAAGGGAGAACCAGTGGAAGTGGCGTATTTGGACTTTCAAAAGACTTTTGACAAGGTCCCACACCAGAGGTTAGTGTGCAAAATTAAAGCACATGGTATTGTGGATAATGTACTGATGTGGATAGAGAACTGATTGGCAGACAGAAAGCAAAGAGTAAGAATAAACGGGTCCTTTTCAGAATGGCAGGCTATGACTAGTGGGGTACCGCAAGGTTCAGTGCTGGGACCCCAGCTATTTACAATATACATTAATGATTTAGACGAAGGAATTGAATGTAATATCTCCAAGTTTGCAGATGACACTAGGCTGGGTGGCGGTGTGAGCTGTGAGGAGGATGCTAAGAGGCTGCAGGGTGACTTGGACAGGTTAGGTGAGTGGGCAAATACATGGCGGTATAATGTGGATAAATGTGAGGTTATCCACTTTGGTGGTAAAAACAGGAAGGCAGATTATTATCTGAATGGTGACAGATTAGTAAAAGGGGAGGTGCAACGAGACCTGGGTGTCATGGTGCATCAGTCATTGAAAGTTGGCATACAGGTACAGCAGGTGGTGAAGAAGGCAAATGGAATGTTGGCCTTCATAGCGAGAGGATTTGAGTATAGGAACAGGGAGGTCTTACTACAGTTAGACAGGGTCTTGTGTACAGTTTTGGTCTCCTAATCTGAGGAAGGACATTCTTGCTATTGAGGGAGTGCAGCGAAGGTTCACCAGACTGATTCCCAGGATGACAGGACTGACATGTGAAGAAAGACTGGATCGACTAGGCTTATACTCACTGGAATTTAGAAGAATGAGAGGGGATCTCATAGAAACATATAAAATTCTGACAGGATTGGACAGGTTGGATGCAGGAAGAATGTTCCCGATGTTGGCGAAGTCCAGAACCAGGGGTCACAGTCTAAGGATAAGGGGTAAGCCATTTAGGACCGAGATGAGGAGAAACTTCTTCACTCAGAGAGTTGTGAGCATATGGAATTCTCTACCACAGAAAGTTGTTGAGGCCAGTTCGTTAGATATATTCAAAAGGGAGTTAGATGTGGCCCTTACGGCTAAAGGGATCAAGGGGTATGGAGAGAAAGCAGGAATGAGGTACTGAAGTTATATGATCAGCCATGATCTTATTGAATGGTGGTGCAGGCTCGAAGGGCCGAATGGCCTACTCCTGCACCTATTTTCTATGTTTCTATGTTTTATGTAATATAACCAAGCTTATAATTTAACCCTTTGCTGTTTCTTACAAATTCTACATACAACATATTATACAATAACATTCCCTTGATTATGCTTATATTGTTTCATTTATAAACTTTCCCCATTCCATGGCTAACTATAGTTTAATTGTGCAACGTGTTAACACTAAAGCCTGGATTTTTGGTTCTGGTCATTTCGGGCGGTAAAATTTGCACCCGGGAAATGGATTGCATCCACAAAATTCACCAGCTGGGCCCTGAGTGTGGGGCGGAGTGCTAAGGGAGGCGTTATGCATCTCTCTTAGGGCGCTAGGCCGGCTGAGCGACTGAAAATCCCGAGCTAAAGAACTGGCCTCGGAATGTCCAGAGAGAGGCTTTCCTGGAAGACAAATAAAAAATCGGCACAAAACACACGAAAAACATTCCCAATGCCTTGACCACCCCACATTAGGATAAAACGCAAAGGGTTAAAAATAAATAAAACAATCACACTCACCTCATTGATTACTGTACTCACCAGCGCCAGGACAGACCTGGTTTTCTAGGCGGTCCTGCTAGGGGGCATTAGAGGCTCAGCGTCAACTCAAGATCGAAATGCCGTCGAAACCGGGGGTATTGTACGCTGGCTCGACGCTCCCGGGCGGTGCTGCTCTGCGCCCCCGCAAAACCAGCGACCAACTTCCCGGCGGGGTGCTGGGAGCTGGCCGGCCGCCCGGAAACCATTCCCGCCGCCATTCCCGCCCCTCCGGAGTATGAACAGAGGCGGCATTAGAGCGAAAATCCAGGCCCTAGTTCCTACAATTTACAAAACACTTATTAATTGGTGTCTTCAGCTAATGTCCCTATTAGCCGTCTCCCTGTTCACTCGAGTCTTATCTCTGTGTAAATTATCACCGCAGATGGCTCCGTGTTGCTGAACATTTTCACACCCAATTTTGGAAACACCACATGCAACCTGTCGAAAGGTATCAGGCAACACACCAGATGCTGCATGGCAACACCACAATCTCTCTGAGACCTCTTATTAAAAACCTTTTCGAAAAGTCTAAAAATTACACTGCGTCAATTAAACTAGACATTAAAAAGTTTTTTAAAAAGAACATGCATTTCTATAGCGCCTTTCACAACCTCAGGGCATCCCAAAGGGCTTTACAACCAGTGAAGTATTTTTGAAGAGCAGTCGCTGTCGTAATGTAGGAAATGCCAATTTGCACACAGCAAGAGCCCACAAATAGCAATTAAATAATTGAGCAGATAATCTGTAATATCGAGCTCCACCTGGTGGACTACTGCTCCATCTAGTGGACATCTGTGGTAATGCAGCCATTGCCATAAATACAATAAAAGAGTCATGTGACTACGTCACCTGACAAGTTCCTGCAGAGCCATCTTGTGAGTGTGTGCTTCGGTGATGTGGTAGAGAAGAGGCGAGGGCCCAGTGGGTAGCATGGGCCCAGCCCACACTGCGATATATGTGCGCACTAGGTCCATGCAGCAGAGCTGGTCTCCAGTCGTCTCGGTTAATCCTTGCCACTGGGCCAAGGCCTAGCTCTGTCAGGCCCGTGTAGTGGCTGGTGTGCAACGGCCACCACACGTTAAAAAAATCCACCCACAGGCATCTTCCACCCTTCAAGATGTAGTTCGGGACCTGGAATATTAGATCCTTCATTGAAACACCTGTGAACTCATCCCTTTTCAGCATGGAAGCAAGTCATCCTCATTTCGAGGGACTGTATATAATGATGATGATGATGATGATGATGAGAGCCGATATCACATAATGGTGTTGGCTTAGGGATAAATGTTGGCCAGCACACCAGGGACAGCTCCCTTTCGCTTAGCACAGGATAAGATATGTTCAGTTATTCTCCAGACCATGTCCAGCCTGTCTCACCACAGACTCAGCCTCTGCTATTTAGTTTCCTGAGGGAAAGACCGACAAGAATCATCCCAAGCCCATGAACCATGAGGATGTTTAGAGAAGTTTAATCTAGAAAGGAGAAGGCTAAGCAGGAGATCACGTTGAGGGACATAAAGTATTAAATGGTATCAATGGTGAACCCAGAATATTACTTCAAGATTAATTAAGTCAACAACAATAACTACATTTATATATAACAGAAGCTTAATCAACACTGAACCAAGGTGGGAGATATTAAGAGAGCTGAAGTAGGAATTGGGCCTGCTTTAGCCAACAGCCTGCATTAGTAGTTTTAAAATTGGCCATGGCAACACACGTCACCAGGTCTATGTTAAGACTTATGGTCAGGCTAGCTGTTGAATAATAGGAAGCCTAGCAGCCTACATTTCTTAAAACAAAGGATGCTAGAAATGTAGAAAGTCCCCAAAGGTCCAAACTGTATGAATTTATCAAAACAAGTCATATATCTGTACCTTTGACCGAAAAAGGTAATGTAGATGGACAATGAATGTACACACCTACTTGCTTTCTGTATAAATGCTACGCACCTCAGTGAATCTTTGAGATCGGATTTTAGAGCTCAGTGAATTGCTGATAAGAGATATCCGTATCTTCCTTGCAAGTAAATAAACGACTGACTTTTCACAGACTTCTCATGGTGTATTTATTATTATACCACATCAAGAGGTGACTAAAAGCTTGGTTAAAGAGGTGGGATTTAAGGAGGGTCTTAGAGGAGGAGTGGGAACTGGAGAGGCAAAGAGGTTTAGGGAGGGAATTCCAGAGTTTAGGGTGTCGACATGGTGCTGTGAAGGGAGTTTTGGGATATGCAAGCGACCAGCGTTGGAGGAACTAAGAGTTTTCTAAGATGTCAGATTTTTGTTTGATAACGCTCCCGTGAAGCGTCTTGGGATGATTTACTACATGGAAGGTGCTGTACAAACACATGTTTAAAGTAGGAGTGGAAGAGGCAGCTCGTGCAGAGGAAAAGAACAGCGGAGACTTGATGGGTCTGGTGGCCTGTTTTGGAGCAGCAAAATTCAATGAACTTTCCTGCATTTTAGCCAGGGTTAGTTAATTAGTGTTAACTCATTATACATTGGGCATCAAACTCAACCTTCCTGATCTGTATGGCTTAGTGCTGTACGTGGTGCATTTATTCTCTAGCCCATCAGGGGAGTTCATCTCTCATTTAAGTGGCTATTGCTGAAGAATCTAATAGAAACTAAGTTCTGAAACAATGAACGTTTCTGTTCTAATTTATCATTTTGCCATTTGTTTTTCTCACGGGACAATGCATCGCCACCTGCAGACTGGTGGAGCAGAGGGAATTTTTATTATTGCAAGTGAAAGTGGAGGACAAACGTGAGCAGATCTGCTGACGGGAGTCCGACATGAAATGAGTTTGAGGAGCCTCAGCCAATTCCGGCATGGACATGAGTTTACAACACCAAGTGCCCCGAATTCAAACAAGAAATCTCACGCACACAACACACAAGATGGCCGGTGTGCGAACTAGAAACATGGTGCACTGAGCAGGTGCCAGCTGTGGCTCAGTGGGCAGCACTCTCGCCTCTGAGTCACGAAGGTTGTGGTTCAAGTCCCACTCCAAAACATCAATCAAAGCTGACACTCCCAGTGCAGTGCTGAGGGAGTGCTGCACTGTCCGAGGTGCCGTCATCTCAGATGAGATGTTAAGCCGAGGCCCCGTCTGCTCTCTCAAGTGGACGTAAAAGATCCATTGGCACTACTTCGAAGAAGAGCAGGGGAGTTATTCCTGGTATCTTGGGCCAATATTTATTCCTCAACCAACATCACTAAAAACAGATGATCTGGTCATTATCGCATTGCTGTTTGTGGGAGCTTGCTGTGCGCAAGTTGGCTGCCGCGTTTCCTACGTCACAACCGTGACTACACGCTAAAGTAATTCATTGGCCGTAAACACTTTGGGACGTCCTGAGGTTGTGAAAGGAATTATATAAATATCTTTCTAACTCTTCTAATGGACCTGGGTCACGCTGTTGAGAGAGCGTGGAGAGAGCTTAACTCTACGATGTTCTACCTGACCTTGGAGTGCCTGATACTGAAACTGGGTGTCTAAAATAGAGAAAGTGTTGCCTGTCCCAGGGTTGACATCCCTCACCCTGATAAGCTCAAAAGTCATACAGAAAAAGCAAATCAGAATCTGGCTGCAGACACATTTGTATGCAAATTAGCTATTTATTCAAATAGCCGATTCAATTAAGCGTGTTATTTGCATATGGAGAATTACAGCAGAAAATTGTGAATCAAAATGATAGGCTTTGGCAAACAGGTTGAGCAATTCCACGGGAGGTGTTGCAAGGAAGAGTCATAACACGGTGTTTATTTTAGCGTTCCTTAGTAGTCTGATGGAACAAGAACCCTTAATGTGTTTCAAGAAGGACCTGGACGGATTCTTGTCAACAAAAGGCATTCAGGTTGTTAGAAAAGCACCAAGGGGAGGGTGTGGATACAAAAGAAAAATGCTGCAGATGCTGGAGTCTGAAATAAAAACAAGAACATTCTGGAAATACTCAGCGGGTCAGGCAGCATCTGCGGAGAGAGAAACAGAGTTAACGTTTCAAATCTTTAGACGAAGGAATTGAATGTAATATCTCCAAGTTTGCAGATGACACTAAGCTGGGTGGCGGTGTGAGCTGTGAGGAGGATGCTAAGAGGCTGCAGGGTGACTTGGACAGGTTAGGTGAGTGAGCTAATGCATGGCAGATGCAGTATAATGTAGATAAATGTGAGGTTATCCACTCTGGTGGCAAAAACAGGGAGGCCAACAGATCTGAATGGTGACAGATTAATAAAAGGGGTTGTGCAACGAGACCTGGGTGTTATGGTACATCAGTCATTGAAAGTAGGCATGCAGGTACAGCAGGCAGTAAAGAAGGCATGTTGTCCTTCATAGCGAGAGGATTTGAGTATAGGAGCAGGGAGATCTTACTGCAGTTGTACAGGGCCTTGGTGAGACTACACCTTGAGTATTGTGTACAGTTTTGGTCTCCTAATCTGAGGAAGGACATTCTTGCTATTTAAGGGAGTGCAGCGAGGGTTCACCAGACTGATTCCCAGGATGGCAGGACTGACATATGAAGAAAGATTGGATTGACTAGGTTTATATTCACTGGAATTTAGAAGAATGAGAGGGGATCTCATAGAAGTATATAAAAATTCTGACGGGACTGGACAGGTTAGATGCAGGAAGAATGTTCTTGAAGTTGGGGAAGTCCAGAACCAGGGGTCACAGTTTAAGGATAAGGGGTAAGCCATCTAGGACCGAGATGAGGAGAAACTTTTTCACTCAGAGAATTGTGAACCTGTGGAATTCTCTACCACAGAAAGTGGTTGAGGCCAGTGCGTTAGATATATTCAAAAGGGAGTTAGATGTGGCCCTTACGACTAAAGGGATCAGGGGATATAGAGAGAAGGCATGAGTGGGGTACTGAAGTTGCATGATCAGCCATATTGAATGGTGGTGCAGGCTCAAAGGGCCGAATGGCCTGCTCCTGCACCTATTTTATGTTTCCGGTCTGTGACCCTTCGTCAGAACTGGAAAAGTTTGAGATGTAACAGATGGCTAAGGCGGTGCTGGGGCAGTGAAAGGGGGAGGGGAGGAAAGAACAAAAGGGAAGGTCTGTGATAGGGTGGAAGGCAGGAGAGATTCGAGAGACAAAAGTGATGATGGGCAAAAATTAGGATGTGTGGATAGGTGGGCTATTAAGGTGAATCGAGAAGAGGGATGTCATCTTAAAATTAGAGCCAGGTCTTTCATAATCAAAGTCAGAAGGCACATTTTCCATACATAGGTTCGTAGAAATCTGGAACTCTCTTTCCCCCTAAAGGCAATGGATGCTGGGGGAGTTTGCAAGACTGAGGTCGATAGATTGTTGTTGGCCAAGGGTATCAAGCGATACGGAGCAAAAGTGGGTAAATGGGGTTGAGGTGCAAATCAACTGGTGGAGCAGTGTGGATGGGGTTGAATGGCCTCCTCCTGTTCCTAATGTTCCTATATCGCTACCCCAAACTCTCCCTAAGATTAAGGCTTTTTGCAAAATAGTCCTGTCGGTGGATTTTATAGATGCCACGTCAATTTTCCAAGAAGAGCAGGGGAGCTCCCCGTCCTTCCCCTCCCCCCCCCCCCCCCCCCCCACACCCCGTGTCGAGATCAACATTCCTCTTCAGCCAAACTGATTCATTGGTCATCTGCGGAGTCTTGCTGTGTAAACGTGCCACTGCGTTTGCCTTTGGACGGCCATCACTGCCCGCCAAAGTCACTGAGATCTTCCTGCGATGTAGTGCTGTATGCATCCAAGTTGTATTGTACTTGCTTCATGGGTTCTTTGCTTAAGAATTCATAGCAACACATTGCTATGAAGAACCAGTTGGTTTATTAACAAAGGTTTAACACTCACTCTACACATTACCAGTTCATCCACTCGGCTCACAACTGCATACCTCATCGTGGATGACCCAGACCCAACTGACTGGGGTTTTATTGAATCTTGTGAACATCACGTGATTGGCTAAGCCACTCACAATGCAACAGTTCTACAACTATTTTAAAAGTAACTTTCAATCAAGTGACCCCTTTTCATTTTGAGGGCATCAAAAACTACAAATTAACAATTAAACATTAAAGGGCACCATATCAAATCAAATTAAATTAAAATGTTGTTCCCTGTTGAGGTGATGCACTCCAGTCCCTCCAGTGCCCACCTCTTGCGGAAGGCTAAGAGGCAACTACATTGCTGTGAGTTTGGAGTCACATAGAGGCCAGACTGGGTAAGGACGGCAGATTTCCTTAATCATCATCATCATAGGCAATCCCTCGGAATCGAGGAAGACTTGCGTCCACTCCTGAAGTGAGTTCTTTGGTGGCTGAACAGTCCAATACGAGAGCCACAGACTTTGTCACAGGTGGGACAGATAGTCGTTGAGGGAAGGGGTGGGTGGGACTGGTTTGCCGCACGCTCCTTCCGCTGCCTGCGCTTGATTTCTGCATGCTCTCGGCGTTGAGACTCGAGGTGCTCAGCGCCCTCCCGGATGCGCTTCCTCCACTTAGGGCGGTCTTGGGCCAGGGACTCCCAGGTGTCGGTGGGGATGTCGCACTTTATCAGGGAGGCTTTGAGAGTGTCCTTGTAGCGTTTCCTCTGCCCACCTTTGGCTCGTTTGCCGTGAAGGAGCTCCGAGTAGAGCACTTGCTTTTGGAGTCTCGTGTCTGGGATGCAGACAATGTGGCCTGCCCAGCGGAGCTGATCGAGTGTGGTTAGTGCTTCGATGCTGGGGATGTTGGCCTGGACGAGGACACTAACGTTGTCCTCCCAGGGGATTTGCAGGATCTTGCGGAGACAGCGTTGGTAATATTTTTCCAGCGACTTGAGGTTATTGGCAACAGCTCTACGAACTTGTGAGCATACTCACAGGCGCACGTAATGTATTTGCTTCATGGGTTCTTTGATTAAGAATTCATAGCAACATATTGCTGTTAAGAACGAGTTGGGTTATTAGCAATCACACTACACATTACCAGTTCATCCACCAGCCTCACAACCACCTGCCTCATCGTGGATCCCCTGAACCCAACTGGCTGGGGTTTTATTGAGTCTTTAGAACATCATGTGACTGGCTGAGCCACTCACAATGCAACAGCATACATTACAGTGCATACATTACAAAAGTCAACAAATTAGATGGTTAATTAAGTGATCGGCTATCAGTTTTTAGTCGCCTATGTAGACTTAAACTTTAGAGAAGGTACTTCCACTAAGGGAAGTGAAACCTTAATAATCACCAAATAAAAACTTTCCTGGTTGAAACTTGTATATGAAAAGGTGGAAATATTGGGTGTAAATTATTTTTTGATGCAAACGTGCTGTGGAAAATACCCAGTTGTTTCCACAAGCGGGCAATAATAAAAGAGACATCTGACGTGGGATGAGCCTGGTTTTAAACAAACTCAGGTTTGAGTCATTCTCGTTTGATCTGAATCACCTCACTTTCTTGGTGGCCCTGGGCTGGCCAATACACCAGCTCTACTGCCTTGCAGTGGACCAATACGACCGGATAATGACACCAAAGTTGGAGGTGGAGCAGGCGGAGAGCTGGACCGAGAGCGAGGATATCGGATTCTTACGATCAACTGGATTTGGGTACTCTTGGGCGAACACTGCAATGTTGCCCACATCCTTTGGAGACAGAGTGGCACTTTGACGGAGTTGAATGGCGTAAAATGGGAGGCAAGGTTCGGTCGCATTTCTTCCGGGTGCACGGCCCATTACAAATTCCGCATGCGGGTCTTCAATTTAAAAGCCGGTGAGCTGGCTGTGCGGGACCTTCAAAGTGCTGCCCGGCCATGCAGTCACACAGCCTAAAGGGAACATTGGTGGGAGGAGGCTTGTGTGGAGCATAAACTCTGGCACAGACCAGTTGGGCCGAATGGTCTGTTTCTGCGCTGTATGTAAAAGAAAGCCTTGGACTTACACAGTACCTTTCATGGCCACCGGACGTCTCAAAGCGCTTTACAGCCAATGAAGTACGTTTGGAGTGTAGTCACTGTTGCACTGTGGGAAACGCGGCAGCCAATTTGCACACAGCATGCTCCCGCAAACAGCAACGTGATAATGACCAGATAATCTGCTTTTTTCAGGATGTTGATTGAGGAATAAATACTGACCCTGGACACAACTCCCTGCTCTTCTTCGAAATAGTGCCATGGGATCTTTGAGAGGGCAGACGGGGCCTCAGTTTAACGTCTCATCCAAAAGACGGCACCTCCAACAGTGCAGCACTCCCTCAGCACTGCACTGGAGTGTCAACCTAGATTTATGTGCTCAAATCCCTGGAGTGAGACTTGAACCCACAACCTTCTGACTCAGAGACGAGGCCCACTGAGCCACAGCTTTTGCAATATCACAACAGAAGTGGATGTGACATAGTGTGGGAATGATGGGGTTAACGACCATGCTGGATGCTGGGCTCCATGCGATAGGCAAGTTAGGGAAGGTTCACTTTAGATCTTAAGCAAGTCTCAGGAGAATACAATGGAAGTCACTTGCAGGAAGTCAGAATTGGGAAGCACGGTTAAATGTCATTTGGGAAGGAGAGGGTGGGTAGATCTTGGCTTTTTGCGATGGTGTGAAACGGGTGATAGTGATTCTATATGAAATCACTACCGCCCGTTTTATACCGTCGCTCAAACTTGCAATTAACCTCAGAATGTGTGCGTGTGGGTGGAGACTCGGCCCCGATGGAGAATGCTGCCTAAACCTCTCCGCCTCTCTACCTCTCTTTCCTCCTCCAAGACACTCCTTAAAACCTCCCTCTTTGACCAAGGATTTGGTCACCTGCGCTACGGTGTCAAATTTTTAAATCTCATGATACTCCTGTGAAGCGCCTTGGGACTTTTCACTACGTTAAAGGCGCTATATAAATGCAAGTTATTGTTCTTGTTTCCTCATTTACACAGAAAGCAATCGTGACTGGCGTACAGAGAAAGGGCCTCGGTAATGCACTGGCACAACTCCAGCCCCTCTGTACAGTCAGGGCACAAGAGACACTGGCACCTGAGACGGGACTTGTTCATGGACCGCGGCTACTGATCTAGCTCATTACAGAGGCAGAATGCGACCTGGGACCATAAGAGGGAAGGATTCTCTATAGACTGATTCCAGCTTGTTTAAACAGAATGAGTGAGTTGCCAGGACTCAAGAGATTATGGATCGCTGCTGCTGGAGCTTATTACAGAGAGAATTTGACTGACGCCTACAGAGACATCACTCCAGAGAATGTGCTTCTGGGCCTACAGATGCAGACTTCTCAATAGTTGCCGCCATTCCGACTTCTTTTCTACAGAGAATGTGCGGCCATGGAGTTTATCAGAGGCAGATATAGCATGATTAGGCCTGCAAAGATAGGCTTCGGCATTGAAAGGAAGACTTGCATTTATATAGCACCTTTCACCTCCTCGCGATTATCTGGTCATGATCACATTGCTGTGTGTGGGAGCTTGCTGTGCGCAAGTTGCCTGCCGCGCTTCCCACATTACAGCAGTGACGACACTTCAAAAACTATTCATTGGCTGTAAAGCGCTTTGGGACGTCCGGCGGTCGTGAAAGGTGCTATAGAAATGCAAGTCCTTCTTTAGCCCTCTCCCCCATCCCGGCCATCTCCATTTCCTCTCCTGATCAGCACTGACTGTTTTCAAAGACCTTGCCGGACACGAGGAGCATTCTAGAGATGCAAGTTGGTTTTTGGTGCCTTTTTTAATATTTCTATTGAGGATCGTAGTTTGCACTGATTGGCAATCAGGCAAAAGTTTAACATGCTGCCTGATTTGCTCAGTGAAAAGGCCGTCATTCTTTCTTTCTAGCTCATTAACAAAACAACACTTTGGTAATAAATTAATCTGGGGATAAGAATCTAATGAATTTTGTTTTTAAGAGGCCCTAATCCATTTTATTTTTCTCTACAGAGAGAGTTTTTTTTTTAGATGGGCAAAATCAAGGTTTCCCTTGTATTTTTTGCTGTGGCGTTCAATAAATTTTAACTGCACTTAAACTCCAGACACTCTGCTTTACTACAGGGCTGTAGGGTTAGTCCTGCGGCTTCTCACACGGAGACATCCCACGGGAATTCTCGAACAGAAGCGAGGGAGAGGAAGCAACAACAGAGCGGGAGTCGCCTTCACCTTTGCAGGCAGTATGAGACTGGTGGTGAGGTAACTGCTTATGACTGTGGCAAGCACAGATGAGGCCCTTCAGCCCCTCAACCTCATCCTTGCTTTTTATAGAGGGAATCGTTAATGTGATTACACTAGAGAGGAGATTTACCAGGATGCTGCCAGGACTGTGGAATTTTAGCTATGAGGAAAGATTGGATAGGCTGGGTTTGTTTTCTTTGGAACAGAGGAGGCTGAGGGGAGACCTTATTGAGGTATATAAAATTATGAGGGGCCTGGATAGAGTGGATAGGACGGACCTATTTCCCTTGGTAGAGGGGTCAACAACCAGGGGACATAGATTTAAAGTAATTGGGGGAGGTTTAGAGGAGATAGGAGGGGAAATTTCTTCACCCAGAGGGTGGTAACATAAGAACATAAGAACATAAGAATTAGGAACAGGAGTAGGCCATCTAGCCTCTCAAGCCTGCTCCGCCATTCAAAAAGATCATGGCTGGGTGGGGGTCTTGAACTCACTGCTTGAAAGGGTGGTAGAGGCAGAAACCCTCACCACATTTAAAAAGTACTTGGATGAGCACTTGAAGTGCCGCAACCTGCAGGGTTACGGACTAAGAGCTGGAAAGTGGGATTGGGCTGGACAGCTCTTGGTCGGCCAGTGTGGACACGATGGGCCGAAATGGCCTCCTTCTGTGCTGTAAATTTCTATGATTCTATGATTGATTCTATGATCCTGTCAGCCACGACATGGCAAGAGCCGGACACTTAAAGTAGGGAAACCTGACAACCAATGTTCCCCGCAATTATCTTTGGCCCGTACGGCCCCTATAACGGGCTGCGCGGCCCATGCAAATGTTTGCACATGCGCGATTTATTCCAATTTACACACTGGCTCACCGACTACACAGGACATCCAGAACATTGCTGGTCACTTCTGCAAACGGAAACTAACGCTGGGCCAATTGTTAATTTTAAATCTGAGATTGATAGAATTTTAGTAACCAAAGGTATTAAGGGATACGGGGCAAGGGCGGGTATCTGTGTTGGGCCACAGATCAGTTATGATCTCACTGAATGGCGGAACAGGCTCAAAGGGCCTGTGCTCCAATGTTGTTCAGCATATCTAAGTTGAGGCCACAGTTTGGTCTTTCACATCTAACAACTGGGCGTGTCACTCCTTTCCCAGAACTAAAGCAGGTTATCCAGTCATTGTCACGTTGCTGTGGGAGCTTGCTGTGCGCAAATTGGCAGCCGCATTTCCCACATTACAACAGTGACTATGCTCCAAAAGTACTTCATTGGCTGTAAAGCGTTTTCTGACGTCCGGTGGTCGTGAAAGGTGCTATATAACATAGCCAGGTTTGCTGGCGATACAATGATGGGAGGAAGGGCAATGTGCGAGGAGGACATAAAGAGACTGCAGGAGGCCATAGACAGGCTCAGTGAGTGGGCAAAAATTTGGCAGATGGAGTATTATGTTGGAAAGTGTGAGGTTATGCACTTTGGCAGAAAGAAAATCAAAGACCAAGTTATTATTTAAATGGAGAAAGATTGCAAAGTGCCACAGTACAGTGGGACCTGGGGGTACTTGTGCATGAAACACAAAAGGATGGTATGCAGGTACAGCAAGTGATCAGGAAGGCCAATGGTATCTTGGCCTTTGTTGCAAAGGGAATGGAGTATAAAAGCAGGGAAGTCTTGTTACAGTTATACAGGGTATTGGTGAGGCCACACCTGGAATACTGCGTGCAGTTTTGGTTTCCATATTTACGAAAGGATATACTTGTTGTGAAGGCAGTTCAGCGAAGGTTCACTCGGTTGATTCCGGGGATGAGGGGGTTGACTTATGAGGAAAGGTTGAGTAGTTTGGGCCTCTACTCATTGGAATTCAGAAGAATGAGGTGATCTTATCGAAACATATAAGGTTATGAGGGGGCTTGTCAAGGTGGATGCAGAGAGGATGTTTCCACTGGTGGGGGAGAATAGAACTAGAGGCCATGATCTTAGAATAAGAGGCTGCCCATTTGGAACAGAGATGAGGAGAAATTTCTTCTCTCAGAGGGTTGTAAATCTGTGGAATTCGCTGCATCAGAGAGCTGTGAAAGCTGGGACATTAAATAAATTTAAGACAGAAATAGACAGTTTCTTAAACGATAAGGGGATAAGGGGTTATGGGGAGCAGGCAGGGAAGTGGAGCTGAGTCCATGATCAGATCAACCATGACCGTATTAAATGGCGGAGCAGGCTCGAGGGGCCGTATGGCCTACTCCTGCTTCTATTTCTTATGTTCTTATGTTCTTACAAATGGAAGTCTTTCTTGGTAAATATTCAGCCAAGGTTCCTAATCCTGATCACTGTCCAGTGGTTCCTCTTGGGAAGCATATATTTGCGAGCATCAAATGGCCCAGCGAGACGCTCAGTTGTACCAAACCACTGCAACAAAGTCAGCACTGTGGGAGCACCTTCACCACACGGACTGCAGCGATTCAAGAAGGCAGCTCACCACCACCTTCTCAAGGGGCAATTAGGGACGGGCAATAAATGCCGGCCTTGCCGGCGACACCCACATCCCGCAAACAAATAAATTTTTTTAACATTTTCTTATGTGTGTCATGAATATGACATCATCATCATATATGGTCCTGCGAATCGAGGATGACTTGCTTCCACACCAAAAAGGGATGAGTTCACAGGTGTTTCAAAGAAGTACCTAATATTCCAGGTCCCGAAGATACCTGTGGGTGGATTTTTTCAACGTGGGGTGACCGTTGCACACCAGCCACCACACGGGCTTGACAGAGCTGGGTCTTGGTCCAGTGGCAAGGGTTAACCAAGACGACTGGAGACCAGCTCTGCTGCACGGACCTATCACAGTGTGGGCTGGTCCATGTTGCCCCTGGGCCCTCGCCTCTTCTTGGCCCCGAACTCTCGCCTCACATGGGCCCCGATCACATCCCTCCACAATCTCTCGCTGCTCCTGCTGTCCCTGCCCACGCTCCAATCATCGACCTGGATCTTGGTGACGTCCAATCCAGTCTCCCTCTTCGCTGCCGTCACCCTCCTGCTACAGCACGTGCTGCTCCCTGGAGTGGATAGGACAACGTGTCACTTGACAAACATTCATCCTTTTGTTGTAGTATCACACACACAGACGCGTCAATGTTCGCGACCTCGACCAGGCCAACATCCCCAGCATTGAAGCACTGACCACATTCGATCAGCTCCGCTGGGCAGGCCACATTGTCCGCATGCCAGACACGAGGCTCCCAAAGCAAGCGCTCTACTCGGAACTCCTTCATGGGCAGAGGAAACATTACAGGGACACCCTCAAAACCACCCTTATAAAGTGCAACATCCCCACCGACACCTGGGAGTCCCTGGCTAAAGACCGCCCTAAGTGGAGGAAGTGCATCCGGGAGGGCGCTGAGCACCTCGAGTCTCACCGCCGAGAGCATGCAGAGATCAAGCGCAGGCAGCAGAAAGAGCGTGCGGCAAATCTGCCCCACCCTCCCTTTCCCTCAACAACTATCCCATCTCGTATTGGACTGTTCAGCCACCTAAGGACTCATTTTAAGAGTGGAAGCAAGTCTTCCTCGATTCCGAGGGACTGTCTATGATGATGATGATCCTTTTGTTGTAGTATCACACACCGGAGACCATATGGGATGCCCGCTATACCCTCCACTGTTTGGCAAAAGTCAGTCGATACCATAATATCCGACAGTTGGTTCTAGCCATGCTATAGAAACATAGAAAATAGGTGCAGGAGTAGGCTATTCAGCCCTTCAAGCCTGCACCACCATTCACTATGATCATGGTTGATCATGCAACTTCTGTACCCCATTCCTGCTTTCTCTCCACACCCCTTGATCCCTTTAGCCGTAAGGGCCACATCTAACTCCGTTTTCAATTTACCTAACAAACTGGCCTCAACAACTTTCTGTGGTAGAGAATTCCACAGGTTCACAATTCTCTGAGTGAAGAAGTTTCTCCTCATCTCGGTCCTAATTGGCTTACCCCTTATCCTTCGACTGTGACCCCTGGTTCTGGACTTCCCCAACATCGGGAACATTCTTCCTGCATCTAACCTGTCCAATCCCGTCAGAATTTTATATGTTTAAATGAGATCCCCTCTCATTCTTCTAAATCCCAGTGAATATAAGTCTAGTCGATCCAGTCTTTCTTCACATGTCAGTCCTGCCATCCCGGGAATCAGTCTAGTGAACCTTTGCTGCGCTATGAAGAATGGTCACTCGCAAGGGTGGGGGATGGGTTGCTGAAGGGTTGTTGAAGTTTGTCAATCTGTAGCCCAGCGATGAATCTTCAGGGTTGGCGAGATGGAGACTGGAAAAATTAGAGGAACAAATAATACAGCAGGCTTATGGCTCCCGTCTGTAGGATACCAATCTCTATAACACATCCCCTGACACATGAAACCTGTGCACAGCTCTAAAATACGGCGTTCCAGCAAAATTCTACTGTAAACGAAATCCACAACAAAAATCTTCATCCATTAAAGAAGACATTCAATTGAAAATGCTTCATTTGTTTTCTTTTTTCATTTACAACAGTGCAATGCTCAGTTGTTAGTGTTGAGCCTTATTGTGTCATTAAGTCACAGAGTGTAGCAGGCACTAAGGTAAGGTCTGCCCATAAAGATTGTGCGGAAAGAGAGGGGAACTCGCGGTTATTGAATATAAGTTATTGCAAAAAATATTTTATGCGGTGCCACTGTTTTATTGAGGATATAAGTCTTTTGAAGGATGTGTCTGTGAATGCAACTAAAATTAGTTACAGAAAGCTCTGGTGGAAAGTTTCATAATTTACACAATAAATATTGTATGTATGTGCACTTTTTTAAAGCAGTTATATTTGAAGGAGAAAAAGAACATAAAAACATAAAAAATAGGAGCAGGAGTCGGCCATTCGGCCCCTCGAGCCTGCTCCACCATTCAATAAGATCATGGCTGTTCTGATCTTGGCCTCAGCTCTACTTCCCTGCCCGCTCCCCATAACCCTTCAATCCTTTATTGTTCAAAAATCTGTCCATCTCCACCTTAAATATATTCAATGACCCAGCCTCCACAGCTCTCTGGGGTAGAGAATTCCACAAATTTACAACCCTCTGAGAGAAGAAATTCCTCCTCATCTCAGTTCTAAATGGGCAGCCCCTTATACTGAAACTATGCTCCCAAGTTCTAGATTCCCCCACGAGGAGAAACAATCTCTCTGCATCTACCTTGTCGAGCCCCCTCAGTATCTTATATGTTTCAATAAGATCATCTCTCATTCTTCTAAACTCCAATGAGTACAGACCCAACCTGCTCAACCTTTCTTCATAAGTAAACCCCTTCATCTCAGGAATCAACCTAGTGAACCTTCTCTGAACTGTCTCCAATGCAAGTATAACCCTCCTTAAATAAGGAGACCAAAACTGTGCGCAGTACTCTCGATGTGGCCTCACCAATACCTTGCAGCAGTACTTCCCTGCTTTTATACTCCATCCCCCTTGCAATAAAGGCTAACATTCCATTTTCCTTCCTGATTAATTGCTGTACCTGCATACTAACTTTTTATGTTTCATGCACAAGAACCCCCAGGTCCCTCTGCACTGCAGCATTTTGTAATTTTTCTCCATTCAAATAATAATTTGCTTTTTTATTTTTTCTGCCAAATTGGATAACCTCACACTTTCCCACATTATACTCCATCTGCCAACTTTTTACCCACTCACTTAGCCTGTCTATAGGGTATGCCAGACACGAGACTCCCAAAGCAAGCGCTCTACTCGGAGCTCCTTCTCGGCAAATGAGCCAAAGGTGGGCAGAGGAAACGTTACAAGGACACCCTCAAAGCCTCCCTGATAAAGTGCAACATCCCCACTGACACCTGGGAGTCCCTGGCCCAAGGCCGCCCTAAGTGGAGGAAGTGCATCCGGGAGGGCACTGAGCACCTCGAGTCTCAACGCCGAGAGCATGCAGAAATCAAGCGCAGGCAGCGGAAAGAGCGTGCGGCAAACCAGTCCCACCCAACCTTTCCCGCAACGACTATCTGCCCCACCTGTGACAAGAGTGTGTGGCTCTCGTATCGGACTGTTCAGCCACCAAAAAACTCACTTCAGGAGTGGAAGCAAGTCTTCCTCGATTCCGAGGGACTGCCTATGATGATGACTATAGGGTATATAGAAAATTGAAGATTGGCTTCAGATACCTCGGCTACCGAAAAGTTGTTTGCTCTCTGAGCGGAAGGGAAATAGCCGATAGATAAAACTGTCCAGAATCACCACCGTTCCAGTGAGAGGTTAATCACTATTGTGTCAGCTGTGGTACAGTGGGTAGTACCCTTGCCTCTGAGTAAGCAGGTTGTGGGTTCAAGTCCCACTCCAGAGACTTTGAGCACAAAAATCTAAGCTGACTATAGACTGGAGCGTAGCTAATCTAACAACACTTTTTAAAAAAGGAGGGAGAGAGAAAACAGGGAATTATAGACTGGTTAGCCTGACATCAGTAGAGGGGAAAATGTTGGAATCGATTATTAAAGATGAAATAGCACCACATTTGGAAAGCAGTGATAGGATCGGTCCAAGTCAGCATGGATTTATGAAGGGGAAATCATGCTTGACAAATCTTCTTGAATTTTTTGAGATGTAACTAGTAGAGTGGACAAGGGAGAACCAGTGGATGTGGTGTATTTGGACTTTCAAAAGGCTTTTGACAAGGTCCCACACAAGAGATTGGTGTGCAAAATTAAAGCACATGGTATTAGGGATAATGTACTGACGTGGATAGAGAACTGGTTGGCAGACAGGAAGCAGAGAGTCGGGATAAACGAGTCCTTTTCAGAATGGTAGGCAGTGATTAGTGGGGTGCTGCAGGGCTCAATGCTGGGACCCCAGCTATTTACAATATACATTAATGATTTAGATGAAGGAATTGAGTATAATATCTCCAAGTTTGCAGATGACACTAAACTGGGTGGCAGTGTGAGCTGTGAGGAGGACGCTAAGAGGCTGCAGGGTGACTTGGACAGGTTAATGCATGGCAAATGCAGTATAATGTGGATAAGTGTAAGGTTATCCACTTTGGGGGCAAAAACATGAAGGCAGAATATTATCTGAATGGCGGCAGATTAGGAAAAGGGGAGTTGCAATGAGACCTGGAGGTCATGGTACATCAGTCGTTGAAGGTTGGCATGCAGGTACAGCAGGCGGTGAAGAAGGCAAATGGTATGTTGGCCTTCATAGCTAGGGGTTTTGAGTATAGGAGCAGGGAGGTCTTACTGCAGTTGTACAGGGCCTTGGTGAGGCCTCACCTGGAATATTGTGTTCAATTTTGGTCTCCTAATCTGAGGAAGGACGTTCTTGCTATTGAGGGAGTGCAGCAAAGGTTCACCAGACTGATTCCCAGGATGGTTGGTCTGACATATGAGGATAGACTGGATCGACTGGGCCTTTATTCACTGGAGTTTAGAAGGATGAGAGGGGATCTCATAGAAACATATAAAATTCTGACGGGACTGGACAGATTAGATGCAGGAAGCATGTTCCCGATGTTGGTGAAGTCCAGAACCAGGGGTCACAGTCTAAGGATAAGGGGTAGGCTATTTAGGACTGAGATGAGCAAAAACTTCTTCACTCAGAGAGTTGTTAACCTGTGGAATTCCCCACCGCAGAGAGTTGTTGAGGCCAGTTCATTGGATATATTCAAGAGAGAGTTAGATATGGCCCTTGCGGCTAAAGGGATCAAGGGGTATAGAGAGAAAGCAAGAATGGGCACTGAGGTGAATGATCAGCCATGATCTTATTGAATAGTGGTACAGGCTCGAAGGGCCGAATGGCCTACTCCTGCACCTATTTTCTATGTTTCTATGTTTCTGATACTCCAGTGCAGAGCTGAGGGAGTGCTGCACTGTCAGAGTTGCCACCTTTCGGATGAGAATGTTAAACCGAGGCCCCATCTGCTCTCTCAGGTAGACATAAAAGATCCCATGGCACTATTTTGAAGAAGAGCAGGGGGGTTCTCCCCAGTGTCCTAGGGCCAATATTTACTCCTCAATCAACATCACTATAAACAGATTATCTGGTCATTATCACATTGCTGCTTGTGGGAGCTTGCTGTGTGCAAATTGGCTGCTACGTTTCCTACATTACAACAGTGACGACACTCCAAAAAAGTATTTAATTGGCTGTAAAGCGCTTTGGGACGTCCGATGGTTGTGACAGGCGTTATAGAAATGCAAGTCTTTTTTTCTTTTTTACCATTTTAGTGGCACTATCTGTGCTCAGAAGCTAATTAGGTTAAGTCTGTTTATTGACTGGGAAATATTTTGTTGTTGGATTACGTTAGGTTTTCAGACAGAGGGAAGTATCAAATCCAGTTATCTTTAGTGATTGATCTATTTAGGATATCTGGACAGGAAGTAAGTTATTAATATTTTAAGATTAACATCTATGGCAGAAGTGGCATAATCACACTTCTATAGCTAATCATTATTAATCCAGTGTTCAAGTTCAGTGTTCAGTTTCAGGTATTTGATTCTATGGAGTGACATAAGAATCGAGTCGCTTGTACAAACAGGAATACATAAAGGTGTACCAAAGACTTCTCTCCAAAAGCATTTCTCTTTATAATACCATGCAAGGAATACATTCTGAAAAATATATTTTAAACTCTTGTGGATTGATTCAGTCGTTACTGTTTTCCAAGTATTTGTGCAATCCGTATCTTGCGGTATATTTCTGTTTCTGTGTAATTATCTTACCTGTAAATAAATCTGACAGTTAATTTTAGCCTGATTGCAACTGTCTGATATTATGGTATTTACTGACTTTTGCCAAACAGAGGAGGTTATAGCGGGCGTCCCATATGGTCTCCGGTGTGTGACACATTCCCATTCATGACACACATAAGAAAGTTTTTTCAAATGTATTTGTTCCTGGGATGTGGGTGTCGCTGGCAAGGCCGGCATTTATTGCCCATCCCGAATTGAGCTGTCTTCTTGAACCGCTGCAGTCCGTGTGGTGAAGGTTCTCCCACAGTGCTGACTTTGTCGTAGCGGTTTGGTACAACTGAGTGGCTCGCTGGGGCATTTCATGGGGCAGTTAAGAGTCAACCACATTGCTATGGGTCTGGAGTCATATATAGGCCAGACCGGGTAAGGATGGCAGATTTCCTTCCCAAAAGGACATTAGTGAACCAGATGGGTTTTTCCAACAATCCTGTAATTTCATGGCCATCATTACTAATACTAGCTTTTTTAAGTGCGTTGACAGTCATTTTCCAACATTCCATTGACTCTGGATCAGTTCCTATAGAGTGGAGGGTAGCCAATGTAACCCCACTTTTTAAAAAAGGAGGGAGAGAGAAAACAGGGAATTATAGACCGGTCAGCCTGACATCGGTAGTGGGTAAAATGATGGAATCAATTATTAAGGATGTCATAGCAGTGCATTTGGAAAGAGGTGACATGATAGGTCCAAGTCAGCATGGATTTGTGAAAGGGAAATCATGCTTGACAAATCTTCTGGAATTTTTTGAGGATGTTTCCAGTAGAGTGGACAAGGGAGAACCAGTTGATGTGGTATATTTGGACTTTCAGAAGGCGTTCGACAAGGTCCCACACCAAGAGATTGATGTGCAAAGTTAGAGCACATGGGATTGGGGGTAGTGTGCTGACATAGATTGAGAACTGGTTGTCAGACAGGAAGCAAAGAGTAGGAGTAAATGGGTACTTTTCAGAATGGCAGGCAGTGACTAGTGGGGTACCGCAAGGTTCTGTGCTGGGGCCCCAGCTGTTTACACTGTACATTAATGATTTAGATGAAGGGATTAAATGTAGTATCTCCAAATTTGCGGATGACACTAAGTTGGGTGGCAGTGTGAGCTGCGAGGAGGATGCTGTGAGGCTGCAGAGCGACTTGGATAGGTTAAGTGAGTGGGCAAATGCATGGCAGATGAAGTATAATGTGGATAAATGTGAGGTTATCCACTTTGGTGGTAAAAACAGAGAGACAGACTATTATCTGAATGGTGACAGATTAGGAAAAGGGGAGGTGCAAAGAGACCTGGGTGTCATGGTACATCAGTCATTGAAGGTTGGCATGCAGGTGCAGCAGGCGGTTAAGAAAGCAAATGGCATGTTGGCCTTCATAGCAAGGGGATTTGAGTACAAGGGCAGGGAGGTGTTGCTACAATTGTACAGGGCCTTGGTGAGGCCACACCTGGAGTATTGTGTACAGTTTTTATCTCCTAACCTGAGGAAGGACATTCTTACTATTGAGGGAGTGCAGCGAAGGTTCACCAGACTGATTCCCAGGATGGCGGGACTGACCTATCAAGAAAGACTGGATCAACTGGGCTTGTATTCACTGGAGTTCAGAAGAATGAGAGGGGACCTCATAGAAACGTTTAAAATTCTGACGGGGTTAGACAGGTTAGATGCAGGAAGAATGTTCCCAATGTTGGGGAAGTCCAGAACCAGAGGTCACAGTCTAAGGATAAGGGGTAAGCCATTTAGGACCGAGATGCGGAGGAACTTCTTCACCCAGAGAGTGGTGAACCTGTGGAATTCTCTACCACAGAAAGTTGTTGAGGCCAATTCACTAAATATATTCAAAAAGGAGTTAGATGAGGTCCTTACTACTAGGGGGATCAAGGGGTATGGCGAGAAAGCAGGAATGGGGTACTGAAGTTGAATGTTCAGCCATGAACTCATTGAATGGCGGTGCAGGCTAGAAGGGCCGAATGGCCTACTCCTGCACCTATTTTCTATGTTTCTATGTTTCTAGACATTCCACTAGATGGCTAAGGCCCCCAAAAATGGGCCATGTTCTAGCGATGTGGGACATCTCGGCCTTGCTGATCGCCGGCACAATGCCCATATTTTTTTGCGATTTTCCACTCGGCCTTACCCCGACGATGTCAAATGGGCAATATGATTTTTCGGCGATCTCACGATCGCCCGCCTAAAACGGAAGTAAACAAAAAAGCTTCCCGAGCAACGCTATCCTGCGCATGTGTAGGATTTTTTTTGAGGTTGAGTTTCTTTGCTGTGTTTTGAGAGGTCAGGGGTCATCACACATGCTCAGAAGCACAGGGAGAGTCAGAGAGAGAGAGAGAGAAAGGAAGGGAGGAGGAGCTGTTTGTGTTTGGTGGTATTGCTATTTGAATTCTTTAACTAACTGAATTTAAATTCCCCAGCTGCTGTGGTGGGATTTGAACTCATGTCACTGGATCATTAGTCCAGGCCTCTGGATTACTAGTCCAGTGACATAACCATTATGTGACCGTACCTCAGTAGCTTTGGGTCACAATTTAAAACGCTGGGATTAAGCCTGAACTGTTAAGCTCCCATTTAACTGTGTTTGGTGGCGCAGTCCTGTGTACTGCTGCAAGCAGGATGCACCGGGTTACTGAATTACCCTGGGCTGCTCACACCATAATAGGCAGGTGAGGAGAGATGTGCACCAATGCTCCAGCCACACACAAGTGAGCTGTGATTTACAACACTTCTTGCCGATTGTATATGATTGGAAGGAACTGATGGGCTTAATTGGGCCCACAAAAAATTTAGAATGGAGAATTCCTGAGAAACTCTGCTTGGGGTACAACCCACCCCGAGGAACAGGAATCTGAGGACCTTGCAACTGTACAGGGTATTGGTGAGGCCGCACCTGGAGTACTGCGTGCGGTTTTAGTCACCTTACTTAAGGAAGGATATACTAGCCTTGGAGGGGGTACAGAGACGATTCACTAGACTGATTCCGGAGATGAGAGGGTTACCTTATGATGATAGATTGAGTAGGCTGGGTCTTTACTCGTTGGGAGTTCAGAAGGATGAGGGGTGATCTTATAGAAACATTTAAAATAATGAAAGGAATAGACAAGATAGAGGCAGAGAGGTTGTTTCCACTGGTCGGGGAGACTAGAACTAGGGGGCACAGCCTCAAAATATGGGGGAGCCAATTTAAAACTGAGTTGAGAAGGAATTTCTTCTCCCAGAGGGTTGTGAATCTGTGGAATTCTCTGCCCAAGGAAGAAGTTGAGGCTAGCTCATTGAATGTATTCAAATCACAGATAGATAGATTTTTAACCAATAAGGGAATTAAGGGTTATGGGGAGCGGGCGGGTAAGTGGAGCTGAGTCCACGGCCAGATCAGCCATGATCTTGTTGAATGGTGGAGCAGGCTCGAGGGGCTAGATGGCTAGATGGCCTACTCCTGTTCCTAATTCTTATGTTCTTATATTGCCAATCCCATGGGATTCCCTCATAGACCTCTTGGGGTCCCATGGTCACAATCTTACAGAAGGAGGCCATTCAGTCCCTTCTGCCTGTGTCAGCTCTTTGAAAGAGAAAGACTTGCATTTGTATAGCGCCTTTCACAACCACCGGACATCTCAAAGCGACATCACAAATTATCGCATTGCTGTTTGTGGGAGCTTGCTTTGCGCAAATTAGCTGCCACATTTCCTACATTTCCTACTTATTGCTATTGAGGGAGTGCGAAGGTTCACCAGACTGATTCCCGGGATGGCAGGACTGACATATGAAGAAAGACTGGATCGACTAGGCTTATATTCAATGGAATTTAGAAGAATGAGAGGGGTTCTCATAGAAACATATAAAATTCTGAATGGATTGGACAGGTTAGATGCAGGAAGAATGTTCCCAATGTTGGGGAAGTCCAGAACCAGGGATCACAGTCTAAGGATAAGGGGTAAGCCATTTAGGACCGAGATGAGGAGAAACTACTTCACTCAGAGAGTTGTGAATTTGTGGAATTCTCTGCCACAGAAAGTTGTTGCGGCCAGTTTGTTAGATATATTCCAAAGAAAGTTAGATGTGGCTCTTACGGCTAAAGGGATCGGGGGTATGGAGAGAAAGCAGGAATGGGGTACTGAAGTTGCATGATCAGCCATGATCATATTGAATGGTGGTGCAGACTCGAAGGGCCGAATGGCCTACTCCTGCACCTATTTTCTATGTTTCTATTACAACAGTGACTACACTTCAAAAGTACTTCATTGGCTGTAAAGCGCTTTGAGACTTCCGGCGGTCGTGAAAGGCGCTATATAAATCCAAGTCTTTCTTCCTCAGCATCTACCCTGTCAAGCCCCCAAGAATCAGTGGAAATAGTTTCTCCTTATTTTGGGGGCTGGGGTGGGGAAAGAATGATTCTGCAGGAGCTGAGCTCGATAACCACCGCTCTAAATCAGGTAATGCAGTGCATTCTGTCTCACGCGATGATCCAAATCATTTTACAGCTATCCTGCTCCATGTTTCACTGAAGCATAACATAATTTCTGCAAAGCTCGTGTCAACAGATGATTGCTGCCAGATTCTAAACATCAGTTTATCCGATTACAGCTGAGTGTGTCAAATGGTGTTGCAGCCATCCTAGTTTATCACAAGACTGCGTTAGGATAAACAGCCCATCCCGAACAGGAATTTCAGCGGGTAGGGAAGGGGGCGGGGTAACAGACTGAGGTTCCCCTTGGTGACTCAGTGAGTAAATGCACTGCCCAGAACTGGAAGGCCCCACATTTGGGTACCGGTCTGTCTTCTTCTCATCTTCTTTCGTATGGTGGTAGCAAAGGAAATCAAACATCAATATCCCGGTTGGATATCCTGTGCAGTGCTGAGGGAGCGCTGCACTGTCAGAGGTGACGTCTTTCGGATGAGACGTTAAACTGAGGCCCCTCCTGGCCTGGACGTAAAATATCCCACGGCACTATTTCGAAAAAAAGCAGGGGCGTTATCCCCGGTGTCCCGGCCGATATTTAATCCTGGACCAAGATCGCTAAAACAGATGTGATCTGGTCATTACCACATTGTTATTTGTGGGAGCTTGCTGTGTGCAAACTGGCTGCCGCATTTCCTATATTACAACGGTCAAAAGTGCTTCACTGCCTGGGGACCTCCTGAGGTTGTGAAAGGCGCTTTACAAATGCAGGTCGTTCTATCTTTTTCCTGCTAACTTCCAATGGAACATGGTGACACTTTTACATTAGAGGAGCGCAGTCGACTCGGACGCCGGGTTCTCCAATACAAAGAGCTGGATATGCAGGAAGCCAATGGCATCGTGACCCACAGTACACCATTGGCTAAGGTTGGCTGTTCCATCAATAAAGGTGAGGAGGAGGTTGGGCACGTTTTTAGGTTGGGCCCCAAGCTCTGGAATTCCATACCTAAACCTCTCCGCTTCTTGCTCCATCTTTAACACACTCCTTAAAACCTACTTCTTTGACCAAACCTTTGGTCACCTGCCCTAATTTCTCCTTATGCGGCTCGGAGTCAGATTTTTTTTGTCTCATAACACTCCCGTGAAGCGCCTTGGGCCGTTTCACTACGTTAAAGGCGCTATATAAATACAAGTTGTTGTCATTGTTGGTTCCTTTCTGATTGCACTCTGGGCCTCTGCATTGCACAGTGGGAGATTAGCTGCTCTCACCACGGGATATTTGACTGTGGATGGCATCATCCAATCCTACCCAAATTAACATCCAAACATACTTCGTCTGATTCTGAGCATCTGGCTCCTCGCTCGCTTATTCTGGTGAATCTGGTTTTCGGTAAACCGGTGGCAGAAGACTGCCGCAAGACAACGGAGAAAGACATTAGCAGCAAAACCATTGGGAGCTGCTTCACGGACTCCTGCTCCACCCCACCTCCGAGTCTGAATTAAAAGGCCATGACTGGCCCAAATACAGAGGGGAGAATTAACAGATGACGGGTACCTGGATCAAAGACGCTAAATGCTACAACAGCAACCTGCATTTATATAGCGCCTATAACCCTGAGCCACACAAGGAGATTATCAGGACGGGTGACCAAAAAGCTTGGTCAAAGAGGTAGGTTTTAAGGAGCATCATCAAGATGGAGGGAGATTCGGAGAGGTTTACGGAGGGAATTCCAGAGCTTGGGGCCTAGACAGCTGTTGGCACTGCCACCGATGGTAAAATCGGGGAGGCCAGAATTGGATGAGCGCAGATATCCCAGGGGGTTGGAGGAGATAGGGATGGGGGGGGGGGGGGGGGGGCGAGGCAGTGGAGGGATTTGAAGATAATGATGAGCAAAAGTGATGCAAAGAGCAACTCCAATGCGGTTAACAGCCCTGGATTCGTGTTTTTTGGCATTCAAAATCCCCAACCTGCTTGATGATGCCCTATTTCCCCAACTCCTTTTGCCCCATTACCTCTCCTGTCTACTGCCACAGTGCATTGTCATCATAGGCAGTCCCTCGGAATCGAGGAAGACTTGCTTCCACTCTAAAAATGAGTCCTTGGGTTGCTGAACAGTCCAATACGAGAGCCACAGTCCCTGTCACAGGTGGGACAGATAGTTGTTGAGGGAAGGGATGGGTGGGACTGGTTTGCCGCACGCTCTTTCCGCTGCCTGCGCTTGATTCTGCATGCTCTTGGCGATGAGACTCGAGGTGCTCAGCGCCCTCCCGGATGCACTTCCTCCACTTAGGGCGGTCTTTGGCCAGGGACTCCCAGGTGTCGGTGGGGATGTCGCACTTTATCAGAGAGGCTTTGAGGGTGTCCCTGTAACGTTTCCTCTGTCCACCTTTGGCTCGTTTGCCGTGAAGGAGTTATGAGTAGAGCGCCTGCTTTGGGAATCTCGTGTCTGGCATGTGGACAATGTGGCCTGCCCAGCGGAGCTGATTAAGTGTGGTCAGGGCTTTAATGCTGGGGATGTTGGCCTGGTCGAGGACGCTAACGTTGGTGTGTCTGTCCTCCGAGGATTTGCAGGATCTTCCAGAGACATCGTTGGTGGTATTTCTCCAGCGACTTGAGGTGTCTACTGTACATCGTCCATGTCTCTGAACCATGGAGGGCGGGTATTACTACAGCCCTGTAGACCATGAGCTTGGTGGCAGATTTGAAGACCTGGTCTTCAAACACTCTTTTCCTCAGACAGCCGAAGGCTGCACTGGCGCACTGCAGGCGGTGTTGGATCTCATCGTCAATGTCTGCTCTTGTTGATAAGAGGCTCCCGAGGTATGGGAAATGTTCCACGTTGTCCAGGGCCGCGCCGTGGATCTTGATGACTGGAGGGCAGTGCTGTGCGGCGAGGACAGGTTGGTGGAGGACCTTTGCCTTCCGGATGTTTAGCGCGAGGCCCATGCTTTCGTACGCCTCAATAAATACGTTGACTATGATTTGGAGTTCAGCCTCTGAGTGTGCGCAGGTGCAGACGCAAGCATCGTCCGCGTACCGTAGCTCGACGACAGAGGTTGGGCTGGTCTTGGACCTGGCCTGGAGATGACGAAGGTTGAACAGGTTCCTATTGGTTCGGTAGTTTAGTTCCACTCCAGCGGAGTGATTGTTTTGTCACTTCCCCGCTCTGCATCTAGTCAGGAGTTGCCCCGGCCCCAGGATATTTCTGCACTGGCAGGTACTCTCTCGGTGTCGAGTTTAGTTCCCGCCCGACCACCAGTCAGGGTCAAAAGGATGCTGAGCTGTGGGACTCCCTGCAGAGGTTCCTCGCTGACACTTAGCGCGCTGACCTCAGCAGAGTAGCTCCCTGCGGACGGAGAAAGAGCTGAAACAGCGGCTTCAGGTTGGGAAGGGAAATCAATAGAATGAAAATGAGACAATCTCCGACAGTAACAAGTTGCACTTTTGTACCACTCCTGGAGCCAATGAGAAGTCCCACTGCGCTTTACAGATCGGAGATTGAAATAGACACTGAGATGGAGGGAGAAAGGACCAAGGTCCCAATAAATACTCTGATGAAGGCATTTGAGAATAGGTCGGGCAATGGGAATTTTGAGAGGTGGTTCTTGTAATATATTTGCTTCATGGATTCTTTGCTTAAGAATTCATAGCAACACATTGCTATTAAGAACTAGTTAGTTTATTAGCAAAGGTTTAACAATCACACTACACATTACCAGTTTATCTACAAAGCTCACAACTGCATACCTCATCCTGGATGACCTAGACTCAACTGACTGGGGTTTTATTGAGACTTGTGAACATCACGTGACTGACTAAGCCACTCCTAACTCAACAGCTCTACAACTATTTTGAAAAGCAACTTTAAATCAACTTTAAATCAAGTGCCCCTTTTTTTTGAGGGCACCAAAACCCACACTTTAACAATTGGAAATTAAAGGGAACCTTTGTCAAATCAAATCAAATCAAATTAAAATTCTGTTCCCAATTGAAATGATGCACTCCAGTCCCTCCGGCGCCCACCTCTCGTGGAAGGCCACGAGCGTACCGGTAGACACCGCGTGCTCCATCTCCAGGGACACCCTGGCTCAGATGTAACCATGGAAGAGAGGCAGGCAGTCAACAGCTCTACAAACCTGTGAGCGTCCTCAGAGGTGCATACATTGCAGTTCGAGCGAGGAGGGCTCTAGTGATTGCAATAACGGTCAGCTGCATCTTTGGGCTCGGCCCCTTAACTTCTGCCCTATTGTCTCGAGCTGCTGTCCTGGAGCCCTTGACTCCTGCCGGGCAAATGACTGTTCCTCGTGTCTCTGTCCAGGCAGGGAGTGGCTGTGGAGATTTTGACCGTGCCTTCTGTTGCCTGGGCCCCAAGCTCTGGAACTCCCTGCCCAAAACTCTCCGCCTCTCTTTCGTCCTTCAAGACGCTCCTTAAAACCTACCTCTTTGACCAAGCTTTTGGTCATCTGCCCTAATTCCTCCTTTTGCGGCTCGGTGTCAAATTTTTGGTCCCATAATACTCCTGTGAAGCACCTTGGGATGTTTCACTACGTTAAAGGTGCTATATAAATACAAGTTGTTGTTGTTGGGAGGGAGGTATCAGTCCAGGCCTGTCGTGCACGAGTTTCCCTGGGGAGAATCGGGAGTGGGAGCCCGGGCCTGATTTACCCCCCACCGCACAAGTACTGAGCTCAACTGTGGCCTTGCAATCAGCAACTGAGCATGGTCTAGGGCCAGAAACCTAATCCCTGTAATCTGAATCTCTCACTTACCAGCTGCCTTCAACAAGTGAGCCGTCGGAAAATTAAAGGACTGATATTTCTATAGCGCCGTGTACAACCTCAAGGCTTCCCAAAGCGCTTTACAGTCAATGAAGTACTTTTGTAGTGTAGCCACTGTTGTAATGTAGGAAACGCGGCAGCCAATTTGTGCACAGCAAGCTCCCGTAAACAGCAGTGTGATAAATGACCAGACAATCAAAATTGCAAAATGGATTTTGCAAGCCACGAATAAAGGCGTGTGAGGTGGAGTAGCTTAATGTGTGTGGGAGGAGTATTGTGTGTGGGCGAAAAGAAAAAGGCTTGCATTTATATAGCGCCTTTCACAACATCTCAAAGCGCTTTACAGCCAATGAAGTACTTTTGTAAGGTGGGAAACGCGGCAGCCAATTTGCGCACAGCAAGCTCCCACAAACAGCAATGTGATAACGACCAGATAATCTGCTTTTGTTATGTTGGTTGAGGGATAAATATTGGCCCCAGGACACCGGGGATAACTCCCCTGCTCTTCTTCAAAATAGCACCATGGGATCTTTTACACCCACCTGAGAGGGCAGACAAGACCTCGGTTTAACATCTCATCCGAAAGACGGCATCTCCGACAGTGCGGCGCTCCCTCAGCACTGCACTGGGAGTGTCAGCCTGGAGTTTGGGCTCAAGTCCCTAGAGTGGGACTATGAACCCCCAACCTTCTGACTCAGAGGTGAGAGTGCTACCCACTGAGCCACGGCTGACACTAGTATAATGTGTGTGAGCTGGACTAATGTGTGTGGGTGGAGTATGATGTGTGGGATGGAGTCATTTAATGTGTGTGGGATGGAGTATTGTGTATGGATGGAGTGATGTGTGGGTTGAACCTCCAGCATTTTGCCAACCATTGTGCCTATGATTGTAGAATAAATTATCAGGGAAAACGATTGGATTGGAGACTATAAATGGGATCGAAAAACAATCACGAACATTTTGGGAGAGAGAAGAAAGGATTGAGTGGCATGGATGAATGGGGGCAGTCTGGCCGGGGATCTATGGGAAGGGGAGCATGTTCTGGGCCTAATGATCTTTCCTGTCACTTATAAATCTTATGCTTTAACTTTGTGAGGGTAAAACAAGTTGGTTTAACTGCAGTTACCGCATAAATCTGTCGAACACAGGCTGCTGTTGCACGTAGTAACTAGTCTCGCCTTGGCATGTCTTAATGAAAGGTCCGTGTACGACGTTGTACAGGTGATTTCCAAAAGGTAATAACCTCGGGTAAAAATCTTCCGTGGGAAAGTTCTCTTCACATTCCGACGCTGATCTTTGTGTTTTCCCTTAACCTTTCACAAATCCCACCCCACCCCTCCTCCCCCACGCCTCCAGGCCCCCCCAAAAAAAACCAGAATGGTAGAAAAGGAACAAAAAAAGGCTTAAAAGTGATCTGATCTCACTGGGCCATTAGCCAAGCTAAAGAATATAGGAACAAGGAAGTACCACCGAAAACAAGGAAGTCCAGGACCTCCCAGAACAAGCTGTGACTCTTTGAGGTTAAGCTCAATATTATCCAAGGGCTGTTTTCGAGAGCTCATTTGGAGTGTGTGCAGTGACTGAGAAGCACGTGTTATTTCGGTGCTGAGCTAAGCCTGCACAGTGATGCTCTCCCCGCCCCAGACTGAGGCATACTTTGATTGAAGGTGTGACACATCTCTTTCAGCGAAGAATCCCCTTGAGGGGGAAGCTGAACTCAGGTTTGACACGCAACTGGCGAACAGCAGTGACACAACCCAGAGCTGGTTCTATCGTGGGCTGAGGATTCGCCGATTGCGGACTGCATTAAAATTAAGTGCAGAGATGTCCGTTGCTGTGTTGTGTTTTAGGTTCGGCCGATCTTGCCAATGCTGTGCCGTGTTTCAATTTCTGTCACCTGTGAAACGGGCAAACTGATCTCCGCGTGGCAGCCGAAGCTTGTGAGGCGCTTATCCTGGTTGTGACAGGAGGCAGTGAGGAAGGTGACAGCTATCCAGTGCTTCCCCCCACCCACCCCTCATTATCTGGTGGGTGGAGGCTCCACTCAGTGTCTTTCCTAAGCCATGCAGTCCACCGGTTCAATTCTCAATCAGGCCGGAGTGGGCACCACTCTCTCGCCTCTGAGTCCGAGAGGTCGTGGGTGCCAATCCCACTCTGGAGACAGCGAAAAGGCTGAGGGAGTGCCACACTGTCGGAGGTGCCGTCTTTCAAATGAGACGTTAAACCGAAGCCCTGTCTGCCCTCTCAGTATTTTGAAGGAGAGCGGGGGAGTTCTCCCCAGTGCACCTGGGGCCAATATTTATCCCTCAACCAACATCACTAAAACAGATCATCCGGTCATTATCACATTGCTGTTTGTGGGAGCTTGCTGTGCGCAGCAAACTGGCTGCTGCATTTCCCACATTACAACAGTGACTACACTCATTGGCTGTAAAGTGCCTTGGGACGTTCTGAAGTTGTGAAAGGCGCTATATAAATGCAAGTCTTTCTTTCTCTTAGCCTGGTCAGCAGTTGGCTTGCTAAGAATGCGGAAAATCAGCCAGGGTTCCTGCTCCTGATTGCTATCTTTGCCTGCAATATGTTGCTTGAGAACAGGCTTTGCGACGATGCTCCCAACTTTTGATTAATTTGCTGGCAAGACTAAGCTCACACGAGGGAAGGGCCTGTGAGTGGAGCCAAAGTCCAGTAAGAGAATTGGAAAAGTAAAAAGTGAAAGTCGAATACATTTATAGAGCTCGAGCCATCAAGTCAACTTCGGGAGAATTGCACTCAACATCTTTGTGTGTCAAAATGTTTTACAAATCTGTATAATATTGGAAAGTGTGAGGTCATGCACTTTGACAGAAAATGATCAAAGAGCAAGTTATTATTTAAATGGATAAAGATTGCAAAGTGTTGTAATACAGCGGGACCTGGGGGTACTTGTAAATGAAACACAAAAGGATAATATGCAGGTACACCAAGTGATCAGGAAGGCCATGGTCTTTATTGCAAAGGAGATGGAGTATAAAAGCAGGGAAGGCTTGCTACAGTATTGGTGAGGCCACACCTGGAATACTGCGTGCAGTTTTGGTTTCCATATTTACATAGAAACATAGAAACATAGAAAATAGGTGCAGGAGTAGGCCATTCGGCCCTTCTAGCCTGCACCGCCATTCAATGAGTTCATGGCTGAACATGCAACTTCAGTACCCCATTCCTGCTTTCTCACCATACCCCTTGATTCCCCTAGTAGTAAGGACTTCATCTAACTCCTTTTTGAATATATTTAGTGAATTGGCCTCAACAACTTTCTGTGGTAGAGAATTCCACAGGTTCACCACTCTCTGGGTGAAGAAATTCCTCCTCATCTCGGTCCTAAATGGCTTCCCCCTTATCCTTAGATTGTGTCCCCTGGTTCTGGACTTCCCCAACATTGGGAACATTCTTCCTGCATCTAACCTGTCTAAACCCGTCAGAATTTTAAACGTTTCTATGAGGTCCCCTCTCATTCTTCTGAACTCCAGTGAATACAAGCCCAGTTGATCCAGTCTTTCTTGATAGGTCAGTCCCGCCATCCCGGGAATCAGTCTGGTGAACCTTCACTGCACTCCCTCAATAGCAAGAATGTCCTTCCTCAGGTTAGGAGACCAAAACTGTACACAATACTCCAGGTGTGGCCTCACCAATGCCCTGTACAATTGT
This sequence comes from Pristiophorus japonicus, assembly GCF_044704955.1. Lineage (NCBI taxonomy): Eukaryota > Metazoa > Chordata > Chondrichthyes > Pristiophoridae > Pristiophorus > Pristiophorus japonicus. Next base: position 69,543,783 of record NC_091997.1, read on the forward strand.
AGCAACACCTCCCTGCCCCTGTACTCAAATCCCCTCGCTATGAAGGCCAACATGCCATTTGCTTTCTTAACCGCCTGCTGTACCTGCATGCCAACCTTCAATGACTGATGTACCATGACACCCAGGTCTCTTTGCACCTCCCCTTTTCCTAATCTGTCACCATTCAGATAATAGTCTGTCTCTCTGTTTTTACCACCAAAGTGGATAACCTCAATTTATCCACATTATACTTCATCTGCCATGCATTTGCCCACTCACCTAACCTATCCAAGTCGCTCTGCAGCCTCATAGCATCCTCCTCGCAGCTCACACTGCCACCCAACTTAGTGTCATCCGCAAATTTGGAGATACTACATTTAATCCCCTCGTCTAAATCATTAATGTACAGTGTAAACAGCTGGGGCCCCAGCACAGAACCTTGCGGTACCCCATTAGTCACTGCCTGCCATTCTGAAAAGTCCCCATTTACTCCTACTCTTTGCTTCCTGTCTGACAACCAGTTCTCAATCCATGTCAGCACACTACCCCCAATCCCATGTGCTTTAACTTTGCACATTAATCTCTTGTGTGGGACCTTGTTGAAAGCCTTCTGAAAGTCCAAATACACCACATCAACTCGTTCTCCCTTGTCCACTCTACTGGAAACACCCTCAAAAAATTCCAGAAGATTTGTCAAGCATGATTTCCCTTTCACAAATTCATGCTGACTTGGACCTATCATATTACCTCTTTCCAAATGCACTGCTATGACATCCTTAAAAATTGATTCCATCATTTTACCCACTACCGATGTCAGGCTGACCGGTCTATAATTCCCTGTTTTCTCTCTCCCTCCTTTTTTAAAAAGTGGGGTTACATTGGCTACCTTCCACTCCATAGGAACTGATCCAGAGTCAATGGAATGTTGGAAAATGATTGTCAATGCATCCACTATTTCCAAGGCCACCTCCTTAAGTACTCTGGGATGCAGTCCATCAGGCCCTGGGGATTTATCGGCCTTCAATCCCATCAATTTCCCCAACACAGTTTCCCGACTAATAAGGATTTCCCTCAGTTCCTCCTCCTTACTAGACCCTCCGACCCCTTTTATATCCGGAAGGTTGTTTGTGTCCTCCTCAGTGAATACCGAACCAAAGTACTTGTTCAATTGGTCCGCCATTTCTTTGTTCCTCGTTATGACTTCCCCTGATTCTGACTGCAGGGGACCTACGTTTGTCTTTACTAACCTTTTTCTCTTGACATATCTATAGAAACTTTTGCAATCCGTCTTAATGTTCCCTGCAAGCTTCTTCTCGTACTCCATTTTCCCTGCCCTAATCAAACCCTTTGTCCTCCTCTGCTGAGTTCTAAATTTCTCCCAGTCCCCGGGTTCGCTGCTATTTCTGGCCAATTTGTATGCCACTTCCTTGGCTTTAATGCTATCCCTGATTTCCCTTGATAGCCACGGTTGAGCCACCTTCCCTTTTTTATTTTTACGCCAGACAGGAATGTACAATTGTTGTAGTTCATCCATGCGGTCTCTAAATGTCTGCCATTGCCCATCCACAGTCAACCCCTTCAGTATCATTCGCCAATCTATCCTAGCCAATTCACGCCTCATACCTTCAAAGTTACCCTTCTTTAAGTTCTGGACCATGGTCTCTGAATTAACTGTTTCATTCTCCATCCTAATGCAGAATTCCACCATATTATGGTCACTCTTCCCCAAGGGGCTTCGCACAACGAGATTGCTAATTAATCCTCTCTCATTACACAACACCCAGTCTAAGATGACCTCCCCCCTCGTTGGTTCCTCGACATATTGGTCTAAAAAACCATCCCTTATGCACTCCAGGAAATCCTCTTCCACCGTATTGCTTCCAGTTTGGTTAACCCAATCTATGTGCATATTAAAGTCACCCATTATAACTGCTGCACCTTTATTGCACGCACCCCTAATTTCATGTTTGATGCCCTCCCCAACATCACTACTACTGTTTGGAGGTCTGTACACAACTCCCACTAACGTTTTTTGCCCTTTGGTATTCTGCAGCTCTACCCATATAGATTCCACATCATCCAAGCTAATGTCCTTCCGAACTATTGCCTTAATTTGCTCCTTAACCAGCAATGCTACCCCACCTCCTTTTCCTTTTATTCTATCTTTCCTGAATGTTGAATACCCCTGGATGTTGAGTTCCCAGCCCTGATCATCCTGGAGCCACGTCTCCGTAATCCCAATCACATCATATTTGTTAACATCTATTTGCACAGTTAATTCATCCACCTTATTGCAGATACTCCTTGCATTAAGACATAAAGCCTTCAGGCTTGTTATTTTAACACCCTTTGTCCTTTTAGAATTTTGCTGTACAGTGGCCCTTTTTGTTCTTTGCCTTGGGTTTCTCTGTCCTCCACTTTTCCTCATCTCCTTTCTGTCTTTTGCTTTTGCCTCCTTTTTGTTTCCCTCTGTCTCCCTGCATTGGTTCCCATCCCCCTGCCATATTAGTTTAACTCCTCCCCAACAGCACTCGCAAACACTCCCCCTAGGACATTGGTTCCGGTCCTGCCCAGGTGCAGACCGTCGGGTTTGTACTGGTCCCACCTCCCCCAGAACCAGTTCCAATGCCCCAGGAATTTGAATCCCTCCCTGCTGCACCACTGCTCAAGCCACGTATTCATCTGCGCTATCCTGCGATTCCTACTCTGACTATCACGTGGCACTGGTAGCAATCCCGAGATTACTACTTTTGAGGTCCTACTTTTTAATTTAGCTCCTAGCTCCTTAAATTCGTTTCGTAGGACCTCATCCCTTTTTTTACCTATGTCGTTGGTACCAATGTGCACCACGACAACTGGCTGTTCTCCCTCCCTTTTTAGAATGTCCTGCACCCGCTCGGAGACATCCTTGACCCTTGCACCAGGGAGGCAACATACCATCCTGGAGTCTCGGTTATACTTGCGAAAGGGATATACTTGCTGTGAAGGCAGTTCAGAGAAGGTTCACTCGATTGATTCCGGAGATGAGGGGGTTGACTTATGAGGAAAGGTGGAGTAGGTTGGGCCTCTATTCATTGGAATTCAGAAGAATGAGAGGTGATCTTATCGAAATGTATAAGATTATGAGGGGGCTTGACAAGGTTGATGCAGAGAGGATGTTTCCACTGATAGGGGAGACTAGAACTAGAGGGCATGATCTTAGAATAAGGGGCCGCCCATTTAAAACAGAGATGAGGAGAAATTTCTTCTCTCAGAGGGTTATGGATCTGTGGAATTCGCTGCCTCAGAGACCTGTGGAAGCTGGGACATTGAATAAATTTAAGACAGAAATAGACAGTTTCTTAAATGATAAGGGAATAAGGGGTTATGGCGAGCGGGCAGGGAGGTGGACCTGAGTCCATGATCGGATCAGTCTTGATCATATTAAATGACGGAGCAGGCTCAAGGGGCCGTATGGCCTACTCCTGCTCCTATTTCTTAAGTTCTTATGTGCTGTCTCATCATCGTCTTCCTGTGCTGACCCTATTGTGAACTTTTGTTTGAGTAATTGAACCAGAAGCATCATTGGATCGTAAGCAGTGTCTTTGGGGGTGGCGGGGGGGGTTGCCCATTGGTCTGTCCAGCAAGTAGCTGACCCACGGTCAGCCAGAATCCCCACTGTAGAACATAAGAAATAAGAGCAGGAGTAGGCCATTCGGCTCCTCGAGCCTGCTCCGCCATTCAGCAAGATCATGGCTGATCTACCTCAACTCCACCTTCCCGCACTATCCCCATATCCCTGATTCCCTTAGTTCCCCAAATTTTATTGACCTCTGGCTTGAATACACTCAACAACTGAGCATCCACAGCCCTCTGGGGTAGAGAATTCCAAAGTATGGACTTTACTGACTTCAGCCAGAACGAGCAGATGTGGCTGTTGGCGAGGATCAGGACCAGGATCGGGGGGGACATCCTGCTTGACCTGGTTAGGGCTGCTGACCCTCACCCTCCAGGCTCACCACTAGGATAAGGGTGCACAGGAAGAGTGAACGACTGCAGGTGAGCGAAGGAAGGGGTGAACTGTTGAGAGAGACAAAAAAGGAGCTGTGTTGTGGGATGGTGGACTGCTGGCCTTGGCTATGGCCCATAGTGGAGGGACTCACTCGAGGTCAAGTGTGTTCCACTTGAAGAGGAATCAGCGCTGCCTTCAGGCATTCGTGGGCTGGGCTCTTTTGATAAAGGGCATCATTATCATAGGCAGTCCTTCGAAATGAGGATGACTTGCTTCCTCGCCAAAAAAAGGATGAGTTTCAAAGAAGGACCTAATATTACAGGTCCTTACTGCAGTTGTACAGGGTCTTGGTGAGGCCTCACCTGGAATATTGTGTCCAGTTTTGGTCTCCTAATCTGAGGAAGGACATTCTTGCTATTGAGGGAGTGCAGCGAAGGTTCACCAGACTGATTCCCGGTGAACCTTCGCTGCACTCCCTCAATAGCAAGAATGAGGACTGACATATGAGGAGAGACTGGGTCTGTATTCACTGGAGTTTAGAAGAATGAGAGGGGATCTCATAGAAACATATAAAATTCTGACGGGACTGGACATGTTAGATGCAGGAATATTGTTCCCGATGTTGGGGATGTCCAGAACCAGGGGTCACAGTCTAAGGATAATGGGTAAGCCATTTAGAACTGAGATGAGGAAAAACTTCTTCACTCAGAGAGTTTTTAACCTGTGTATTTCTTTACCGCAGAGAGTTGTTGATGCCAGTTCGTTAGATATATTCAAGAGGTAGTTAGATATGGCCCTTAAAGGGATCAAGGAGTATGGAGAGAAAGCAGGAAAGGGGTACTGAGGTGAATGATCAGCCATGATCTTATTCAATGGTGGTGCAGGCTCGAAGGGCCGAATAGCCTACTCCTGCACCTATTTTCTATGTTTCTATGTCCTGAGCTACATGTTGAAGGGTGGAAGATGCCTGTGCGTGGATTTTTTTAATGTGTGGTGACCGTTGCACACCAGCCACACACGGGCTTGACAGAGCTAGGTCTTGGTCCAGTGCCAAGGGTTATCCAAGACGACTGGAGACCAGCACTGCTGCACGGACCTAATGCGTGCACATATCGCAGTGTGGGCTGGCCCGTGCTGCCCCTGGGCCCCTGGCCCCGAACTCACGCCTCTCCTGGACAGCATAATTAGCACTCCTTGTGGGCTTACAGCACAAGTTTGCTTTTGAAAAGCACAAATACTCCAGGTGATGTGCCAAAGTAAACACTGAGATCAGCTACAGGACTGCAACTCATGCCCAAGTAGAAAGCGTGAATTAATAACAGAGGTCAAGCACCATTCGACGCCTGCCTTGGCTCTGGAGTCTAAAGGGGAGGTGTCCCTCCCTGGCCACGCCGCTCCCTATCTCTGTAATCTCCTCCAGTCCAACAATCATCCGAGATCTCAGCGCTCCTCCAATCCTGGCCTCTTGCCCATCCTCAACTCTCATCGCTCCACCATTGGCAGCCATGCCTTCAGCTGCTGGGGCCCCAAGCTCTGGAATTCCCTCCCTAAACCTCCCCGCCTCTCCGTCCCTCTCAATTGCGACACTCCTCAAAACCTACCTCTTTGACCCAAGCTTTTGATCAGCGCTCCTAATATCTCCTTGTGCGGTTTGGTGTCAAATTCTGTTTGCTAACGCGCCTTGGGGACATTTCACTACGTTAAAGGCGCTATATAAATGCAAGTTGTTGTTCCAAACAGGTTCCATTTATGCTGAAAGTGCACAGGATGACACAGAATCTCCGTGTCAAATGCCACCCAGAACATGAGTCTCGACATCTCCCTTTCCCACGCAGACTGCTTTCGCTGCCGCGGTTTGACAAGACGTCACCAAATGCCGAGCGAGACTGGATTATCCGTCTAAAATGATCTTTTATTGTTTTGCAGGAAGATTATCGCAGATCAAAAGGATCACAGTGACATGGGGTCGCCAGTTGAGCAGTGCTGGTGCCAAATGTGTTTAGTGGGACGAGATTGTCTTATTGCCTTTGTTGCCTCGAGACTTGACTATTCCAACGCACTCCTGCATTCCCATATTCCACCCTGCGTAAACTTGAGGTCATCCAAAAGTCGACTGCCCCGTGTCCTAACGCGCACCGAGTCCCGCTCACCCATCACCCCCTGTGCTTGCTGCACCATGTCCTAACTCGCACCAAGTCCCGCTCACCCATCACTCCCTGTGCTCGCTGCCCCGTGTCCTAACTCGCACCAAGTCCCGCTCACCCATCACCCCCTGTGCTCGCTGACCTACATTGGTTCCCGGTTAAGCAACGCCTCGATTTCAAAATTCTCATCCTTGTTTTCAAATCCCTCCATGGCCCTCGCCCCTCCCTATCTCTGTAATCTCCTCCTGCCCCACAACCCCCCGCCGAGATGTCTGCGCTCCTCAAATTCTGCCCTCTTGAGCATCCCTGATTATAATCGCTCAACCATCGGTGACTGTGCCTTCTGTTGCCTGGGCCCTAAGCTTTGGCACTCCTTCCCTAAACCTCTCTGCCTCTCTTTCCTCCTTTAAGATGCTCCTTAAAACCTACATCTTTGACCAAGCTTTTGGTCATCTGCCGTAACTTCTTCGTATGTGGCTCGGTGTCAAATTTATTTGTTTTTTTCTTCTAACACTGCTGTTAAGCGCCTTGGGACGTTTTACTAAATTAAAGGCGCTATATAAATAAAAGTTATTGTTGTTGCTCCACGGGAAACAAAGGAATTGCAAACTATATTGGAATTCATAACCCTGGCCCTATTATTGGAAGATGTTGTTTATAAGTATGAGTTGGACTTGCAGTCAAGCAACAGATACTTCTTTTTTAAAACATTTCCCCCCCTCCCCCCCGCACTTCACCAAGGTGCTGACCCCTCACTGGGTCATGGGTTCACAGGGCAGAATCTCCTCTGGTACCTTGCCCAAGAGGGCAGTCACCCTGCACGGGCCGGAGCAGTGAATGTTGGCAGCCTAGACCTCTCAGTGGGGTGAATCACAGCCCACCCACTCCTCCCGTCCCTTATCCTGTCCTCAAGCAGTCCTCACGCATGCACAGATTCCCGCAGGGATAAATGTAAGAACTGGGAGCAGGAGTCGGCCATTCGGCCCCTCGAGCCTGCTCCTCCATTCAATGAGATCATGGCTGATCTTCTACCTCAACTCCACTTTCCTGCACTATCCCTTGATTCCTTTAGTATCCAAAAATCTATCAACCTCTGTCTTGAATATACTCAAAGACTGAGCCTCCACAACCCTCTGGGGCAGAGAATTCCAAAGATTCACCACCCTCCGAGTGAAGAAATTCCTCCTCATCTCAGTCCTAAATGGCCGACCTCTTATTCTGAGACTGTGTGATCCCTGGTTCTAGACTCCCTAGCCCGGGGGAAACATCCTCCCTGCATCTACCCTGTCGAGCCCTGTAAGAATTTTGTATGTTTCAATGAGATCACCTCTCATTCTTCTAAACTCTAGAGAATATAGCGATGCAGGGAAAGAAGTAGGTCTGTGCTCCCTGTCACTTCTGCATGGGGAATTCATCACTTGCTGGCCCTTTGGATGGTCGATCGAACATCTCATCCTGTCTTTTGGATGAGACTTCAGAGACAATGCCGCCAATTTACGCACAGCAAGATCCCACAGGCAGCAAACGAGACGAATTACCAGTTAATCTATTTTCGGCGGAGTTGGTTGAAGGAGGAATATCGGCCGGGATAACTCCCTGGTCTTCTACAAGTAGGGCCACAGGATCCTTCACATCCACTTAAGTAAGAAGACAAGGTCTCGGTTTAACGTCACACCTGAAATACGGCACCTCTGGCAGTGCAGCACTCCTTCAGTACTGCACTGAAGTATCAGCCTAGATTATGTGTCCAAATTCTAGAGAGGGGCTTGAACCCATGTCCTTTTGACTGCGGTTTCCTACAACACTTCAAAAATACTTAATTGGCTATAGAGCTGTGTCGGCCCCAAATTCCCCAGTGTCGTGCGGCCAAGCAGCATTGCCAGGAAACAGATGATCTGGTCATTATCACTTTGCTGTTTATGGGAACTTGCTGTGCGCAAATTGGTGTCTCCTACGTTACAACAGTGACTACATTTCAAAAAAAGTATTTCATTACCTGTCAAGCGCTTTGGGACGTCCTGAGATCGTGAAAGGCGCTATATAAATGCAAGTCTTTCTCCCTCTTTTAATTCATGATTACCTGTGGTTATGGGGTGTGACCACCCTTTCCTCGCCCCCGCCCCCCCCCCCACCCCCACGAAACATGAACATGTTTACCTATTGGTTACTTAAAACTACACAGTAAATGACACCACAAAGGAACGGGCAATATATGTTAGACTGCCACGCAAGGATTGGAGAAAGGAAGTAAAGGTATAAATGATGCTGGCTTGGTCTAAAGGACGTGGATTCAAGCCCCTCTCTAGAATTTGAGCACATAATCTAGGCTGATACTTCAGTGCAGGACTGAGGGAGTGCCGCACTGCCAGAAGTGTCGTGTTTCAGGCGAGATGTTAAACCTGGAATACTGCATGCAGTTTTGGTTTCCATATTTACGAAAGGATATACTTGCTTTGGAGGCAGTTCAAAGAAGGTTCACTAGGCTGATTCCGGGGATGAGAGGGTTGACTTCTGAGGAAAGGTTGAGTAGGTTGGGCCTCTGCTCATTGGAATTCAGAAGAATGAGAGGTGATCTTATTGAAACGTATAAGATTATGAGGGGGCTTGACAAGGTGGATGCAGAGAGGATGTTTCCACTGGTGGGGGAGACTAGAACTAGAGGGCATGACCTTAGAATAAGGGGCCGCCCATTTAAAACTGAGATGAGGAGAAATTTCTTCTCTCAGAGGGTTGTAAATCTGTGGAATTCACTGCCTCAGAGAGCTGTGGAAGCTGGGACATTGAATAAATTTAAGACAGAAATAGACAGTTTCTTAAACGATAAGGGAATAAGGGGTTATGGAGAGCGGGCGGGGTAGTGGAGCTGAGTCCATGATCGGATCAGCCATGATCGTATTAAATGATGGAGCAGGCTCGAGGGGCCGAATGGCCGACTCCTGTTCCTATTTCTTATGTTCTTATGGAAGTGGATGTAAAAGATCCGGTGGCAATTCTTGTAAAGGAGCAGGGAGTTCTCCCGGTGTCCTGGCCAACATTCCTCCTTTGACCAACTCCGCCGAAAATAGATTAACTGGTAATCCGCCTCGTTTGCTGTCTGTGGGATCTTGCTGTGCGTGAATTGGCAGCATTGTCTCTGAAGTTGAGAAACAGTGCAACATAAATGCAAGGTTCCCTTCTATAGTTAAAAAAAAAAGGATTTGTGTTCCCTTTAAGGTGCTCCCACTGTTTCTGTCTTGACACACTGTGGGTTCATGAGGTGAGGAATGTCAGTGCTCGGGCGATGGAACATTCTTTCTGTATGTCACACCCAGTGTCGGTGTCAAGCAGTCACAGGTCACACAGTCAGATCACTCCTCAATGCATCAGTGTGAAAATTCCATCTCCTACGTCAGCAATCCTGAGTGAGCCTGATCGTTCAATGACAAGGTGAAGTGCTGAGATTCGGCAGATTCATTCACTAGGAGACCTTCTGCCATCTTCCTTTTTTTGACCTTACTTAATTACAACAACAACAACTTGTGTTTATATAGCGCCTTTAACGTAGTGAAACATCCCAAGGCGCTTCACAGGAGCGTTATGCGATAAAAATTTGAAACCGAGCCACACAAGTCGAAATTAACGCAGGAAGAGGTCGGTTTTAAGGAGCGTCTTGAAGGAGGAAAGAGAGGTAGAGAGGCAGAGAGGTTGAGGCAGGGAGTTCTAGAGTTTGGGGCCCAAGCAACAGAAGGCACGGCCACCGATGGTTGAGCGATTATAATCAGGGATGCTCAAGAGGGAAGAATTAGTGGAGTGCAGACATCTTGGGAGGGGTTGTGGGGCTGGGAGATAGGGAGGGGGTAAGGCCCATGAAGGGATTTGAAAACCAGGATGAGAATTTTCAAATCGAGGCGTTGTTTAATCGGGAGCCAATGTAGGTCAACGAGCACAGGGGGTGAATAAAACACAGGGCCGGTAAGGTGGGCAGGGGCGGGGGGATACTCTGTAGAATTCCTCACGACCCCCACCTCCGATGATCGAAACCACTGCAGGAGATCACTGTTCCGTCATTGTTCATAGGTTTATATGTAACCTTTAAGGCTGCTGAGCAAGGGCCGTGCGGCTCTTTGTCGGCCGGCGCGAACACGTAGGGCCGATATGGCCTCCTTCTGTGCTGCAAATTTCAATGTTTCTATCTCACTGACCATGTTACCTGTTAATCCACTTACTTTCTGGATGACGTAATCTCTGTTTCAGTCAAGAACCTGGCCAGCACCCTCCGCACCAGCGGACAATGCATTCCTGAGGCTCGCTGCTCTCTGGGATGTTGATCACATCAATTGCTTTGACAACTAGATCGAATCTGGTTGGTGAGTGGCGACATCCGTGTCAGCTTATGATAAGAACTATCACAGTAGCCATTTCCCCATTGCGCTCGTTGGCAATCTAACAAACGATCACCGCCATACACACGGTCAGTTTAGCAAATAGTTTCCAACAGCAGGTAAATGCGTCCATTCACATAAGAATATAAGACATAGGAGCAGGAGTAGGCCATAAGGCTCCTCGAGCCTGCTCCGCCATTCAATAAAATCATGGTTGAACGAAGTATATAAGGCAACTCAAGTCGCTGGGGATATATCACCAACGATGTCTCCGCAAGATCCTACAAATCCCCTGGGAGGACAGACGCACCAACGTTAGTGTCCTTGACCAGGCCGACATCCCCAGCATTGAAGCACTGACCACACATGATCAGCTCCGCTGGGCAGGCCACATTGTTCGCATGTCAGACACGAGACTCCCAAAGCAAGCGCTCTACTCGGAACTCCTTCATGGCAAATGAGCCAAAGGTGGGCGGAGGAAACGTTACAAGGACCACCCTCAAAGCCTCCGTGATAAAGTGCAACATCCCCGCTGACAGCTGGGAGTTCCTGGCCCAAGACCGCCCTAAGTGGAGGGAGAGCATCCAGGAGGGCGCTGAGCACCGGGAGCATGCAGAAATCAAGGGCAGACAGCGGAAAGAGCGTGCGGCAAACCAGTCCCACCCACCCCTTCCCTCAACAACTGTCTGTTCCACCTGTGACAGAGTCTGTGGCTCTCGTATTGGACTGTTCAGCCACCAAAGAACTCACTTCAGGAGTGGAAGCAAGTCTTCCCCGATTCCGAGGGACTGTGATGATGACACTACTTACACTTGTTTCGCGGGATTTGAATTAAATGTGCACCATGTGTAAAAGCATCTTTAGCAGCGCTCAGTACTGCCGCACTGTACAAGTGGTGAACTACTCCAGCCTTTCTGGAATAGCAAATGGAATACCAATGTCATCATCATCATAGGCGGTCCCTCGAACAAGGATGACTTGCTTCCACATGAGTTCAAGATGTTTCAATGAAGGACCCGATATTCCTGAACTCCAGGGGTGGAAGATGCCTGTGCGTGGATTTTCTTAACGTGGGGTGACCGTTGCATACCAGCCACCACACGGGCTTGACAGAGCTAGGCCTTGGTCCAGTGGCAAGGGACGACTGGAGATCTGCTCTGCTGCACGGACCTAGCGCGCGCACATATCGCAGTGTGGGCTGGGCCCGTGCTGCTCCTGGGCCCTCGGCCCTTCTGGGCCCCGTAAACTCATTTGCCGCATCAGCGCCACGATTTCTCGCCGCTCCTCCGCCACAAAAAACACTCGCCGCACCTCCGCCACGATCTCCCGACGCACTTTGAATGTAGAGGGTAAATGTAAGGTATGCACCCTGTGAGTACGCTCACAGGTTTGTCGAGCTATTGCATTGTGAGTGGCTTAGCCAGTCACGTGTTGTTCACAAGACTCAATAAAACCCCGGCCAGTTGGGTTTGGAGGATCCACGATGAGGTATGCAGTTGTAAACCTAGTGGATGAACTGGTAATGTGTAGTGTGATTGTTAAACTTTTGTTAATAAACCAATTAGTTCTTAATAGCAATGTGTTGCTACGAATTCTTAAGTAAAGAACCCGTGAAGCAAATACATTACAGTAAAATATCTTGCCTCGTTTGTTCTTAAAAGGTGTTATACACTTATCCCCTCCTTTGGGTCTTCACTTTTAATTCTGTTAGTACATGAGGAGCCCTGCCCAATTGCGTACAGTTCCTACTGTCTTCACGGAGGCACCTGCGACAGTGTAATGCCGTCCGGTCCATTCTGCTGGTAAGTCAAATATAGTCCTCAGCGTATATTGAATCATGGTCATGTCCCATCTGTGTCACTGCACATACAGTTGATGTGTGGCTCCATAGGTAGATCACAGGTGTAGCAGTGGGTGCTCCTTTCTGGGAGCTGGGGACCTGGGTTCAATCCCCGCTCTGCCCGATGGGATCAGAGCTTGCTCCTTCTGTTGACTGTGAGGGCTGAAAGCAAATCAGTTGCCTCACCCCCCAGTTCCCAATGTGTCCAAATTCACAGCACAGAACCGCTCATAACTTGTTGTCAGCCACTGGACTACTTGACTGCAAAAAGCATCGCATGGCTGTCCTCATGTATCAGCCAGTGCCCCAGTGGGAAGTACACACCTGCCTCTGAGTCAGAAGGTTGTGGGTTCAAATCCTACTCCAGAGACTTGAGCACAAAAATCTAGGCTGTGATGCTCCAGTGCAGTGCTGAGGGAGTGCCGCACTGTCGGAGGGGCAGTACTGAGGGAGTGCCGCACTGTCGGAAGGGCAGTACTGAGGGAGTGCTGCACTGTTGGAGCCGCCGTCTTTCAGATGAGACGTTAAACCGAGGCCCTGTCTGCTCTCTCAGGTGGACGTAAAAGATCCCATGGCACTATTTTGAAGAAGAGCAGGGGAGTTATCCCTGGTGTCCTGGGCCAATATTTATCCCTGAATCAACATAACAAAAAAAAACAGATTATCTGGTCATTATCACATTGCTGTGTGTGGGAGCTTGCTGTGCACAAATTGGCTGCCGCGTTTCCTACATTACAACAGTGACTGCACTCCAAAAGTACTTCATTGACTGTAAAGTGCTTTGCGACATTTGGTGGTCGTGAAAGGCGCTCTATAAATGCAAGTCTTTCCTTTTTCTTTTATAATTAACAGCACTAATTGGTAATTATATAGAATGTACAGCACATTCGGCTCCAAGTGGTCCGTGCTGGTGTTTGTGGTCCACACAAGCCTCCTCCCACCCCACTTCATTTCACCCTTTGGCCAATTTAACTCAGAGAGGTCACAGGTTGGAAGTGCAAGTGTCACACACCAGGGGCACGTGTTGGATTCTAAACCAGGCAGTCTGATTTTTTTTTCTCTGGGAGGGGGCAGTGAGTTATTCAACTGTGAGAGCCATCACACCTAAGTCAGACCCTGTCCTCTCACACACGCGCTTTCCAAACAGCTGTGGAGGTCAACCAAAAATGTCAAAACTGTGATCGCCAGATTTTTGTTAGGGTCAGGGTATTAAGGGTTAGGGAACCAAGGTGGGTAAGACGGAGTTAAGAGACAGATCAACCACGATCTAATTGAATGGCGGAATGGGTTCGAGGGGCCGACTGCTGTCCCTATGCCTTCAGCATTGAGATCACCTCACTCAACAGAGGCAGGGGACTGAACAGTGGAAGCCACAGGTGTGCTTGCTGACACAAGTCGAGGTGTCGCCCTTGCTGGTTGGGACTGTGCCATCGACGCTGGTGTCAGTAATCCAATGCTTACAGACTGTTCTCGTTGGAATCACGCCAGTTAGCCACACCCAGTCTTCCCGTTGTGTGGCCTAATTCAGACTTGATACCTTCCGCAGGTGCCCTAACAGTTTCAAAGGAGGCCGACGTCAAGCGTTACTGATCCCGAGCCAGCAGTCAGACGGGACCATGTCCGTCGCTGATCATTATCATCCTAGTGACCACGCTCATTGCGTTATTTGTAATCATTGCTTCTACTGCAGGTAAGCGCACCTGAGTAATTGCAATCGGCTTGACTTGTCCCCATCTCTGTAATCTCCTCCAGTGGCCTTGGTTAATCCTTGCCACTGGACCAAGATCTCGCTCTGTCAAGCCCGTGTGGTGGCTGGTGTGCAACGGCCACCCCACGTTAAAAAAATCCACGCACAGGCATCTTCCACACCTTCAGGATGTAGTTCAGGTCCTTCATCGAAATACATGTGAACTCATCCCTTTTTTGGCGTGGAAGCAAGTTATCCTCATTTCGAGGGACTGCCTATGATGATGATGAATCTCCTCCAGCCCCACAACCCTCCGCGATGTCTGCGCTCCTCCAATTCTGCCCTCCTGAGCATTCCCGATTTTAATCGCTCCACCATCGGTGGCCGGGCCTTCAGCTGCCTGGGCCCCAAGCTCTGGAACTCCATCCCTAAACCTCTCCGCCTCGCTACCTTTCCTCCTTTAAGACGCTCCTTAAAACCTACCTCTTTGACCAAGCTTTTGGTCACCTGTGCTAATATCTCATGTGGCTCGGTGTCAAATTTCGTTTTTTAAAGCTCCTGTGAAACACCTTGGGACATCTTATTACTCTACAGGCACTATATAAATGCAAGTTGTTGTTGTTCACAGAATTGCACCAGCCAGGGTGGGATGGGGAGGAGGGGGCGGAAGTGGGGGGGGGGGGGGGTGGTCTTGGTTGTTCTCTGCTGGTAAATGTCCTACTGACGTTTTTCCGTCTTGTATCCTAAGACAAGACAAAATGGCCTCTCCCGGTCTTCAATTCCCCTCCACCTCTTCCGGAGGCGAGAACGTTTGCTGGGGTTGGTTTCAAAGGTGCCTCCGGGTCTTCTGGTACCTCTCGATGTCGCCATTGTTTGTGTGTTAAAGGGGAAAAAAAAGAAAGACTTGCATTTATATAGCGCCTTTAACGTAGTAAAACATCCCAAGACACTTCACAGGAGCGTTATCAAACAAATTTTGACACCGAGCCACATAAGGAGAAATTAGGACAGTGACCAAAAACTTGGTCAAAGAGGTAGATTGTAATGAATGCCTTAAAGGAGGAACAGGAGGTGGAGAGGTTTAGGGAAGGAATTCCAGAGCTTAGGGCCTTGGCTGAGGCACAGCCGCCAATGGTTAGGTGATAAAAATTGGGGAGGCGCAAGCGACCAGAATTGGAGGAGCGCGGAGATCTCGGGGGGTTGTAGGGGCTGGAGGAGTTTACAGAGATAGGGAGGGGTGTAGGGGCTGGAGGAGGTTACAGAGATAGGGAGTGGTGTAGGGGCTGGAGGAGGTTACAGAGATAGGGAGGGGTGTAGGGCTGGAGGAGGTTACAGAGATAGGGGGGGTGTAGGGGCTGGAGGAGGTTACAGAGATAGGGAGGGGTGTAGGGCTGGAGGAGGTTACGGAGATAGGGAGGGGTGTAGAGCTGGAGGATGTTACAGAGATAGAGAGGGGTGTAGAGCTGGAGGAGGTTACAGAGGTAGGGAGGGGTGTAGGGCTGGAGGAGGTTACAGAGATAGGGAGGGGTGTAGGGCTGGAGGAGGTTACAGAGATAGGGAGGGTTGTAGGGGCTGGAGGAGGTTACAGAGATAGGGAGGGGTGTAGGGCTGGAGGAGTTTACAGAGATAGGGAGAGTTGTAGGGGCTGGAGGAGGTTACATAGATAGGGAGGGGTGTAGGGCTAGAGGAGGTAACAGAGATAGGGAGGGTTGTAGGGGCTGGAGGAGGTTACAGAGATAGGGAGGGGTGTAGGGGCTGAAGGAGGTTACAGAGATAGGGAGAGGTGTAGCGGCTGGAGGAGGTTACAGAGATAGGGAGGGGAATAGAGCAGGAGAAGGTTACAGAAATAGGAAAGGGTGTAGGGCTGGAGGAGGTTACAGAGATAGGGAGGGTTGTAGGGGCTGGAGGAGGTTACAGAGATAGGGAGGGGTGTAGGGCTGGAGGAGGTTACAGAGATAGGGAGGGTTGTAGGGGCTGGAGGAGGTTACAGAGATAGGGAGGGGTGTAGGGCTGGAGGAGGTTACAGAGATAGGGAGGGTTGTAGGGGCTGGAGGAGGTTACAGAGATAGGGAGGGGTGTAGAGCTGGAGGAGGTTACAGAGATAAGGAGGGGTGTAGAGCTGGAGGAGGTTACAGAGATAGGGAGGGGTGTAGGGCTGGAGGAGGTTACAGAGATAGGGAGGGTTATAGGTGCTGGAGGAGGTTACAGAGATAGGGAGGGGTGTAGGGGCTGGAGGTTACAGGGATAGAGAGGGGTATAGAGCTGGAGGAGGTTACAGAGATAGGGAGGGTGTAGGGCTGGAGGAGGTTACAGAGATAGGGAGGGGTGTAGAGCTGGAGG
The DNA here is from genome assembly GCF_044704955.1 of Pristiophorus japonicus. Lineage (NCBI taxonomy): Eukaryota > Metazoa > Chordata > Chondrichthyes > Pristiophoridae > Pristiophorus > Pristiophorus japonicus. Next base: position 69,560,125 of record NC_091997.1, read on the forward strand.
AGGTTACAGAGATAGGGAGGGGTGTAGAGCTGGAGGAGGTTACAGAGATAGGGAGGGGTGTAGGGCTGGAGGAGGTAACAGAGATAGGGAGGGTTGTAGGGGCTGGAGGAGGTTACAGAGATAGGGAGGGTTGTAGGGGCTGGAGGAGGTTACAGAGATAGGGAGGGGTGTAGAGCTGGAGGAGGTTACAGAGATAAGGAGGGGTGTAGAGCTGGAGGAGGTTACAGAGATAGGGAGGGGTGTAGGGCTGGAGGAGGTTACAGAGATAGGGAGGGTTATAGGTGCTGGAGGAGGTTACAGAGATAGGGAGGGGTGCAGGGCTGGAGGAGGTTACAGAGATAGGGAGGGTTGTAGGGGTTGGAGGAGGTTACAGAGATAGGGAGGGGTGTAGGGGCTGGAGGTTACAGGGATAGGGAGGGGTATAGAGCTGGAGGAGGTTACAGAGATAGGGAGGGTGTAGGGCTGGAGGAGGTTACAGAGATAGGGAGGGGTGTAGAGCTGGAGGAGGTTACAGAGATAGGGAGGGGTGTAGAGCTGGAGGAGGTTACAGAGATAGGGAGGGGTGTAGGGCTGGAGGAGGTTACAGAGATAGGGAGGGGCGAGGCCACGGAGAAGAGGCCAATAATGAGAAATGTAAAATCGAGGCGTTGCTAGAGCGGGAGCCAGTGTCGATCAACGGGAATGATGGGGGACGGGACATAGTGCCGCTTAGGGTTCGGGCAGCAGGGTTTTGGATCAGCTCAAGTGTTTCCCCACCCCGCCCAACCCAAGATTTCCAAATCACTCTTTGCAATATAGGTCTACTGCAGAGCTTGCAGCAATAGGAGCCTGCAGGAGGGGAGTGTTTTGGCCACATAGAAACATAGAAATTTACAGTGCAGAAGGAGGCCATTTCGGCCCATCGTGTCCACGCCGGCCGACAAAGAGCCGCATGGCCCTCGGTCAACAGCCCTGAAGGTTACATATAAACCCATGAACAATGACGGAAAGGCAAAGAGCACCCACCCCAACCGGAGCCATGTGATCTCCTGGGAGAGGCAAAAACCAGATAAAAACCCAGGCCAATTTAGGGAGAAAAAAATCTGGGAAAATTCCTCTCTGACCCATCCAGGTGATCGAAACTAGTCCAGATCACCCTGACAGTATTCTATTCCCTGCAGTACTTACCATTATATCTGCACCGTCCAACAACAGGTCATCCAGTCTAATCCCAGTTACCAACCCTGCAGGTTACGGCACTTTAAATGACCATCCAACCATCTCGTAAAAGTAGTGAGGGTTTCTGCATCCACCACTCTTCCAGGCAGTGAGTTCCAGATCCCCACAACCCTCTGCATAAAGAAGCTCCCCTCAAATCCACTCTAAATCTTCCACCACCTTAAAACTATACCCCCTTGTAATAGACCCCTCTACCAATGGAAATAGTCCCTTACTATCCACTATGTCCAGGCCCCTCAATATTTTGTACACCTCAATGAGGTCTCCTCTCAACCTCTTCTGTTCCAATGAGAACAAACCCAGCCTATCCAATTTGTCCTCATAACTAAGATTCTCCATTCGAGGCAGCATCCTCGTAAATCTCCTCTCCACCCTCTCTAGTGCAATCACGTTCTTCCTATACTACGTCAACCAGAACTGCACGCAGCACTCCAGCTGTGGCCTAACCAAAGTATTATACAATTTAGCATAACCTCCCTGTTCTTGTATTCTATGCCTCGGCAATGAAGGCAAGCATTCCGTATGCCTTCTTAACCACCTTATCCACCTGGTCTGCAGCTTTCAGGGATCTGTGGACAAGCACTCCAAGGTCCCTTTGTTCATCTACACTATGATCATCATCATCATCATAAGCAGTCCCTCGAGTTGAGGATGACTTGCTTCCACACCAAAAAGTTCACTGGTGTTTCATTGAGGGACCTAATATTCCAGGTCCCAAACTACATCCTGAAGGGTAGAAGATGCCTGTGCGTGGATTTTTTTAACGTGTGGTGGCCGTTGCACACCAGCCACCACATGGGCTCGACAGAGCTAGGTCTTGATCCAGTGGCAAGGATTAACCAGGACGACTGGAGACCTGCTCTACTGCACGGACCTATCGCAGTGTGGGCTGGCCCGTGCTGCCCCTGGGGCCCTCGCCTCTTCTGAGCCCCGAACTCACACCTACACTATTAAGTGGCCTACCGCTTAACATGAATTATTCACAGTTTCTTGCACTTTCAGGAAACAGAGACCGAGAGAAGCACTCAGCAGAACACCAGCCTGTACCACACAGTGATGACTCGCAGAACCGTCAATGTCAGAGAAATGTTAGGAGTCAAACCCAGCAGCAAATAGCAGGAGGTGGACCCTGTACCCATTTATATAATCGGAGGGAGGGGGGCTTGGCGTTCATGTTGAAATGAGTGACATTTCTGAACTGCGATGTGAGAAAGACTGACTTCAAATTAACGAGCAGCAAAGGTTTAACGACACACGTGTCAGGATCATTGGCTAGCTTTTTCCCAGGGTGTTCCCCCTCCTACCCCGCCCCCACCCTCTCCCAGACCTTTAGTAGCAGGGATCTCCAAATGTCTCCCGGATTTCCATCCACGTCCCTCTAAGCACATCAGTCATTCCATTCTCGGCTAAGAAACTCAAGTTGTTTTACCAGAGGTAAAAGTTCTTAAAACTCCGAACATTTACAGCTGTAATTATTTTTTTTAGTCGGTACTTTACCAACTCCTTGGACGTGAAAACAGCTGAAGGACATGTAACAGACGCTGCCCTCGTCAGTATCCAGAGACATGAGTTCCAATCCCACCACGGCAGGAATTTAAAACTCAGTTAATTAAATAAATCTGGAATAAAAAACTAATAGAGGTACAAGGTCTCAAATCCGGCAAACTCCGGGACCGAGACCGTAACGATTTTCATATTTTCCTGGATTTCGGACAAGAAAATCAAGAGCGTACGTATGGTACCAAGATAGACAAAGTACAGGTTGTACCTCTCCGGTCCGGCACACTTGGGATCTGACCGGTGCCGGACCAGAGAATTTTCCGAACCACAGGAGGTCATGCTGCCAATTGATTTTTTTTTTCTTTTGTTCTCTCCCTCGCCGCCCGTTTCTCAGTTTTTGTTTGCCCCCCTCCAGGCCGGGGACAAGATCTATTACATGCCGTGGGCACCGCATCACACCGCACCGACGCCTTGATGAAGTGCGCCTCGCTGGACGGCTTCACCTCCGGCCGCAACACCACCACCGACAAGCTGCCCCGCCACGTCGATAGCACCAACTTCGTGGTGTACGACGGCGCGGCCTTCTTCAACAAGGAGCGCACGAGGAACATCGTCAAGTGCAACCTGAAGACGCGCATCAAAAGTGGCGAGGCCATCGTCGCCAACTCTCACCACATCACCCCCTACAGATGGGTTGGGGGGAGGGAGGAGAGGGCGCGCAAGTCAGACATCAACCTGGCGGTGGATGAGAACGGGCTCTGGGTCATCAGCCGTGACTGAGCAGAAAAGCGGCATGATGGTGATCAGCCAGCTCATGGCTAACCACGGATGTTTCCAGACCAAAGAGTCCCGGACTGGAGAGGCACAACCTGTACTAATGGTGGTGTGGGTCAGGTGGGGTCAGGCCAGGTCATAAGAACATAAAAAATAGGAGCAGGAGTAGGCCATACGGCCCCTCAAGCCTGTTCCGCCATTTAATACGATCATGGCTGATCTGATCATGAACTCGGGTCTACTTCCCTGCCCGCTCCCCATAACCCCCATCATTTAAGAAATTGTCTATTTCTGTCTTAAATTTATTCAATGTCCCAGCTTCCACAGCTCTCTGAGGCAGCGAATTCCACAGATGCACAACCCTCTGAGAGAAGAAATTTCTCCTCATCTCAGTTTTAAATGGACGGCACCTTATTCTAAGATCATGCCCTCTAGTTCTAGTCTCCCCGTCAGTGGAAACATCCTCTCTGCATCCACCTTATCAACCGCCTCATAACCTTATACGTTTCGATAAGATCAACTCTCATTCTTCTGACTTCCAATGAGGAGAGGCCCAACTTACTCAACCTTTCCTCATAAGTCAACTCCCTCATCTCTGGAATCAAGACTATAAAATTCTCATCCTTGTTTCCAAATCCCTCCATGGCCCTCGCCCCTCCCTATCTTTGCAACCTCCTCCAACCCCAACCCCCCCCCCCCCCCCCCCCCCGAGATGTCTGCATTCCTCTAATTTTGCCCTCTTGAGCATCCCTGATTGTAATTGCTCAATCATTGGTGGCCGTGCCTTCAGCCACCTGAGCCCTAAGCTCTGGAATTATGTCCTCAAACCTCTCTGCCTCTTCTCTTGTAAGGCGCTCCTTAAAACCTGCCTCTTTGACCAAGCTTTTGGTCACCAGTCCTGATATCTCCTTATGTGGCTCAGTCAAATTTTGTTTGATAACGCTCCTGTGAAACGCTTTGGAAACGCCTTGGGACACTATATAAATGCAAGTTGTTGTTGTTGTATTCACTTACAGTGCAGGTATAACAATACTTGGGGGTACTTCAGTGAGTCTCCTGGCACTCAGACTCATTAACGGGGAACATGGGTCGGAAACACAGAGGCTTCAGTCTTGTAACCTTATCTCCATTACTCTTTCCACTAGCAAGGCCTCACCTCAGGAGCGGAGCCTCACAAATTACCACCACTATCTGAAAAGAAACAATGCCTTTCAATGCCTCAGCGCGCCCCAACGCTGTGCACAGTTCTCGTTCCCATATTGCAAAAAGTAGCATCATCATAGGCAGTCCCTCGGAATCGAGGAAGACTTGCTTCCACTCTAAAAATGAGTCCTTAGGTGGCTGAACAGTCCAATACGAGAACCACAGTCCCTGTCACTGGTGGGACAGATAGTCGTTGAGGGAAGGGGTGGGTGGGACAGGTTTGCCGCACGCTCCTTCCGCTGTTAGTTTGAGATTGGTTTGAATTAATTTGGAGTTATTGAGGTTAATTAACCTGTGAAAACCAGACTTTTACTACGGCCATGGTAAAATTTTGGTTGGTTTAAATTGTGTGGAAAAACCTCTAATTCCAGACAGGAGGCAATCACATATATTTGGTATTTTGAAAATAAAATTTTCCGATCAATTCAATAATGTGTGACCAGTAGAGAAAAAGGGTGTGTACTGCTATTATGCGTGAAAGAGGGAACCATTGTAATGTGTAAGCTATTGGTATGCGTGGTGTTGCTTTACAGATGCGTGGTACCATTGTTATGTGTTTGTTGAACTTTTAAAATGCCTGGTTTCTGCATGCTCTCGGCGATGAGACTCAAGGTGCTCAGCGCCCTCCCGGATGCACTTCCTCCACTTAGGGCGGTCTTTGGCAAAAAGTATATAGAGACGCTGGTGGAGGAAAAAAACAAGATTTACAAGGATGATGCCAGAAGGATATCCTGATGGAGTTAGATGAAGAGGGGTGGGAGGAGGTTTGTGTGGAACCTAAACACCGGTATGGACCTGTTGGGCCGAATGGCCTGTGTCTGTGCTGTAAATACTATGTAACTGAGAGGTTATAACTGTCGGGGCAGGCTCAACAGGCTGGGCCTCTTTTCTCTAGAAAAGCGAAGCCTCAGGGGTGACCTAATAGAAGTCTTTAAAATTATGAAGGGCTCCATAAGGTAGGCGTAGAGAGAAGGTTATCACTTGTGGGGAATCCAAAACTGGGAGTCATAAATATAAGATCATCGTTAATAAATCGAATAAGGAATTCAGGAGAAACTTCTTTATCCGGAGCGGTGAGAATGTGGAACTCGCTACCACAGGGAGGGGTTGATGCGAATAACATCGATGCATTTCATCATCATCATCATAGGCAGTCCCTCGGAATCGAGGAAGACTTGCTTCCACTCTTAGCATGAGTTCTTAGGTGGCTGAACAGTCCAATACGAGAACCACAGTCTCTGTCACAGGTGGGACAGACAGTGGTTGAACGAAAGGGTAGGTGGGGAGTCTGGTTTGCCATTTAAGGGGAAGCTAGATAAACACATATGGGAGAGGGAAATAGAAGGATATGCCAATAGGGTGAGATGAGGAGGGGTGGGTGGATGCTTGCGTGGAGCACGACCAATTGGACCGAATGGCCTGTTTCTTGCTGTAAAGCCAATGTAAAACAGTGCTTTATGAGCCAGGAACTGTTATAGATTCAATCCCCAGTCTGTGTTGGCTTAGTTGAGCTCAGCGTGGGGCAGAGCACTTCAGTGACTTACCCAAATGAGATTCGTTTTAGATTTGCTGGAGTTCTTTGTCGATGCAACAAGCAGGGTGGATGAGGGGGAACCAGTGGATGTGGTGCATTTGGATTTCCAGAAGGCATTCTATAAAGTGCCACATAAAAGGTTACTGCACAAAAGTTCACTGGGTTAGTGGTAGTATATTAGCATGGATAGAAGATTGGCTATCTAACAGAAAACAAAGAATCGGAATAAATGGGTCATTTTCCGGCTGGTAAACAGTAACTAGTGGGATGCTGCAGGGATTAGTGCTGGGACCCCAACTATTTACAATCTATATTAATGACTTGGATGAAGGGACCGAGTGTAATGTAGCCAAGTTTACTGATGATACAAAGATGGGTGCGAAAGCAAATTGTGAGGAGGACACAAAAAATCTGCAAAGGGATATAGACAGGCTAAGTGAGTGGGCAAAAATTTAGCAGATGGAGTATAATGTGGGAAAATGTGAGGTTATCCACTTCAGCAGAAAAACAATAGAAAAGCAAATTATAATTTAAATGGAGAAAAATGGCAAAATGCTGCAATACAGAGGGACCTGGGGGTCCTTTTGCATGAAACACAAAATGTTAGTATGCAGGTACAGCAAGTAATCAGGAAGGCAAATGGAATGTTGGCCTTTATTGCAAGGGGGATGGAGTATAAAAGCAGAGAAGTCCTGCTACAACTGTACAGGGTATTGGTGAGGCCACACCTCGAGTACTGCGTGCAGTTTTGGTCTCTGTATTTAAGGAAGGATATACTTGCATTGGTGGCTGTTCAGGGGTTCACTAGGTTGATTCTGGAGATGAGGGGGTTGACTTATGAAGATAGGTTGAGTTGGTTGGGCGTATACTCATTGAAGTTCAGAAGAATGAGAGGTGATCTTATCGAAACATATAAGATAACGAGGGGGCTCGACAAGGTGGATGCAGAGAGGATATTTCCACTCATAGGGGAAACTAAGACTAGAGGGCATAGTCTCAGAATAAGGGGCCGCCCATTTAAAATTGAGATGAGGAGGAATTTCTTCTCTCAGAGGGTTATAAATCTGAGGAATTTTCTGCCCCAGAGAGCTTTGGAGGCTGGGTCATGGAATAGATTTAAGGCGGAGATAGACAGATTTTTGAACGATAAGGGAGTAAAAGGTTATGGGGAGCGGGCAGGGAAATGGAGCTGAGTTCATGATCAGATCAGCCACGATCTTATTAAGTGGCGGAGCAGGCTCGAGGGGCCAAATGGCCTACGCCTGCTCCTTGTATCTCTGATTTCTTATGTTCTTATATTTCCAAAATCCTTTCACTTGGGATTCTGTCAGACAGAGATGTCTCTACAAACAGCAAGTGGAGGTATTCTTACTCCAGTTAGTTAAGTGGCGTATGTTTTTTTTTGGAGTAACCAGTTCTGTAGATTATAATCCAAGCTGCTGACTCAGCGTCGGAAGTGTTACCCACTGAGCCACAGCTGACACAGCAAAACAGGATCTTCGACTGGGCATGACCGTTGGCAGAGGGCGGGGGGGTGGGGTTAGTGAGGTCATGTAACGGATCCTCCGGGAATACATCCAAACAGAGTTTATCCCGTCATTCTTTACAATTTCCGATCTTAGACTGCAGTCGTTGTGTGAGCAAGGCTGCTGTGTGCTGGGATAACAGCAGCCTTTGTAGCAGGTGTGACCTGTTTGTTGTGAGATCAGAGATCATTATCTGAATTGGAAGCACTTTTGTTACTATAATTAAAATTGCTAATTACACTCATTAACTTTCTTTTTATAATGGAGGAAGGGTTTTAAATAAATGCATGTGATTAGGCCCCAATATCACGGCCCTTTTCTCGGTTTAAAATTGCACACCAATGGCAACGCTGGGTGAATATTGCCTCACATTAAGACTATAAAATCAGATTTATTGGTTGAATTATCTTATATTACGGATAAGTCCTGTGTTCTGCAAGTGGCAAAGGGAACAAAGTACCACGAAGGTCGGTATAGATCGCTGCAAGCTCAACGTGGTCCTTTCCCAGGGCATTCACAGTGGGAAATAGGAAGTGTCTTTATTCAGTGATTTTACAAATCAGTCCACGGCCTCGCCCCTCCGTCTCTGTAATCTTTTTCAGCCTCACAACCCCACAAGATGTCTGCACTCCTCAAATTCTGCCCTCTTGCACATCCCACATTGTAACTGCTCAACCGTTGTTGACCGTGCCTTCAGCTGTCTGGAACTCCCTCCCTAAACCCCTCCGCCTCTCTTTCCTCCTTTAAGACGCTCCATAAAACCTACCTCTTTAAACAAGGTTTTTGGTCACCTGCCTTAATTTCTTCATCTGTGGCTCGGTGTCAAATTTATCTGTTTTGTCTTATGACACCGCTGTGAAGCGCCTTGGGACATTTTACTACGTTAAAGGCTGCTATATAAATACAAGTTATTATTGTTTTAGTCCATTTTGTAATGAGGTTGATTTCCCCAGCGGAGCACACACTACTCAAAATACTCTCTCCAGAAGCCATCCCAAGAAGGGCAAAAGTTACAATTATACTATTGGGCGTCACCATCAAGGCCGGCATTTATTGCCCATCCCTAATTGCCCCATGAGAAGATGGTGGTGAGCCGCCGCCTTGAATACAACTGAGTGGCAGAGGACAGTTAAGAGTCAACCACATTGCTGTGGGTCTGGAGTCACATTTTGGCCAGACCGGATAAGGGCGGCAGATTTCCTTCCCCAAAAGGCATTAGTGAAACACATGGATTTTTACGACAATCCGGGAGTTTCATAATCACCATTACTGATACTAGCTTTTAAATCCAGATTTATTTAATTAACTGAATTTAAATTCCCCAGCTGCCGGGGTGGGATTTGAACTCATGTCACCAGATCATTAGTGCAAGCCTCTGGATTACTGGCCCAGTCATATAACCACTGGGCTACCGTTCCCTCTGCAGTGTCAGCCGTGGTTCAGTGGGTAGAACTCTCGCGTTGAGTCAGAAGGTTGTGGGTTCAAATCCACATAAGAAATAGGACCTGGAGTAGACTATTCGGCCCCTCTAGCCTGCTCTGCCAGTCAATGCGATAACGGCTGATCCGATCATGGACTCAGGTCCACTTCTCTGCCCGCTTCCCATAACCCCCTATTTCCTTCTCAGTTAAGATATTCCCTTATTGGTTAAGAAGAGACTTGAGCACAAAATCTAGGCTGACATTTCAGTGCACTGTTGGAGGTGCTGCCTTTTTCCTCTCACAGCCGAGGACACTGTTCGAAGAGCAGGGGAGCACTAACTGGTGGTATCCTGGCCAATGTTTATTCCTCAACATAAAGAGATTATCTAGTCATTATCACATTTGTGGGAGCTTGCTGTGTGCAAATTGGCTGCTGTATTTCCTACATCACAACAGTGACTGCACTTCAGAAGTACTTCATTCGCTGTAAAGCGCTTTGGGACGTCCCGAGTCTGTGATAGGCGCTATATAAATGCAAGTCTTTCTTTTCTTTCCAAATCTTTTCAATGGATATGTGCACCCTTCTTCCATCCCATTTTCACCGCGATTTACTGAAACCTTAATGACAAGAGAGTCTCAGACAGAGGATTTTATTGGGAGTCAGCTGGTTTGCATTCTCCAATATCAAGAAGCCCATTCCAGATGTTACCCATCACAGCTGTTCAAATCCTGCAGAGTACTTTGGGTGAAATCACAAAGTTCACAATTTTTTTTTTTTAAATGACACAATTAAAAATTCACTAGAAATAACTGAGTTTATCCACGAGTATTTATCCATGATTAGTTCTACATTCAAATGGAATGAAGTTGAGAATCAAAACTGTGTCTTAAAACTACAGAAACGATTGAATTGACGACGTCTAAGAGCGTAGCTGTTTCTGGTGCCAGGTTTGTAGGAGCAGGTGACTAAACTCAGCCATTGTATGGGGCCGAGGCTGTAAATGTTCTTGGTCTGTCCAAACAACTTACAGCACTTTTGTGCAAATATTTTGGAAGAGATGAAGACTGACCCGCCAAACGTGCACGTTTCCTTGTATGGGCATCGGCCCAATGGTTACCATCCCGGGTGAGCCGGTCGGTAGGGTTTGCTGTTTTTATTTGGCTGGGCCCAGGTGAATGAGTGCCATGACAGTGGTGTAGCCATGGAGCAATTCAGCACAATCCGAGGAGACGCCGCACTCCCTCAGCGAGAAGCTTTCCGCCACGATGCGGTCGCAGCCGATTTCCCCGTTGCCGAAAAAGCCAAAGAGCGGGACGGCGGGGAACTGCTTCCTGAAGGCGTCGGCTTCCACGTTGCCCCGGTTGGCGTAGTAGTTCTGGCCCCTCCCGATGCAGGCGAACATGAAGCCCACCGTGTTGCCCTCGGGGATGTTGGCGGCTTTCAGGCGCTGCATGGCCGCTTCGGCGCTCTTGGGCGTCTCCACCTCCTCGTCCAGCAGGACAGAGGCCGCCTGGATCGGTCGCCCGCTCAACGACAGGCCGAAAAAGCCGTACATGTGCTGGACGTCAATACTGGAAAGGGTGGAGGGGTGTAAAAGTAAAACACGGATCGTGAAAGCTCGGTCGGACTGGGAGCCGCGCGCAAGCGTTTTCGAAGAAACAGAATAGAATGAATTTCTAATGAATAGAATGAGCTTCCGGCCACATACCCACGGCATAACTAAAACTGCCTTTTTCCACCTCTGTAACATTGCCCGCCTCCATCCTTGCCTCAGCTCTTCTGCTGCTGAAGCCCTCATTCATGTCTTTGTTACCTCCAGACTTGACTACTCCACCTCACTCCTGGCTGGCCTCCCACATTCTACCCGACGCAAACTTGAGGTCATCCAAAACTCAGCAGCCAGTGTACTAACTCGCACCAAGTCCTGATCACCCATCACCCCTATGCTCGCTGACCTACATTGGCTCCCGGTTAAACAACGCCTCGATTTTAAATTTCTCATCCTTATTTACAAATTCCTCCTCCCTATCTCTATAATTTTTTTGCGTGACAACCCCATATGATGATGTCGGCACTCCTCAAATTCTGCCCTTTCGAACATTCCTCATTACAACTGCTCAACCATCGGTGGCCGTGCCTTCAGCTGCCTGGGCTCCAAGCTCTGGAACTCCCCCCCTAAACCTCTCCACCTCTCTTTCCTCCTTTAAGATGCTCCTTAAAACCTACCTCTTTAACCAAGCTTTTAGTCATCTGCCTTAATTTCTTCTTTTGTGTCAAATGTATCTGTTTTGTGTTGCAACACTGCGCCTTGGGACATTTTACCATATTAAAGGCACTATATAAATAAAAGTTGTTGTTGTCATTATTGAATCCTCAGTCCTTAATGCATGCAGATATAAAACAGCTCAATGATGAGTAACTGCTTACACTTCGCTTTGTGTTCCAAGAAAAGGCTAGCTAGGAAAGACATTTCTACAGAAGTACTGTGCAAACAAGGGACTGCAGTGGATTAGACTGGTGTCTTTCACCTCGGAGACCAATGTTCGAATTAAATACAGGCCGAGCAGGATGATCTCTTATCTGTTGGCTGAAAAGGTCCAACTTAAAACTGTTTAGAAAAATCTCTCAATCTATTTGCGATTAGAAATAAGGCTACAACACAAAGGGAGTTAGACGTGGCCCTTACGGCTAAAGGGATCAGGGGGTATGGAGAGAAGGCAGGAGTGGAGTACTGAAGTTGCATGATCAGCTATGATCTTATTGAATGGTGGTGCAGGTTCGAAGGGCTGAATGGCCTGCTCCTGCACCTATTTTCTATGTTTCTAAAACCACCCTTAATGGATATTGCCCACTGGTGAAACAAGGAGTGCTCTTTTGAGTTTGGGGCTGAGGCATATTGTTTGTGGAGAGTAGAGGAATGTTTTATATCTAACTTGACGGTGTTTACTGGTGATCCTGGCTCTCCTGAAATTTAGCATCCCTTTCCTCATCATAGAAATTTACAGCACGGAAGGAGGCCATTTAGACCCATCGTGTCCGCGCCGGCCGACAAAGAGCCATCCAGCCTAATCCCACTTTCCAGCTCTTGGTCCGTAGCCCCGTAGGTTATGGCACTTCAAGTTCATGTTTAAGTACTTTTTAAAAATGTGGTGCGGGTTTGTGCCTATACCACCCTTTCAGGCAGTGAGTCCCAGACCCCCACCAACCTCGGTGAAAACATTTCCCCTGAAATCCCCTACCAAATACTTTAAATCTATGCCCCCTAGAAATTGACCTCGCTGCTAAGGGAAATAGGTCCTTCCTATCCACTATCTAGTCCCTCATAATTTTATGCACCTCAATAAGGTCTACCCCTGAGCCAAAGAAAACAACCCCAGCCTATCCAATCTTTCCTCATCGCTAACATTTTCCAGTCCAGGCAACATCCTCGTAAATCTCCTCTGTACGCTCTCCAGTGCAATCACATCTTTCCTGTAAAGTAGCGACCAGAAGTACACACAGTACTCCAGCTGTGGCCTAACTTGTGTTTTATACAGTTCAAGCATAACCTCCCTGCTTTTGTATTCTATGCCTTGGCTAATAAAGGCAAATATTCTGTATGCCTTCTTAACCACCTTATATACCTGGCCTGCTACCTTCAGGGATCTGTGGACCTGCACTCCAAGGTCCCTTTGCTCCTCTACACTTCTCAGTGCCCAACCGTTTAATGTGTATTCCCTTGCCTTGTTAGCCCTCCCCAAATGCATTACCTCACACTTCTCCGGATTGAATTCCATTTGCCCCTGTTCTGCCCACCTGACCAGTCCACTGACATCTTCCTGCACAGACATCCCTCACCTCGATCAGCATAAAATTCAGAGAAACAGAAAAGCTGACTGGGATGGGGTCGGTTTCATGACCTCCTTCTGTGGTTCAAACGCTACCTGCTTAAATCAGTCACCTCACGAACACGCAGACGAGAGGTATCATTTAAACACTTTCCTTCTCTTCAAAAGTGTTAATTCCGTAGAATTTGTAAATTGGATGGGGAAAAAATTAACACAGGTGGGCCAGAGTGTTTAAAAAAAAGCCTGGAGAATGACTCTTTCCTCCAACAATTAACAACCTGCGAACAAAATCACTGGAACATATGGCTTTAAAATGTGCAACTTCTGATGCAACTTAGTTGGTGATTTCCAATGAGAGAGAAATATACATCCTTATATTATTGTTAAGACAGCAGTTTCACCTCCAAGAATGTCTCTCTCCAATCCTTAATTTCTCTGACTAACTGCTGCCTTGTGCTATGTCCTACACCTTGTTTCATTAACTAGAAGTTCCCGGCCCATATGGTGCTGGGTGCTCTGACTCATTTTTGTGCTCTGACTCTTCATTTTGATATTAAAAATGATGATGGAACTTCCCACACGAAATGAGAAACATAGCTTTTGAAATGATAAAGGTGGGGGGGGGGGGGCGGAGAAAAGGAAGCACTGTGAGCTCAAAAGGAATCCTATTGGAGCTTTCCTCCTTCTTTAAGTGTCAGCTGTGGCTCAGTGGGCAGCAGACTCACCACACGCTAAAAAAAAAATCCACGCACAGGCATCTTCCACCCCCTCAATTGGAGTTCAGGACTGGAAGATCGGGTCCTTCGTCAAAACACCTGTGAAATCGTGAAAGCAAGTCATCCTTGTTCGAGGGACCGCCTAAGATGAAGATGACTCACCTCTGAGTCAGAAGGTTGTGGGTTCAAGTCTCACTCCAAGAACTTGAGCACAAGAATCTAGGCTGACACTCCCAGTGCAGTGCGAGGGAGCACCGCACTGTCAGAGGTGCAGTACTGAGGAAGCGCCGCACTGTCGGAGGGGCAGTACTGAGGGAGCGCCACACTGTCGGAGGGGCAGTGCTGAGGGAGTGCTGCACTGTCGGAGGTGCCGTCTTTCGGATGAGACGTTAAACCGAGGCCCTGTCTGCTCTCTCAGGTGGACGTAAAAGATCCCATGGCACTATTTCGAAGAAGAGCATCCCCGGTGTCCTGGGCCAATATTTATCCCTCACTTAACATAACTAAAAAACAGATTAACTGGTCATTATCACATTGCTGTTTGTGGGAGCTTGCTGTGTGTAAATTGGCCGCCGCAGTTCCCACATTACAACCGTGACTACACTCCAAAAAGTACTTCATTGGCTGTAAAGTGCTTTGGGACGTCCGGTGATCGTGAAAGGCACTATATAAATGCAAGTCTTTCTTTAAGATGCAAGTCAAAACGCAGTGAAGCCTTTTTAATGGCAACGGTGAGCCGATGTGCCTATTGTCACTTTTAATCAAGAGGGAAGCTGGCACTCTACACTTTAGAGAAGTGTAGACTTTTGGGGGGACCTGATTGAGGTTTATAAAGATATTGAAGGGAAAAGATTGTGGTCCAGTTGACAGTTTGTTCCAATGAAATAGATTAGGGAGGACCAGGGCTCACAATTTAAATTGTGTAAGGCTAGATCTGGGTTGGATGTCACCAAGCTCATGATCTTCAGGGCTGTAGTGATAGCCGCCCTCCTGTGTGGCTCAGAGACGTGGACCATATACAGTAGATACATCAAAGCGCTGGAGAAATACCAATGCTGCCTCTGTAAGATCCTGCCAGTCCCCTGGGAGGACAAACGCACCAATGTCAGTGTTCTCGATCAGGCCAACATCCCTAGCATCAAAGCACTGACCACACTTGACCAGCCCCGTTGGGCGGGCCACACTGTCCGCATGCCCGACATGAGACTCCCAAAGCAAGCGCTCCAATCGGAACTCCTCGACGGCAAGCGAGCCAAAGGTGGGCAGAGGAAACATTTCAAGGACACCCTCAAAGCCTCCTTGATAAAGTGCAACATCCCCACCGACACCTGGGAGTCCCTGGCCCAAGACCGCCCTAGGTGGAGGAAGAGCATCCGGGAGGGCGCTGAGCACCTCGAGTCTCATCGCCGAAAACAAGCACAGGCAGCAGAAAGAGCGTGCGGCAAACCAGACTCCCCACCCATCCTTTCCCTCAACAACTGCCTGTCCCACCTGTGACAGAGACCGTAATTCCCGTATTGGACTGTTCAGTCACCTGAGAGCTCATTTTTAGAGTGGAAGCAAGTCTTCCTCGATTCCGAGGGACTGCCTATGATGAAGAATGTCAGGAGATAGTTCTTCTCCCAAAGAATAGTGGACCTCTGGAACACGCTGTCACCTCGTGTGCTGGACGCTGATTCGCTGAATTCCTTCAAGCGAGAGCTGGATTTATTTCTAGCTGGGGTGGAGATCACCTCTTACAGAAGGTAGGTAACTTCAGGGAATTCAGGGCCAGAGTGATCTCCTGGACTAGTTTCGATCGCCTCGATGGGTCAGAGGAATTTCTCAGATTTTTGTTTCCCCCCCCCCAATTGGCCCTGGGGTTTTTTTTAAATCTTGTTTTTCGCCTCTCCCAGGTGATCACATGGTTTCGGGCGAGGGTGAAGAGTATATACAGCGATACAAAAGGTATCGCAATTGTGTGGCACAGGCTCGATGGGACAGGGGGTCGTTACCTGTCCGTCATTGTCCGTATGTTCATAGAACACAGAAAGTGCATACAGTCATGCTGGCTGATGCAAGAACAACCAGTCACGTAAATACATCAAAACCACTTAAGCCAACTTTCATAAACTGTGCCAAAGCAATCATTCCACTATCGAGCTCTCTTCTGCATCCACATTCATAGTCTGTTTATGCGTACACACGGAACATTTTCCACCGAGCTTGGACAACTGGGGAAACACCGGGGACATAACTAAAGAGAGCAGGAATCCGAGATGATTTTACCTCTCTCTTGTTCAGTGATAGAAACATAGAAACATAGAAACATAGAAAATAGGTGCAGGAGCAGGCCATTCAGCCCTTCTAGCCTGCACCGCCATTCAACGAGTTCATGGCTGAACATGAAACTTCAGTACCCACTTCCTGCTTTCACGCCATACCCCTTGATCCCCCGAGTACTAAGGACTTCATCTAACTCCCTTTTGAATATATTTAGTGAATTGGCCTCAACTACTTCCTGTGGTAGAGAATTCCACAGGTTCACCACTCTCTGGGTGAAGAAGTTTCTCCTTATCTCGGTCCTAAATGGCTTACCCCTTATCCTTAGACTGTGACCCCTGCTTCTGGACTTCCCCAACATTGGGAACATTCTTCCTGCATCCAACCTGTCCAAACCCGTCAGAATTTTAAACGTTTCTATGAGGTCCCCTCTCACTCTTCTGAACTCCAGTGAATACAAGCCCAGTTGATTCAGTCTTTCTTGATAGGTCAGTCCCACCATCCCGGGAATCAGTCTGGTGAATCTTCGCTGCACTCCCTCAACAGCAAGTATGTCCTTCCTCAAGTTAGGAGACCAAAACTGTACACAATACTCCAGGTGTGGCCTCACCAAAGCCCTGTACAACTGTAGCAACACCTCCCTGCCCCTGTACTCAAATCCCCTCGCTATGAAGGCCAACATGCCATTTGCTTTCTTAACCGCCTGCTGTACCTGCATGCCAACCTTCAATGACTGATGTACCATGACACCCAGGTCTCGTTGCACCTTCCCTTTTCCTAATCTGTCACCATTCAGATAATAGTCTGTCTCTCTGTTTTTACCACCAAAGTGGATAACCTCACATTTATCCACATTATACTTCATCTGCCACGCATTTGCCCACTCACCTAACCTATCCAAGTCACTCTGTAGCCTCATAGCATCCTCCTCGCAGCTCACACTGCCACCCAACTTAGTGTCATCCGCAAATTTGGAGATACTACATTTAATCCCTTCGTCTAAATCATTAATGTATAATGTAAACAGCTGGGGCCCCAGCACAGAACCCTGCGGTACCCCACTAGTCACTGCCTGCCATTCCGAAAAGTACCCATTTACTCCTACTCTTTGCTTCCTGTCTGACAACCAGTTCTCAATCCACGTCAGCACACTACCCCCAATCCCATGTGCTTTAACTTTGCACATTAATCTCCTGTGTGGGACCTTGTCGAAAGCCTTCTGAAAGTCCAAATACACCACATCAACTGGTACTCCTTTGTCCACTTTATTGGAAACATCCTCAAAAAATTCCAGAAGATTTGTCAAGCATGATCTCCCTTTTACAAATCCATGCTGACTTGGACCTATCATGTCACCATTTTCCAAATGCGCTGCTATGACATCCTTAATAATTGATTCCATCATTTTACCCACTACTGAGGTCAGGCTGACCGGTCTATAATTCCCTGCTTTCTCTCTCCCTCCTTTTTTAAAAAGTGGGGTTACATTGGCTACCCTCCACTCGATAGGAACTGATCCAGAGTCAATGGAATGTTGGAAAATGACTGTCAATGCATCCGCTATTTCCAAGGCCACCTCCTTAAGTACTCTGGGATGCAGTCCATCAGGCCCTGGGGATTTATCGGCCTTCAATCCCATCAATTTCCCCAACACAATTTCCCGACTAATAAAGATTTCCCTCAGTTCCTCCTCTTTAATAGACCCTCTGACCACTTTTATATCCGGAAGGTTGTTTGTGTCCTCCTTAGTGAATACTGAACCAAAGTACTTGTTCAATTGGTCTGCCATTTCTTTGTTCCCCGTTATGACTTCCCCTGATTCTGACTGCAGGGGACCTACGTTTGTTTTTACTAACCTCTTTCTCTTTACATACCTATAGAAACTTTTGCAATCCGCCTTAATGTTCCCTGCAAGCTTCTTCTCGTACTCCATTTTCCCTGCCCTAATCAAACCCTTTGTCCTCCTCTGCTGAGTTCTAAATTTCTCCCAGTCCTCAGGTTCGCTGCTATTTCTGGCCAATTTGTATGCCACTTCCTTGGCTTTAATACTATCCCTGATTTCCCTAGATAGCCACGGTTGAGCCACCTTCCCTTTTTTATTTTTACGCCAGACAGGAATGTACAATTGTTGTAATTCATCCATGCGTTCTCTAAATGTCTGCCATTGCCCATCCACAGTCAACCCCTTAAGTATCATTAGCCAATCTATCTTAGCTAATTCATGCCTCATACCTTCAAAGTTACCCTTCTTTAAGTTCTGGACCATGGTCTCTGAATTAACTGTTTCATTCTCCATCCTAATGCAGAATTCCACCATATTATGGTCACTCTTCCCCAAGGGGCCTCGCACAATGAGATTGCTAATTAATCCTCTCTCATTACACAACACCCAGTCTAAGATGGCCTCCCCCCTAGTTGGTTCCTCGACATATTGGTCTAGAAAACCATCCCTTATGCATTCCAGGAAATCCTCCTCCACCGTATTGCTTCCAGTTTGGCTAGCCCAATCTATGTGCATATTAAAGTCACCCATTATAACTGCTGCACCTTTATTGCATGCACTCCTAATTTCCTGTTTGATGCCCTCCCCAACATCACTACTACTGTTTGGAGGTCTGTACACAACTCCCACTAACGATTTTTGCCCTTTAGTGTTCTGCAGCTCCACCCATATAGATTCCACATCATCCAAGCTAATGTCTTTCCTAACTATTGCATTAATCTCCTCTTTAACCAGTAATGCTACCCCACCTCCTTTTCCTTTTATTCTATCCTTCCTGAATGTTGAATACCCCTGGATGTTGAGTTCCCAGCCCTGATCATCCTGGAGCCACGTCTCCGTAATCCCAATCACATCATATTTGTTAACATCTATTTGCACAATTAATTCATCCACCTTATTGCGGATACTCCTTGCATTAAGACACAAAGCCTTCAGGCTTGTTTTTTTAACACCCTTTGTCCTTTTAGAATTTTGCTGTACAGTGGCCCTTTTTGTTCTTTGCCTTGGGTTTCTCTGCCCTCCACTTTTCCTCATCTCCTTTCTGTCTTTTGCTTTTGCTTCCTTTTTGTCTCCCTCTGTCTCCCTGTATAGGTTCCCATCCCCCTGCAATATTAGTTTAACTCCTCCCCAACAGCACTAGCAAACACTCCCCCTAGGACATTGGTTCCGGACCTGCCCAGGTGCAGACCGTCCGGTTTGTACTGGTCCCACCTCCCCCAGAACCGGTTCCAATGCCCCAAGAATTTGAATCCCTCCCTGCTGCACCACTGCTCAAGCCATGTATTCATCTGCGCTATCCTGCGATTCCTACTCTGACTAGCACGTGGCACTGGTAGCAATCCCGAGATTACTACTTTTGAGGTCCTACTTTTTAATTTAGCTCCTAGTTCCTTAAATTCTTTTCGTAGGACCTCATCCCTTTTTTTACCTATGTCGTTGGTACCAATGTGCACCACGACAACTGGCTGTTCTCCCTCCCATTTCAGAATGTCCTGCACCCGCTCCGAGACATCCTTGACCCTTGCACCAGGGAGGCAACATACCATCCTGGAGTCTCGGTTGCGTCCGCAGAAACGCCTATCTATTCCCCTCACCATCGAATCCCCTATCACTATCGCGCTCCCACTCTTTTTCCTGCCCTCCTTTGCAGCAGAGCCACCTACGGTGCCATGAACTTGGCTGCTGCTGCCCTCCCCTGATGAGTCATCCTCCCCAACAGTACTCAAAGCAGTGTATCTGTTTTGCAGGGGGATGACCACAGGGGACTCCTGCACTATCTTTCTTGCACTGCTCTTCCTGTTGGTCTTCCATTCCCTATCTGGCTGTGGACCCTTCTCCTGCGGTAAGACCAACTCACTACACGTGATACTCACGTCATTCTCAGCATCGTGGATGCTCCAGAGTGAATCCACCTTCAGCTCCAATTCTGCAACGCGGACCGTCAAGAGCTCGAGGCGGATACACTTCCCACACACGTAGTCGTCAGGGACACCGGAAGTGTCCCCGAGTTCCCACATGGTACAGGAGGAGCATATCACATGACTGAGCTCTCCTGCCATGTCTTAACCTTAGATACCCTTAAATTGGTAATAACAATGTTATAGTTCACTTACTGATATAAAAAATAAAAGAAAAGCTACTCACCCAACACCAGCCAATCACTTACCCCATTGGCTGTTACGTCACTTTTTGATTACTTTCTACTTCTATTTTGCTTTCTCTCCCGCTGTAGCTGCACCGGTACGCTTTTGACAGGTCGCTCCCCTCTCACCAACTGCCGCTGGCTCGATCTCCCGCTGGGCTTTTGACAGGTCGCTCCCCTCTCACCAACTGCCGCTGGCTGGATCTCCCGCTGGGCTTTTGACAGGTCGCTCCCCTCTCACCAACTGCCGCTGGCTGGATCTCCCGCTGGGCTTTTGACAGGTCGCTCCCCTCTCACCAACTGCCGCTGGCTCGATCTCCCGCTGGGCTTTTGACAGGTCGCTCCCCTCTCACCAACTGCCGCTGGCTCGATCTCCCGCTGGGCTTTTGACAGGTCGCTCCCCTCTCACCAACTGCCGCTGGCTGGATCTCCCGCTGGGCTTTTGACAGGTCGCTCCCCTCTCACCAACTGCCGCTGGCTCGATCTCCCGCTGGGCTTTTGACAGGTCGCTCCCCTCTCACCAACTGCCGCTGGCTCGATCTCCCGCTGGGCTTTTGACAGGTCGCTCCCCTCTCACCAACTGTGATGGTGGTGATGGGGAATCAGAAATGGCCCCTTCCACAATCCAAAATCTTTAACATGCCACACGAGTGACCATGAGCTGATGTTGTCCCAGTCCCACCCTCCACACACACACACACACACTCCTAAAGCAGGATTTTAAGCTGATGTCTCATTTCTCCAGGGGACAGGGTGAAGGTTATCCTGATTGTGACGGCCCGTGGATTGTGATGCCGAGGACACTCCTCCCCTGGAATAACTAGCACAGTACCGATTAGGGACCAAACCCTCGACATTCCTGATCGCCAGGGCGCATCATCATCATCATCATAGGCGGTCCCTCGTATCAAGGATGACTTGCTTCCACGCCAAAAAAGGATGAGTTCACAGGTGTTTCAATAAGGACCTAATATTCCAGATCCGGAACTACATCCTGAAGGGTGGAGGATGCCTGTGCGTGGATTTTTTTAAAATGTGTGGTGACCGTTGCACACCAGCCACCACACGGGCTTGACAGAGCCAGGTCTTGGTCCAGTAGCGAGGGTTAACCAAGACGACTGGAGACCTGCTCTGCTGCACGGGCCTAGTGCGCACACATATCGCAGTGTGGGCTGACCCGTGCTGCCCCTGGGCCCCCGAACTCACGCCTCTCCTGGGCCCCATCACATCCCTCCACAGTCTCTCGCCGCTCCTGCTGTATCTGCCCACGCTCCAATCACCAGGGCTCACTGACACTTAAAATGGTGCATTTTATATCTGGACCTTTGATGGAGCGGATTTGAAAGTTTTTAAACTGCATTCTGGAAGCAATGTGGTTACACGGCAATGTGGTGGCGCTGAGCTTAATTACACTGCGGGGAGTCATCTTGATGGACGGATAAATCGCTCGTAGCCATGGAATTAATTAATTGCATGGGGAAAAGGACAGAAGCAATTGCTTCCCAGCATTAACGAGGTACAAAAACCAATCAAGGCACAGTTGTAAGTGGGTACCATCAACACTGAACCTACCTTTCAGAACTGGGTGAAAACACCCGGTCAATGTGACCCCCAATGACAACAGTGTTCCTCACGTTGAATGGCCGGGTGAGCCGTTGAATGAAGTCAGCTGCGGCAGGTTTAAACGTGTTGTATCCAAACAGGAGCACGACACGCAGGTCAGGGTTATCCTGAAGGCCTGAGAGGGGAAAAGTGAAGAATGCGTCAGCCCTGTCTCAGTGGGTAACACTCTCGCCTGAGTCAGGTGGTCATGGGTTCAAGTTCCACTCCAGAGACCCGAGCACAAAAATCTAGGCTGACACTCCAGTGCAGCGCTGAGGGAGTGCTGCACTGTCGGAGGTGCCGTCTTTCGGATGAGACGTTAAACCAGCTCTCTTACTCTTAGATGGACGTAAAAGATCCCATGGCACTATTTCAAAGAGGAGCAGGGAAGTTATCCCCGGTGCCCTGGGCCAATGTTTATCCCTCAACCAACATAACAAAACAGATTATCTGCTCGTTATCACATCGCTGTTTGCGGGAGTTTGCTGTGCGCAAATTGGCTGTCGCGTTTCCTACATTACAACAGTGACTACACGCCAAAAGTACTTCATTGGTTGTAAAGTGCTTTGGGACATCCGGTGGTCATGAAAGAAGCTGTTTAAATGTAAGTCTTTCTTTTCTTTAATAAAGCTATGCAGACAATTTCTCACCGTACCTTGGATTTGGGAGCGTTTCTCCAAAGATTTAGCGGCAGGCACCTACCAAGCAGCGGAAAACAAAACCTGGAATGCTTGCCAACAGGGAACTCATTCTTTTGCATCAAATTAAACAAAATGTGACTTTTGGCCCATATTCATGCAATTCAGTGATATGTATTCGTATATCCTTCCCCTTTCATTTACTGCCCATTACAAACAGCAATAGTAACCCAGTTTTCTTATTCTTTATGAATAACATTCCAAGTGAAATTCCAAATGGCTGCTACATAACGGTGACTGTACTTTAAAGTAATTCATTGTTTGCAAAGGGGTTTGAGACACGTGATGAGGTGTTATACAAATGTAATTCTTCTTTTCCCTCCGACAGAGAGGAATGCTCTCAGCAATTTTCCCCCATGGATAGAATTGACCCAAATTTGCGACAAGCAGAAAGCCTCAATTCCACTGCGGAACGGGATCATTTGCTCCGGCACCTGAACTCTGCCAGTGGGCAGCGCTGTAACGAACCCCTACACTGAAAATAAGCTCAAATGTTACTGTGCACATTTCCAGTCATCGCTTCACTACAAAATCCTATGCAACATCATTCTCGGTTTGTGCTCAGTACAGTGCAATACATAGCTTAGCTGCAGCACCATCCAGTGGTAATAGATCAGATATCGAAACAGTACCACCACAAACAAACAAAGTAACAGGATTTGTTTTAATAAATTGATGGGAAAATCAGGAAACAGCGAGCAGCTGTCCAACTGGGAATTCCAAATGACTCCTGTGTTTCCCAACTGTCAGCCGTGGCTCAGTGGACAGCACCCTCGCCTCCGAGTCAGAAGGTCGTGGGGTTCAAATTGCACTCCAGGGACTTGAGCACATAAATCTAGGCTGACACTCCAGTGCAGGGCTGAGAGAGCGCTGCACTGTTAGAGGTGCCGTCTTTCGGATGAGACGTTAAAACCAAGGACCCGCCTGCTCTCTCAGGTGGACGTAAAAGATCCCATGGCACTATTTCGAAGAAGAGCAGAGGTGTTATCCCCGGTGTCCTGGCCAATATTTATCCCTCAATCAACATCACTAAAACAGATTACCGGGTCAGTTTCACATTGCTGTTTGTGGGAGCTCGCTGTGCGCAAGTTGGCTGCCGCGTTTCCCACATTATAACAGTGACTACACTTCCAAAAAAGTACTGTAAAGCATCTTAAGACGTCCGGTGGTTATGAAAGGCACTATATAAGTCTTTTTCTTTATAATACGAAATCACTGCACTTCAAAGTAGGGCATCTCCTAACCAATGGCTGGTGAGCCGGCTGCACGAGACCTCCAGACCGCTCTACGGCCAGGCTGTGTGTGTGTGTGTGCCTATGTGTGTGTTGAGACCAGTAGCTTTCAGTAGACATTGGCTCCTGGTCAACAGCCCACAAAGTACTGAAAAGCAGTCCAACTTTACTTGTCAAAATACTTAATGACGTTGCATTATAAAGCAAGACAGCCAAATCAGCCGTGGATCAGACACAGCTTTGATACAGCAGACCCCGGGGATTAATTTAAAACTGTCCAAATATTTCACTTAATACGTTTAACAGCTGTCAAGAAAGCAAAAGCAAGATGCTTTCAACCTGTCCAACTAGGCTGGAATTAGAAATGCAGACCCTGAAAGGTCACAACCCCGTCTGTGCAATGTCTGGAAAGAAAGGCAAAACAGCTCACTAACAAATTGGAGTTTTCCGCCTTTAACTCTGACAAAATCCAGTCAACGGGCAAGATACTCAATCACCAGTACTTATTATACCGAGATTTTATGAAATTTTGTTCTGCGTTTGCATACTACTGGCTATCATTCTGACACAAATGTAATTAGATACATTTAAATGTATTATGAATGGAAATCAGATACAGGAACAATTTTCGCAACAGGGATAGCATGGTTGATTTGCTGTAATTAGTGTTTCAGGGTTATAAGTAGCTACTAGATGGAAAGGAGGATTGATTATTAAACACGTTTGGTATAAAATTAGTAAATGCATCCTAATTTTTATATGCGAAACCTCAGCTTAAAAATTATAATTTCAGCTCTCCCAGTGGTGTCCTAACTCGCACCAAGCCCCGATTACCCATCATCCCCTGTGCTCGCTGACTTACATTGCCTCCTGGTTAAGCAAGGCTTTGATTTTAATATTCTCATCCTTGTTTACGTATCCCTCCCTATCTCTGTAATCTCCTTCACCACCACCCCCCCCCACCGCCAAGATATCTGTGCTCCTCAAATTCTGCCCTCTTGAGCATCCCTGATTATAATCGCTCCACCATTGGTGGCCGTGCCATCAGCTGCCTGGACCCCAAGCTCTGGAACTCCCTCCCTAAACCTTTCTACCTCTCTTTCCTCCTTCAAGATGTTCCTCAAAACCTACCTTTTTGACCAAGCTTTTGGTCATCTGTCGTAATTTCTCCTTATGTGGTCCGGTGTCAAATTCATTTGTTTTGTCTTAAAATACTCCTGTAAAGTGCCTTGGGGCGTTTTACTACGTTAAAGGCGCTATATAAATACAAGTTGTTGTTGTTGGTGAAGGTACCTATGCAGACCAAGGTTATCACAGGCAAAGTTCCCGCTAATTGTTTGGGGCCACGCGACCCATTCTTTGCATTTAAAAGCTGGTGAGCCGGCTCTCTGAGAGCACCAAGGCAGCTGCGCAGCTTAAAGGGAACATTGGTCAGATAGCTTCAATCAGTCATCTGTGCAGAGCTAACGGACCTGGATAAACAGGCTACAATTAGCTCAACCCCATCCCCGTGCTCGGCAGAAAGTCAGCAAGGAACTGCCGGAAAAAAAAAAAATCGGATGTCAAGATCACCTTTAGTCGCACATTAGTATCAACCCGGGGCCACTCTCAAAAGCAAGCCTCTCGTATCCTGCTTAGGAACCTGCGAACTGGAGTAGGCCAGTCATCAGGACAGGAGAGTGGAGAGCACCAGTTCAAACTGTCACAGGACAGAGAGTGGAGAGCACCAGTTCCCACTGTCACAGGACAGAGAGTGGAGAGCACCAGTTCCCACTGTCACAGGACAGAGAGTGGAGAGCACCAGTTCCCACTGTCACAGGACGGGAGAGTGCACCAGTTCAAACTGTCACAGGACAGAGAGTGGAGAGCACCAGTTCCCACTGTCACAGGACAGAGAGTGGAGAGCACTAGTTCCCACTGTCACAGGACGGGAGAGTGCACCAGTTCAAACTGTCACAGGACAGAGAGTGGAGAGCACCAGTTCCCACTGTCACAGGAGCATCCATTCTTGCCCCGGTAACTGCCCCCAAAGGAAGTGGAGTGTGGGAAATTGCACTCCGCTTCCATTGAGGGGGGGTAAGGCCAATTCTGTGGCGGGAGCAGGACTTCCACGCTGGGGGCTAAAATTCCCGGTCCCAGAAGGTTACCGCCCCCAAGATGGGAGCCTGTGCGGGGAGGCAGAGGGAAGATGAGGGGAGACGGGGGGGGGAAGAGTGGTGGAGGTGGGGGGGGGGGGGGAAGAAACCCAGGGCGGGGGACAGGAGGGGCCACATTGCAGCAGAGGTCTGGGGGGGGGCAAAGTGTGTTGGAGGGGCGGGCTTGGGGGCTCTGTGCCTCGGTACGGGGAGTGTTCAGAGTGGGGTGGGCGAGTTGACTGCGCAGATGGCGGTTGGTGGATGTGGTGTGGTTGGCGTCGCGGGGGCGTGGCTTCGGGGTGGCCGGGGCTGGGGGCTCGACATCCGGGGGTGTTCAGCATTTGGGAAGGATTCTGACGGGACGGGACGGGTTGGGTGCGGGGGGAGTGTTCCCGGTGTTGGGTGGGTCCGGAGCCGGGGGGGGGGGGGGGGGGGGCACGCTCTTGGGATGGGGGGTGGGCTGTTTGGGGCTGGGATTGGGGAGAGACTTCTTCACTCGGGGAGTTGTTGGCCTGTGGGGTTCCCTGCCACGGAGAGTTGTTGATGCCAGTTCATTGGATGTGTTCGGGAGGGAGTTGGATGTGGTCCTTGCGGCTGGGGGGGGGGGGGGGTGTGGAGGGGGCGTGGGGAGGTGCTGGGGTGGATGATCAGCCATGATCTTGTTGAATGGCGGTGTAGGCGCGAAGGGCCGAATGGCCTACTCCTGCATCTATTTTCTATCTATCCCTCAAGCCTGCTCCACTATCTGATCCGATCATGGCTGCTCAGTAACTCAACTCCATTTCCCCACCTTTGATGCATAACCCTGGACACGCTTACCTCACAAAACGCTTAGCTGCGTTGCCCAGAATGAAATGCAGGACATGCCAGATGGAGAGCTGAAAGGAGTAGCTGTTCCACATCTCGGCGGTAGTACAGCAGCAAGCTGTACGTCCCGGCCAATACTGGGTCCTTTTCTAATAAAAAGGGATCGGTGCAATATTTAGCAATTCATTTTAGCCCCTCAATTTTATTACGGTATATGAACTGCAATCAATCCAATTAGATTGCACTCGAAATTTAGATCCACCTGTTAGCTGCCCTACGGTCGAGATGAACAGACAACAAGTCTTTATATCCATTACGAAAGACAACTTCCGCTCCCAAGGTTTGTTGCTCTTAGCTGTAACATGCCTTCTGTGTTTAAACTGTAACATCTTTATTTGGAATTGCCCGTGCTGTGCAAGTTGCTCGCAGAGACCTGCACGGGGCACGCTGGCAGGAAATGGAAGCCTCATTTCAATGATGGATGGCTTACAGCCGTCGCCCTGGATTCAAACCAGCCAAATATTCCAGTGTGCCTCTCCTTCCCTTCCAGCCACCCACCGTGGGAGTAAAGCAAGCATATCAAACTCCAGTATACAGTGAGTAAAAGGTGACAGCATCACAAATATCATTTGCTTGTGACAACATGCCTGTACTGCTTGCTATGAGATCCAATAGACTTTCTAAACTGCAAAGAAAAATTCTTAAATTCTTTAGTATATTTATGCACTTAAAAAAAAAACTGCACAACTTATTAAAGATTAAAAATGGTATGGTGATGGGCAAGTGAGAACAATCTTAAAATGCTGAGTCCTTTGAGTTTCAGTCGAAAACTGACAAAAGTCATAGTCTATTTTTTTTAATTTTAAACAATACTTTTTTTTATTTTAAGTCTTATTTTCTCTGTCAATTGTTCATTTATTGATCCTTACCTAACTTGATTTTCATTATCAGCATTTAAACACAGAAACAAGCAATCCAGATGATGTAACCCTATTTTATCCTACGATTCTATCCTCTTTTGTCAGCTGTGGCTCAGTGGGTAGCACTCTCGCCTCTGAGTCGGAAGATTGAGAGGCTCAAGTCCCACTCCAGGGGACTGGAGCACAAAAATCTAGGCTGACGCGCCAATGCAGTGCTGAGGGAGCGCTGCACTGTCGGAGGTGCTGTCTTTCAGATGAGACGTTAAACCGAGGCCCCGTCTGCTCGCTCAGGTGGACGTAAAACATCGAAGAGGAGCAATGGAGTTCTCCCCCGGTGTACGGGGCCACTATTTATCCCTCAACCAACATCACAAACAGATTATCTGGTCATTACCATATTGCTATTTGTGGGAGCTTGCTGTGTGCAAATTAGCTGTCGCATTTCCCACATTACAGCAGTGACTCACTTCAAAAATAAACTTTTCACTTCTAATTCTTTCTACATTATTTTGTATTTATCCCACAGAAAAAAGACTTGCATTTATATAGCGCCTTTCACGATCACAAAGCGCTTTACAGCCAATGAAGTACTATTGAAGTGTTGTAATGTGGGAAACGCGGCAGCCAGTTTGCGCACAGCAAGCTCCCACAAACAGCAATGTGATAATGACCCAGATAAACTGTTTTTGTTATGCTGATTGAAGGATAAATATTGGCCAGTACAGCGGGGATAACTCCCCTGCTCTGGTTCAAATTAGTGCCATGGGATCTTTCACGTCCACCCGAGAGGGCAGACGGTGCCTCGGTTTAGCGTCTCATGTGAAAGACAGCACCTCCGACAGTGCCGCGATCCCTCAGCACTGCACTGGGAATATCAGCCTAGATTTAGTGCTCAAGTCCCTGGAGTGGGACTTGAACCCACAACCTTCTGACTCTGAGGCGAGAGTGCTACCCACTGAGCCACAGCTGACGCAAAAGAGCGGAAACTTGCCTGCCTCTTGCAGTTTCTCGTGATCGAAAGCGTTTTTGATCAAATCTTTGTTGGACAAATGGAAGAATTTGACCGTCACCCCGTCGATCTTCGGCAAGAGCAGTGCAAACCCTGCAATTCCATCCTCTGCCTCTAGAGGTCTCTGCGTGCCACATCCCATAGGAGTGTCTGGAAAACAAATTAACCGGTCAATAGGTTTGAAGTCACAGAAAACTATTTGATTTAAATAAACTAGTTTCTTTTTTTAAAAAAATCAACTTTTGGTCATGCTTTTATGTCAATGTTTAACATTGAAACTGCCTGTGTAAACATTTAGAATGGAAATCCTGTCTATAAACATAGGCTACAATGATACAGAGTGCAGTCTCTGGCTTGTAGGTAGTTCTGTGCAGTGGGTTTTTGAAGTCTCTCTTGCTAACTATGCTTATAAAAACACATATTCATCAACTGATGGACAATTTACTGGCAAGATATTGTTACTGAGGTTCAATGCATCAAAGAATAACAGTTTTTTTGTCAAGTCGTAGCTCAGTGGGTAGCACATGCTCAACTCTGAGTCAGAAAGTTGTAGGTTTGAGTCCCACTCCAGGGACTTGAGCACATAAATCTAGGCTGACACTCCCAGTGCAGTGCTGAGGGAGTGCTGCACTGTCGGAGGTGCCGTCTTTCAGTTAAGACGTTAAACCGAGGCCCCATCTGCTCTCAATGTGGACGTAAAAGATCCCATGGCACTATTTTGAAGAAGAGCAGGGGAGTTATCCCCGGTGTCCTGGCCAATAATTCTCCCTCAATCAACATAACAAAAAAACAGATTATACGGTATTATCATATTGCTGTTTGTGGGAGCTTGCTCTGTAGAAACAACAGTGACTACACTTCAAAAGCACTTAATTGGCTGTGAAGTCCGGTGGTTGTGAAAGGTGCTATATAAATGCAAGTATTTATTTCTTTCTTGCTAACATTACAGGTACAGATACAACCAATTTGGGATATACCTGCATTGGAGGCAGTTTAGAGAAGGTTCACGAGGTTGATTCCTAAGATGAGGGAGTTGTCTTATGAAGAAAGGTTGAGCAGGTTGGGCCTATACTCATTGGAGTTCAGAAGAATGAGAGGTGATCTTATTAAAACAAGATTTTGAGGGGGCTTAGGGTAGGTGCACAGAGGATGTTTCCCCTCATGGGAGAATCTAGAACTAGAGGGCATAGTGTCAGAATAAGGGGTCGCCCATTTAAAACAGAGATGAGGAGGAATTTCTTCAATCAGAGGGTCGTGAATCTTTGGAATTCTCTGCCCCAGAGAGCTGTGGAGGCTGGGTCATTGAATATATTCAAGGCTGAGATAGGCAGATTTTTGAACAATAAGGGAGTAAGGGGTATGGGGAGCGGGCGGGAAAGTGGGAGTTGAGGCCAAGATCAGATCAGCCATGATCTTATTGAATGGCAGAGCAGGCTCGAGGGACCAAATGGCCGACTCCTGCTCCTATTTCTTATGTTCATATGTTCTTATAAATGTCAGCAGTTTAATGCAGTAGTTTGACAGGCTGTTCCGCACACGGACTCAGAAGGTGACTGCGTGTAATTTGGGATGTAACCTTTAACTGCATAAGTTAAATACAAGGTAGGGTTCCCCATCTCAAATTAGTCAACACATTTCTGTCTCATACCTAGTTAGAGAAATTTACGTGTTGGAGTCCAGTTAAAGAAAAATTCCAATGGCGGTTTGTAGCGGAGGGCTGTTTAATGATTTATCTTTTGGGAAATCGTACTCAATGAAAGAATTGGCAACACAACTGACAAGTTACACCCCAATTTCTGCAAGATACCTTTGTAGTTATATACCTATATATACACACGTAAGATTAGGATTATGGTTTAATCTTATACGGTTGACGTTTTTGGCTTCCTAATACTGAATGAAATGGACAAAGTTATTCATTCCCAAGATGCTTTAGAATTTGATGCGTCAAGCAGCTGGTTTAGTTGACACTACTTTTCAACTCTTTGCTGAAACACAGAACGTTAGATTAGTGACTTGGTTTGTGGCCACTTATGAGTTAGTCACGGTTATAACAATGGTTAATAGGATATGAACATGTGGCATCTGTTGTTTTTCACGGAAATACTTGTTATTTTGAAGGAAATATATCCTTTCTAGGAGTCTTGTTCAATAACCCTAGTCATTGTTGCGTGATCGTTACTGACATTGTTTCGTGAGAACCCCACTATAAATATTCCAAGCTTTTCTGTACAATTTGTAGAGAAAATCAGCAGTGGAAGGAGCAACGATGAGTTCTCTACCAGTGAGGTATCACACGGTCGTTTTATTTCTCTGTAATATCTAAAGTTTAAAGATATTGTGTGTATTTGGACTTGGTCTCATACAGCAAAAGGATTTTTGCATCCATTACCTGGAGTCAGGTATGAGTGAAAGACTTGCATTTCTGTAGCGCCTTTCACGACCACCGGACGTCCCAAATCACTTTACAGCCAATGAAGTACTTTTGGAGTGTAGTCACTGTTGTAATGTGGGAAATGTGGCAGCCAATTTGCGCACAGTAAGTTCCCCCAAACAGCAATGTGATAATGACCAGATAATCTGTTTTTTGTTATGTTGATTGAGGGATAAGTATTGGCCCAAGACACGGGGGATAACTCCCCTGTTCTTCTTCGAAATAAAAACATAATAGGAGCAGGAGTAGGCCAATCGGTCCCTCGAGCCTGCTCCGCCATTCAATAAGATCATGGTTGATCTTCGACCTCAACTCCACTTTCCTGCACTATCCCCATATCCCTTGATATCCAAATAGTGCCGTGGGATCTTTTACATCCACCCAACAGAGCAGACGGGGCCCTAGTTTAATGTTTTATTACATTTCCGCAGATCACAAATATAAAGCATCAGGGAGACAGGTTGCAAAATGACATGCTTGTGCCCAAATACCAGAAAACCAACTATCCAAAAATTTAATCAGCTGCATACTGAAGATAGATCCATCTTTCCATTCGAATTGCACAGTCCCTCTGTGAAACATCAGTTAGAACGGCAACTTAGAACCGCAAAAAAGCAATTTATTGAAACTGTTTCTCTTCTCAAGGCATGCTTTACATCTTGCATGAGGATGCAAAGCTGGATGTATTTGCCTGTGCAAGCACTCAAATCATTCAACAAGCATTTTCTTACCAACGCCGTCACTAAACAAGTCCTCCATTTTACGTATAGTTACAGGACCACGACCCATTGGCAAACAAGTGGGTTGGATATGCTCAAGTTCTTCAGCAGGCGCATGGAACATCACCACCTCCAAGTTCCCTTCCAAGTTGCACACCATCCTGACTTGGAAATATATTGGCTGTTCCCTCATCGTCGCTGGGTCAAAATCCTGGAATTCCCTCCCTAACAACACTGTGGGAGCACCTTCAGCTCACGGAATGCCACCACCTTCTCAAGGACAATTAGGGATGGGCAATAAATGCTGGGCTTTGCCAGCAACACCCACATCCCATGAACGAAAAAAAATAAAAGTTCACCTCAGCACTCGGGGGGCGGGGGGGGGGGGGGGGAGAAATAAATCAGCGAGGGATCCCATTACTAAAGGCAAACTAGGAACTCCTGCTGGAAAGCATGCAAGTGTGTGTTGGCTGAGGACAGGAGTAGGCTCAGCTACGATGCCTCCCTTAGCTGAATGGCCAGGCAACATTCACTTTCTAGACACGCATGAAAAACGGCCATGCAGGTGTACTAACAGAGAGCAACCTGCAGATTGGCATCACAGCATTAACCTTCGAGGGGTAAAAATTTGAGGTGGAATTATTTTCCGAAGAACTGTAAATATTGTAATATTTAATCTCTTCAATGTTTTGTTCCAGTTCACCTCATGCAGTTCAATCGCACAATCTACAGCACACAAGGTACTCCCAAGAGATGCCACTTACAGACGATTCCGGGGCAACTGACCCCCACTATTTTGCACTCCGCAGGCAGTAAATTCTCCACTGTAGCTGCCACTTCTGCATCCTTGTTTTTCTTTGACGGCCCATCTCTCCTCTCTGTAGTATGCAATTGTTTAGAAAAAGGAAAGAGAATTACTAGCTATGGCCTAATATATGCATCCATGCAAGTACAGCATATGAAAAGGGGCCACGCTACAGGCAATGAAACCATTTTACATTACGCCAAATGTAAACAAACACATACTTTTAACAAATTAACAATATAAGGAACAAAACCATAAAAATGTTTTTAAACCTGAAGCAATTTGGTTAAACTTACCAGGGAGGAAAAGAGAGAAGTGATTAAACTAATAATTTCTCCCATCATCTCAAAAATGATACATGCCAATGTTAGAAAGAAAAGCAGCTCTGTCTAAACAGTTAAAGAAAGAAAGACTTGCATTTCTATAGCGCCTTCCACTACCACCGGAAGTCCCAAAGTGCTTTACAGCCATGAAGTACTTTTTGGAGTGTAATGTGGGAAACCCAGCAGCCAATTTGCACACAGCAAGCTCCCACAAATAGCAATGTGATAATGGCCAGATAATCTGTTTTTTTTTTAAGTGATGTTTGTTGAGGGATAAATATTGGGGGAAACTCCCCTGCTCTTCTTCAAAATTGTGCTATGGGATCTTTTGCGTCCACCTGAGAGGGCAGAAGGGTCCTGGGTTTAACGTCTCATCCGAAAGACGGCACCTCTGACAGCGCGGCGCTCCCTCAGCACTGCAGTGGGAGCGTCAGCCTAAATTTGTGTGCTCAAGTCCCTGGAGTGGGACTTGAACCCACAGCCTCTGACTCAGAGGTGAGAGTGCTACCCACTGAGCCACAGCTGACACAATAGAAATTTGTGATACATTAAAAATGATTGCATTAATCTATGAAATTCCTCAGTCTACTACTTCAACTGAATGTTTAATCTTTAAAATAAATGAGTTAATAAAATAACAGACGAAAGATTTCCATTGTGACTAATTGTACACGGCACGGTTTCCATCTGTAGCTGTCTTAAAGTAGCAGTGTGCAACTTCAGAATAATAAAATCAGACAGCGTGAAACCGTCATAAATCCCAAACACACTTGTTTCGGAGGTGGGAAAAAATATTTTTTGAGCAACTATTTCCAAAATAAAGCATTTGTAAGATAATGTTTTCCAGCTTGTATTTAATGGGCCTGAAATTTCTCTTCACAGCAGAGCACTCCATTTTTGTCCCCGCTATCATTTCACTGATGGAATTATGGGGAAGCACAGCTCTGAAGCATGGGAGTTAGTTAAAGGCCAT
The DNA here is from genome assembly GCF_044704955.1 of Pristiophorus japonicus. Taxonomy (NCBI): domain Eukaryota; kingdom Metazoa; phylum Chordata; class Chondrichthyes; family Pristiophoridae; genus Pristiophorus; species Pristiophorus japonicus. The sequence continues at coordinate 69,593,909 of NC_091997.1, forward strand.
TAATTAGGGAGTAGCACAGACAATGTCTGTTTTTTCATTCCCGTTAGTTTTAAGGAACGACCGCTTTACCCGGCGAGAGGCAAGAATGTGGAACTCGCGACCACAGGGAGTGGTTGAGGCGAATAACATAGATGCATTTAAGGGGAAGCTAGATAGGTACATGAGGGAAAAAGGAATAGAAGGGTATGCTGATAGGGTTAGATGAAGAGGGGTGGGAGGAGGCTCGAGTGGAATATAAACGAAAGTCCATATTAATGTTGCTATAAAAAAAAGTCATAAGTAATTTGTATCAAAATACAGTCACTTCTCTTAATTCAAACTTGCTCAATTCGAATTCACTGATAATTCAGAATGAAGTGTGTTATTTGCACGGCTTAACTGAGGGGACGCGACTGCTGCCAACGAACTGGAAGTAATTGCACATGCGCAGTTCATTTTTGTTTGTTTCTTGCCGCCCGATTCTCCAAAATGAAGAATTAAGAAGTGAATTTTTAAAATCTTGCTCAGTTGTAGTTTGATTTATTAGCTGTGTGAATTGTAGAATTGATTCAGGGTTGAACCACTTGTTTGAAAAGAGATTGTGATCTGCCTCCGTGTTTCTGATCAGCTAACAGCTCCCGCGTTGACAGCCCTGACAAGTGATACAGATCTCCATTCCTACTTGCGTCGTGCTGAATACGTTTAAGTTGCATTTGACACGTGGAGGGGGCACTGGTTCAAAATCAGCCCTCGTGATTCCTATAAATCAGCGGATTGCTTCAATTGACTTCAGTCTAGCGTGATGGCAACAGTCTAAACAGGTGTATCCCCTCGCATCCTCTTTCTCCTCCAAAAATCTTCGGCTCTTTAAATGAACATTTAGATTTTTACAATTCTAAAAAAATGTCACGGCCCCTTTGAACTCCTGAGCTAGGGTGGTTAGAGGGCTCTCGATTTCAGTAAAAAGCATTTTAACAGCGAAGCGATGTGGCTTCATCGCCACGGAGCTACACGAGCCGTGATTTGTTTTTAATTTGCCGGTTATTTTTTTTTAAATTTGCGCTGCTTCCAGTCGTTGTCAAGAGTCACTCCGTAATTGAAATTAAGAAATCATCTTGTTTATAATCCCCAAAAAGTATTTCACCTTTCTTTCGTCTGTTGGAGCTCTGTGCGCTGAAGGTGTCAGTGCCAGCCATGTAAAGTACTGTGTCTGGCAGTACATAGACCTCCTGTTCAAAAGAAAGACTTGCAGTAATATCAATAGAACACACTGTCCAAACGACAGAGCAGAAACATGCCCAGAACCAGCCTATGATCACAAGAGCAAGTCAAAAAAACAGCAAGGCAACGGGTGTTTTTTTAGAAAAAGGTTTTGTACTTGGAGATAGCATCGCTGATAGCTCCGACAGCTCAGCTGTACACAGGGTAACGTGGAAGTAATCCGGGACTGAAACGGGGAAGGTTCCCAATTTCCATCTTTAGTCCATGTTGAGTCCCATCACATTTCAAAGTGTCCAAATTATGTAGAAATAGAAAGAGATGCAGGCATTTTTGTGCTGTTTTTAATTCTGACCGGGAGCCAGAAATTATAAGCTCCATGCAATCAGCAAACCCCCTCTCACCAAACAGCAAATGGTTTGTTGGCCTTTATTACAGAGGGATTGGAGGACAAGAGTGAAGAATCTCACTGCAATTATATCAGATCCTGGTGAGGCCACACCTGGAATATTGTGTACAGTTTGGATCTCCTTACTCAAGGAAGGATACACTTGCCTTACCCAGTCCAGGGCTCACTGGACAGATCCCTGGGATGGGGGTATTGTCCTTTGAGGAGAGATTGAGTAGACTAGGCTTATATTCCTGAGAGTTTAGAAGAATGAGAGGTGATCTCATTGAAACATGGCTTGGCAGGATATATGCTGGGTGGATGTTTCCCCTAGCTGGGGAGCCTAGAGCCAGGCTTCACAGTCTCAGGATAAGGGGTCGGTCATTTAGGACTGGGATGAGGAGAAATTTCTTCACTCAGAGGGTTCTGAATCTTGGAATGTGGATGCTCAGTCGTTGAGAATATTCAAGACAGAGATCGATAGATTTTTGAATACTAAGGGAACCAAAGGATATGGAGACAGTGCAGGAAGATGGAATTGAGATAGATCCATCAACTTAATGAATGGTGGAGCAGGCTTGAGGGGCCGAATGGCCTGTTCCCATTTCTTACCTTCTTAAAATCTGACTGGCTTAAGACTTTGCTGCCTCAAAGGACGTATCATTTTAAACAGATCTCCATCTTAGCCGCAGAATATATTGTGTTTCATAACAACATGAATTCTATACTGTGTGACACGCATCATTGCACTTACTGTGAGCCAAGCCACGGGAGCTCTGCTGATCATTTAAAATAGTCTAAATTTAAATGAGTGCCCGCTGGCTTTGATGTCTGAGTTCCAATCGCAGCACATCAGTATGCACCGAGGATGGCAGCCATTAGGAACAGCGAGTGGAATTTGATGGAGGATAGTTCAATCATGTAGTAGTTACGCTACTGGGACTAGATGTCACGAGTTCAAATCCCACCTCGCTAAAGTGTGAAATTGCAGGCAATAAATTTGGTCATTTGTGGGCAGGCTACAAGAGAGGGGAAAGAAAATAGCTACCGGATTGTTGTAAAATCACAAACTGGTTCACGTAGGATATTGCTGCCCTGGCAACTTGGTTCTTCCCTTGATTTTGAAAAGCAAAGAAAAATGAAGAAAAACACAATTAACAGAAACTGACATTTATAGAGCACCTTCTATGTAGAAAAAAAACACCTCGATGATTCACAGGAGAAAACAAAATGGTCACCAAGTCAAAGAAAGGAAAAGGTTGACAAAAGCTAGTTTTGAGGAGACGGCGATGGAGAGCAGGGCAACTTAAGAGAAGGAATTCCAGAATGTTGTGCCTTGGCACCTGAAGGAACGGCTGCCAAAGGGAGGGAACGGACAAGAGCCTCG